>NC_073247.2:1252500-1877500 GCF_029281585.2 Gorilla gorilla gorilla
ACTATCTGTATAAACAAGGAAATATCTACACCGCTATCTGTATAAACATGGAAATATCTACACCGCTATCTGTATAAACATGGAAATATAAGCACCGCTATCTGTATGAACTTGGAAATATCTACAACGCTATCTGTACGAACATGGAAATATGTACACCGCTATCTGTATGAAAATGGAAATAGCTGCACCGCTATCTGTATGAACATGGAAATATCTACAGCACTATCTGTATGAACATGGAAATATCTACACCGCTATCTGTATGATCATGGATATCTCTACACAGCCATCAGGATGAACATGGAAATATCTACACCGCTATCTCCATGAACATGGAAATAGCTACGCCACCATCTGTATGAACATGCAAATATGTACACCGCCATCTGTATGAACATGGAAATATCTGCACCGCCATCTGTATGAACTTATAAATAACTACACCGCCATCTGTATTAAGATGGAGATATCTACACCGATATCTGTATAAACCTGGAAATATCTACACCACTATCTGTATAAACATGGAAATATCTACACCGCTATCTGTATAAACATGGAAATATCTGCACCGCTACCTGTATAAACATGGAAATATCAGCACAGCTATATGTATGAACATGGAAATATCTACACCGCTATCTGTACGAACATGGAAATATCTACACCGCTATATGTATGAACATGGAAATAGCTACACCGCTATCTGTATGAACACGGAAATATCTACACCACTATCTGTATGAACATGGAAATATCTACACCGCTATCTCTATGAACATGGATATATCTACACAGCAATCTGGATGAACATGGAAATATCTACACCGCTATCTGTATGAACATGGAAATATCTACAACGCTATCTGTGTAAACATGCATACATCTTCACCGCTATCTGTATAAACATGGAAATATCTACACCGCTATCTGAATGAACATGGAAATATCTATACCGCTATCTGTTTGAACATGGAAATATCTAAACCGCAATCTGCATGAAAATGGAAATATCTACACAGCTATCTGCATATACATGGAAATATCTACACAGCTATCTCTTTACACATGGAAATAACTACAGTGCTATCTGTATGAACATGGAAATATCTACACCACCATCTGTATGAAAATGGAAATATCTCCACTGCCATCTGTATGAACATATAAATATCTACACCGCCATCTGTATTAAGATGGAGATATCTACACCGCTATCTGTATAAACATGGAAATATCTACAACGCTATCTGTATAAACTTGGAAATATCTACACCGCTACCTGTATAAACATGGAAATATCAGCACCGCTATCTGTATGAACATGGATATGTCTACACAGCCATCTGGATGAACATGGAAATATCTACACCGCTATCTGTATGAACATGGAAATATCTACACCGCTATCTGTATGAACATGGAAATATCTACACCACTTTCTGTATGAACATGGAAATATCTACACCGCTATCTGTATGAACATGGAAATAACTTCACCGCCATCTGCATGAACATGGATATATCTACACAGCCATCTGGATGAAAATGGAAATATCTACACCGCTATATGTATAAACATGGAAATATCTACACCGCTATCTGTATAAACATGGAAATAACTATACCGCTACCTGTATAAACATGGAAACATAAGCAGTGATATCTGTATGAACATGGAAATATCTACACCGCTATCTGTTTGAACATGGAAATGTCTACAAGACTATCTGTATGAACATGGAAATAGATACACCGCTATCTGTATGAACATGGAAATATCTACAGCAATATCTGTATGAACATGGAAATATGTACACCGCTATTTGTATGAACATGGATATATCTACACAGCCATCTGGATGAACAAGGAAATATCTACACCGCTATCTGTATGAACATGGAAATACCTACACCGCTATCTGTGTAAACATGCATACATATTCACCGCTATCTGTATAAACATGGAAATATCTACACCGCTACCAGTATAAACATGGAAATATCTACAAATCTATCTCCATGAACATGGAAATATCTACACCGCTATCTGTGTAAAAATGCATACATTTTCACTGCAATCTGTATAAGCATGGAAATATCTACAACGCTATCTGTATGAACATGGAAATATCTACACCGCTATCTGTTTGAACATGGAAATATCTAAACCGCTATCAGCATAAAAATGGAAATATTTACACAGCTATCTGCATATACATGGAAATATCTACACAGCTATCTCTTTACACATGGAAATAACTACACCGCTATCTGTATAAACATGGAAATATCTACACCGCCATCTGTATGAACATGGAAATAACTGCACCGCCATCTGTATGAACATATAAATACACCGCCATCTGTATTAAGATGGAGATATCTAGACTGCTATCCGAATAAACATGGAAATATCCACACCGCTATCTGTATAAACATGGAAATATCTACACTGCTGCCTGTATAAACATGGAAATATCTACACCGCTACCTGTATAAACATGGAAATATCAGCACCGCTATCTGTATGAACATGGAAATATCAGCCCCTCTATCTGTATGAACATGGAAATATCAACACCGCTATCTCTATGAACATGGAAATATCTACACCGCTATCTGTTTGAACATGGAAATATCTAAACCACTATCTGCATGAAAATGGAAATATCTTCACAGTTATCTCTTTACACATGGAAATAACTACACCGCTATCTGTATGAACATGGAAATATCTTCACCGCTATCTGTATGAACATGCATATATCTACACAGCCATCTGGATGAACATGGAAATATCTTCACCGCTATCTCTATGAACATGGAAATATCTACACCGCTATCTGTATGAACATGGATATATCTACACAGCCCTCTGGATGAACTTGGAAATATCCACACCGCTATCTGTGTAAACATGCATACATCTTCACCGCTATCTGTATAAACATGGAAATATCTACACCGCTATCTTTATGAACATGGAAATATCTACACCGCTATCTGTTTGAAGATGTAAATATATACACCGCTATCTGCATGAAAATGGAAATACCTACACAACTATCTGCATATACATGGAAATATATACATAGCTATCTCTTTACACATGGAAATAACTACACCGCTATCTGTATGAACATGGAAATATCTACACCGCCATCTGTATGAACATGGAAATATCTGCACCGCCATCTGTATGAACATGTAAATATCTACACCGCCATCTGTATTAAGATGGAGATATCTACACCGCTATCTGAATAAACATGGAGATATCTACACCACTATCTGTACAAACATGGAAATAACAGCACTGCTATCTGTATGAACATGGAAATACGTACTCCGCTATCTGTATGAACATGGAAATATCTACACTGCTATCTGTATGAACATGGAAATATCTACAAATCTATCTGAATGAACATGGAAATATCTACACCGCTATCTGTTTGAACATGTAAATATCTACACCGCTATCTGCATGAAAATGGAAATATCTACAAAGCAATCTGCATATACATGGAAATATCTACACAGCCATCTCTTTACACATGGAAATAACTACACCGCTATATCTATAAACATGGAAATATCTACACCGCCATCTGTATGCACATGGAAATATCTGCAACGCCATCTGTATGAACATATAAATATCTACACCGCTATCTGTATTGAGAAGGAGATATCTACACAGCTATCTGTATAAACATGGAAATATCTACACCGCTACCTGTATAAACATGGAAATATCAGCACCGCTATCTGTATGAACATGGAAATATCTACACCGATACCTGTATGTACATGGAAATATCTACACCGCTATCTGTATGAACATGGAAATATATACACCGCTATCTGTATGAACATGGAAATATCTACACCACTATCTGTACCAACATGGAAATATCTACACCGCTATCTGTATGAGCATGGAAATATCTACACCGCTATCTGTATGAACATGGATATATCTACACAGCCATCTGCATGAACATGGAAATATCTACACCGCTATCTCTATGAACATGGAAATATCTACACCGCTATCTGTATGAACATGGATATATCTACACAGCCATCTGTATGAACATTGAAATATCTACACCGCTATCTGCATGAACATGGAAATATCTACACCGCTATCTGTATGAACATGGAAATATCTACACCGCTATCTGTTTGAACATGGAAATATCTACAAGGCTGAATGCATTAAAATGGAAATACCTACACAGCTTTCTGCATATACGTGGAAATATCTACACAGATTTCTCTTTACACATGGAAACAACTACACCGCTATCTCTATAAACATGGAAATATCTACACCGATATCTTTATCAACATGGAAATATCTGCACCGCCATCTGTATGAACATATAAATATCTACACCGCCATCTCTATTAAGAAGGAAATATCTAAAACGCTATCTGTATGAACATGGAAATATCTACACCGCTATCTGTATGAACATGGAAATATCTACACCGCTCTCTGTTTGAACATGGAAATATCTACACCGCTACCTGCAAGACAATGGAAATATCTAAACAGCTATCTGCATATACATGGAAATATCTACAAAGCTATGTCTTTACTCATGGAAATAACTACACCACTATCTCTATAAACATGGAAATATCTACACCGCCATCTGTATGAACATGGAAATATCTGCACCTCCATCTGTATGAACATATAAATATCTACACCGCCATCTGTATTAAGATGGAGATATCTACACCGCTATCTGTATAAACTTGGAAATATCTACACCGCTATCTGTATAAACATGGAAATATCTACACCGCTATATGTATAAACATGGAAATATCTACACCGATACCTGTATAAACATGGAAATATGAGCACCGCTATCGGTATGAACATGGAAATATCTAAACCACTATCTGAATGAACATGGAAATATCTACACCGCTATCTGTATGAACATGGAAATATCTTCACCGTCATCTGTATGAACATGGATATATCTACACAGCCATCTGGATGAACATGGAAATATGTACACAGCCATCTGGATGAACATGGAAATATCTACACCGATATCTGTATGAACATGGAAATAGCTACACCGCTATCTGTATGAACATGGAAATATCTACCCCGATATCTATATGAACATGGAAATATCTACACCGCAATCTGTACGAACATGGAAATATCTTCACAGCCATCTGTATGAACATGGATATATCTACAGAGCCATCTGGATGAACATGGAAATATCTACACCGCTATCTGTATGAACATGGAAATATCTACACCGCTGTCTGTTTGAACATGGAAATATCTACACCGCTATCTGCATGAAAATGGAAATATCTACACAGCTATCTGCATATACATGGAAATATCTACAAAGCTATGTCTTTACACATGGAAATAACTACACCACTATCTCTATAAACATGGAAATATCTACACCGCCATCTGTATGAACATGGAAATATCTGCACCGCCATCTGTATGAACATGGAAATATCTGCACCGCCATCTGTATGAACATATAAATATCTACACCGCCATCTGTATTAAGATGGAGATAACTACACCAATATCTGTATAAACTTGGAAATATCTACACCGCTATCTGTATAAACATGGAAATGTCTACACCGCTACCTGTATAAACTTGGAAATATAAGCAACGCTATCTGCATGAACATGGAAATATCTACACCGCTATCTGTACGAACATCGAAATATCTACACCGCTATCTGTATGAACATGGAAAGAGCTGCACCGCTATCTGTATGAACATGGAAATATCTACAGCACTATCTGTATGAACAAGGAAATATCTACACCGCTATGTGTTTGAACATGGATATATCTACACAGCCATCTTGATGAACATGGAAATATCTACACCTCTTACTGTATGAACATGGAAATATCTACACCGCTATCTGTGTAAACATGCATACATCTTCACCGCTATCTGTATAAACATGTATATATCTACAAAGCTATCTTTATGAACTTGGAAATATCTACACCGCTTTCTCTTTGAACATGGAAATATCTAAACCGCTATCTGCGTGAAAACGGAAATATCTACACAGCTATCTGCATATACATGGAAATATCTACAAAGCTATCTCTTTACACATGGAAATAACTACACCGCTATCTGTATGAAAAAGGATATATTTACAGCGCCATCTGTATAAACATGGAAATATCTGCACGGCCATGTGTATGAACATATAAATATCTACACCGCCATCTGTATTAAGATGGAGATATCTACACCGCTATCTGCATAAACATGGAAATATCTACACCGCTATCTGTATAAACATGGAAATGTCTACACCGCTATCTGTATAAACCTGGAAATATCTACACCGATACCTGTATAAACATGGAAATATCAGCACCGCTATCTGTATGAACATGGAAATATCAGCCCCCCTATCTGTATGAACATGGAAATATCTACACCACTATCTGTAATGAACATGGAAATATCTACACCGCTATCTGTATGAACATGGAAATATCTTCACCGCCATCTGTATGAACATGGATTTCTCTACACAGCCATCTGGATGAACATGGAAATATCTACACTGCTATCTCCATGAACATGGAAATAGCTACACCGCCATCTGTATGAACCTGCAAATATCCACACCACCATCTCTATGAACATGGAAATATCTGCACCGCCATCTGTATGAACATATAAATAACTACACCGCAATCTGTATTAAGATGGAGATATCTACACCGCTATCTGTATAAACCTGGAAATACCTACACCGCTATCTGTATAAACATGGAAATATCTACACCGCTACCTGTATAAACATGGAAATATACGCACCGCTATCTGTATGAACATGGAAATATCAGCCCCTCTATCTGAATGAACATGGAAATATCTACACCACTATCTGTATGAACATGGAAATAACTACGCCGCTATCTGTATGAACATGGAATTATCTTCACCACCATCTGTATGTACATGGATATGTCTACACAGCCATCTGGATGAACATGGAAATATCTACACCGCTATCTGTATGAACATGGAAATAGCTACACCACTATCTGTATGAACATGGAAATATCTACACCACTATCTGTATGAACATGAAAATATCTACAACGCTATCTGTATGAACATGGAAATATCTTCACCGCCATCTGTATGAACATGGATATATCTACACAACCATCTGGATGAACATGGAAATATCTACACCGCTATCTGTATAAACATGGAAATATCTACACCGCTATCTGTATAAACATGGAAATATATACACCGCTACCTGTATAAACATGGAAATATAAGCACCGCTATCTGTACGAACATGGAAATATCTACACCGCTATCTGTATGAACATGGAAATAGCTACACCGCTATCTGTATGAACATGGAAATATCTACAGCACTATCTGTATGAACATGGAAATATCTACACCGCTATCTATATGAAAATGGAAATATCTACACCGCTATCTGTGTAATCATGCATATATCTTCACCGCTATCTGTATAAACATGGAAATAACTACACCGCTATATGTATGAACATGGAAACATCTACACCGCTATCTGTTTGAACATGGAAATATCTAAACCGCTATCTGCATGAAAATGGAAATATCTACAAAGCTATCTGCATATACATGGATATATCTACACAGCTATCTCTTTACACATGGAAATAACTACACCGCTATCTGTATGAACATGGAAATATCTACACCAGCATCTGTATGAACTTGGAAATATCTGCACGGCCATCTGTATGAACATATAAATATCTACACCGCCATCTGTATTACGATGGAGATATCTACACCGCTATCTGTATAAACATGGAAATATCTACAACGCTATCTGTATAAACATGGAAATATCTACACCGCTATCTTTATAAACATGGAAATATCTACACCGCTATCTGTATGAACATGGAAATAGCTACACCGCTAACTGTATTAACATGGAAATATCTACACCGCTATCTGTTTGAACATGGAAATATCTACACCGCTATCTGCATGAAAATGGAAATATCTACACAGCTATCTGCATATACATGGAAATATCTACAAAGCTATCTCTTTATACATGGAAATAACTACACCACTATCTCTATAAACATGGAAATATCTACACCGCCATCTGTGTGAACATATAAATATCTACACCGCCATCTGTAATAAGATGGAGATACCTACACCGCTATCTGTATAAACTTGGAAATATCTACACCGCTATCTGTATAAACAAGGAAATATCTACACCGCTATCTGTACGAACATGGAAATATCTACACCGCTATCTGTACGAACAGGGAAATAGCTGCACCGCTATCTGTATGAACATGGAAATACCTACACCACTATCTCTATGAACATGGAAATATCTACTCCGCTATCTGTATGAACATGGATATATCTACACAGCCATCTGTATGAACATGGAAATATCTGCACCGCTATCTGTATGAACATGGAAATATCTACACCGCTATCTGTGTAAACATGGATACATCTTCACCGCTATCTGTATAAACATGGAAATATCTACACCGCTATCTGTATGAACATGGAAATATCTACACCGCTATCTGTTTCAACATGGAAATATCTAAACCGCTATCTGCATGAAAATGGAAATATCTAAACAGCTATCTGCATATACATGGAAATATCTACACCGCTATCTCTTTACACATGGAAATATCTGCACTGCTCTCAGTATGAACATGGAAATATCTACACCGCATCTGTATGAACATATAAATATCTACACCGCCATCTGTATTAAGATGGAAATATTTACACCGCTATCTGTTTGAACATGGAAATATCTACACCGCTATCTGCTTGAAAATGGAAATATCTACACTGCTATCGGCATATACATGGAAATATCTACACAGCTATCTCTTTACACATGGAAATAACTACACCGCTATCTGTATGAACATGGAAATATCTACACCGCCATCTGTATGAACATGGAAATATCTGCACCGCCATCTGTATGAACATATAAATATCTACACCGCCATCTGTATTAAGATGGAGATAACTACACCAATATCTGTATAAACTTGGAAATATCTACACCGCTATCTGTATAAACATGGAAATATCTACACCGCTACCTGTATAAACTTGGAAATATAAGCAACGCTATCTGCATGAACATGGAATTATCTACACCGCTATCTGTACGAACATTGAAATATCTACACCGCTTTCTGTATGAACATGGAAATAGCTGCACCGCTATCTGTATGAACATGGAAATATCTACAGCACTATCTGTATGAACATGGAAATATCTACACCGCTATGTGTTTGAACATGGATATATCTACACAGCCATCTGGATGAACATGGAAATATCTACACCTCTTTCTGTATGAACATGGAAATATCTACACCGCTATCTGTGTAAACATGCATACATCTTCACCGCTATCTGTGTGAACATGTATATATCTACAAAGCTATCTTTATGAATTTGGAAATATCTACACCGCTTTCTCTTTGAACATGGAAATATCTAAACCGCTATCTGCGTGAAAATGGAAATATCTACACAGCTATCTGCATATACAAGTAAATATCTACACAGCTATCTCTTTACACATCGAAATAACTACACCGCTATCTGTATGAAAAAGGATATATTTACAGCGCCATCTGTATAAACATTGAAATATCTGCACGGCAATCTGTATGAACATATAAATATCTACACCGCCATCTGTATTAAGATGGAGATATCTACACCGCTATCTGTATAAACATGGAAATATCTACACCGCTATCTGTATAAACATGGAAATGTCTACACCGCTATCTGTATAAACCTGGAAATATCTACACCGATACCTGTATAAACATGGAAATATCAGCACCGCTATCTGTATGAACATGGAGATATCAGCCCCCCTATCTGTATGAACATGGAAATATCTACACCGCTATCTGTATGAACATGGAAATATCTACACCACTATCTGTATGAACATGGAAATATCTACACCGCTATCTGTAAGAAGATGGAAATATCTTCACCGCCATCTGTATGAACATGGATATCTCTACACAGCCATCTGGATGAACATGGAAATATCTACACTGCTATCTCCATGAACATGGAAATAGCTACACCGCCATCTGTATGAACCTGCAAATATCCACACCACCATCTGTATAAACATGGAAATATCTGCATGGCCATCTGTGTGAACATAAAAATATCTACACCGCCATCTGTATTGAGATCGAGATATCTACACCGCTATCTGTATAAACATGGAAATATCTACACCGCTATCTGTATAAACATGGAAATGTCTACACCGCTATCTGTATAAACCTGGAAATATCTACACCGATACCTGTATAAACATGGAAATATCAGCACCGCTATCTGTATGAACATGGAAATATCAGCCCCCCTATCTGTATGAACATGGAAATATCTACACCACTATCTGTATGAACATGGAAATATCTACACCGCTATCTGTATGAACATGGAAATATCTTCACCGCCATCTGTATGAACATGGATATCTCTACACAGCAATCTGGATGAACATGGAAATATCTACAATGCTATCTCCATGAACATGGAAATAGCTACACCGCCATCTGTATGAACCTGCAAAAATCCACACCACCATCTCTATGAACATGGAAATATCTGCACCGCCATCTGTATGAACATATAAATAACTACACCGCAATCTGTATTAAGATGGAGATATCTACACCGCTATCTGTATAAACCTGGAAATATCTACACCGCTATCTGTATAAACATGGAAATATCTACACCGCTATCTGTATAAACTTGGAAATATCTGCAACGCTACCTGTATAAACATGGAAATATCTACACCGCTATCTGTATGAACATGGAAATATCTACACCGCTATCTGTATGAACATGGAAATATCTACACCGCTATCTGTTTGTACATGTAAATATCTTCACCGCTATCTGCATGAAAATGCAAATATCTACAAAGCTATCTGCATATACATGGAAATATCTACACAGCGATCTCTTTACACATGGAAATAACTACACCGCTATATCTATGAACATGGAAATATCTACACCGCCATCTGAATGAACATGGAAATATCTGCACCGCCATCTGTATGAACATATAAATATCTATACCGCCAACTGTATGAAGAAGTAGATATCTACACCGCTATCTGTATAAACATGGAAATACCTACAATGCTGCCTGTATAAACATGGAAATATCAGCACCGCTATCTGTATGGACATGGAAATATCTACACCGCAACCTGTATGAACATGGAAATATCTACACCGCTATCTGTACGAACATGGAAATATCTACACCGCTATCTGTATGAACATGGAAATAGCTACACCGCTATCTGTATGAACATGGAAATATCTGCACCACTATCCGTATGAACTTGGAAATAACTACACCGCTATCTGTACGAACATGGATATATCTACACAGCCATCTGGATGAACATGGAAATATCTACACCGCTATCTGTATGAACATGGAAATATCTACACCGCTATCTGTGTAAACATGCACACATCTTCACCGCTATCTGTATAAACATAGAAATATCTACACCGCTATCTGTATGAACATGGAAATATCTACACCGCTATCTGTTTGAACATGGAAATATCTAAACTGCTATCTGCATGAAAATGGAAATATCTACACAGCTATCTGCATATACATGGAAATATCTACACAGCTATCTCTTTACACATGGAAATAACTACACCGCTATCTGTATGAACATGGAAATATCTGCACCGCCATCTGTATGTACTTATAAATATCTACTCCGCCATCTGTATTAAGATGGAAATATCTACACCGCTATCTGTATAAACATGGAAATATCTACACCGCTATCTGTATAAACATGGAAATATCTACACCGCTACCTGTATAAACATGGAAATATCAGCACCGCAATCTGTATGAACATGGAAATATCTACACCGCTATCTGTATTAACATGGAAATATCTACACCGCTATCTGTATGAACATGGAAATATATACACCGCTATCTGTATGAACATGGAAATATCTACACCGCTATCTGTTTGAACATGGAAATATCTACACCGCTGTCTGCATGAAAATGGAAATATCTACACAGCTATCTGCATATACATGGAAATATCTACACAGCTATCTCTTTACACATGGAAATAACTACACCGCTATCTCTATAAACATGGAAATATCTACACCGTCATCTGTATGAACATGGAAATATCTTCACCGCCATCTGTATGAACATATAAACATCTACAACGCCATCTGTATTAAGAAGGAGCTATCTACACCGCTATCTGTATAAACATGGAAATATCTACACCGCTATCTGTATAAACATGGAAATATCTACACCGCTATCTGTATAAACATGGAAATATCAGCACCGCTATCAGTATGGACATGGAAATATCTACACCGCTATCTGTGTAAACCTGCATAGGTTTCACCGCTATCTGTATCAACATGGAAATATCTACACCGCTATCTGTATGAACATGGAAATATCTACACCGCTATCTGTTTGAACATGGAAATATGTACAACGCTATCCGTATGAACATGGAAATATCAACAACGCCATCTGTTTGAACATGGATATATCTACACAGCCATCTGGATGAACATGGAAATATCTACACCGCTATCTGTATGAACATGGAAATAGCTACACCGCTATCTGTATGAACATGGAAATATCTACACCACTATCTGTATGAACATGGAAATATCTACACCGCTATCAGTATGAACATGGAATTATCTTCACCGCCATCTGTATGAACATGGATATATCTACACAGCCATCTAGATGAACATGGAAATATCTACACCGCTATCTGTATGAACATGGAAATAGCTACACAGCTATCTGTATGAACATGGAAATATCTACACCGCTACCTGTATAAACATGGAAATATCAGCACAGCTATCTGTATGAACATGATGAACATGGAAATATCTACACCGCTATCTGTACGAAGATGGAAATATCTACACCGCTATCTGTATGAACACGGAAATAGCTACACCGCTATCTGTATGAACATGGAAATATCTACACGACTATCTATATGAACATGGAAATATCTACACCGCTATCTGTATGAACATGGATATATCTACACAGCCATCTGGATGAACATGGAAATATCTACACCGCTATCTGTATGAACATGGAAATATCTACATCACTATCTGTGTAAACATGCATACATCATCATCGCTATCTGTATAAACATGGAAATATCTACACCGCTATCTGTTTGAACATGGAAATACCTGAACCTCTATCTGCAAGAAAATGGAAATATCTACACAGCTATCTGCATATACATGGAAATATCTACAAAGCTATCTCTTTACACATGGAAATAACTACACCACTATCTGTATGAACATGGAAATATCTGCACGGCCATCTTTATGAACATATAAATATCTACACCGCCATCTGTATTAAGATGGAGATATCTACACCGCTATCTGTATAAACATGGAAATATCTACACCGCTATCTGTGTAAACATGGAAATATCATCACCGCTATCTGTATGAACATGGAAATATTAGCCCCCCTATCTGTATGAACATGGAAATATCTACACCACTATCTGTATGAACATGGAAATATCTACACCGCTATCTGTATGAACATGGAAATATCTTCACCGCCATCTGTATGAACATGGATATCTCTACACAGCCATCTGGATGAACATGGAAATATCTACAATGCTATCTCCATGAACATGGAAATAGCTACACCGCCATCTGTATGAACCTGCAAAAATCCACACCACCATCTCTATGAACATGGAAATATCTGCACCGCCATCTGTATGAACATATAAATAACTACACCGCAATCTGTATTAAGATGGAGATATCTACACCGCTATCTGTATAAACCTGGAAATATCTACACCGCTATCTGTATAAACATGGAAATATCTACACCGCTATCTGTATAAACTTGGAAATATCTGCAACGCTACCTGTATAAACATGGAAATATCTACACCGCTATCTGTATGAACATGGAAATATCTACACCGCTATCTGTATGAACATGGAAATATCTACACCGCTATCTGTTTGTACATGTAAATATCTTCACCGCTATCTGCATGAAAATGCAAATATCTACAAAGCTATCTGCATATACATGGAAATATCTACACAGCGATCTCTTTACACATGGAAATAACTACACCGCTATATCTATGAACATGGAAATATCTACACCGCCATCTGAATGAACATGGAAATATCTGCACCGCCATCTGTATGAACATATAAATATCTATACCGCCAACTGTATGAAGAAGTAGATATCTACACCGCTATCTGTATAAACATGGAAATACCTACAATGCTGCCTGTATAAACATGGAAATATCAGCACCGCTATCTGTATGGACATGGAAATATCTACACCGCAACCTGTATGAACATGGAAATATCTACACCGCTATCTGTACGAACATGGAAATATCTACACCGCTATCTGTATGAACATGGAAATAGCTACACCGCTATCTGTATGAACATGGAAATATCTGCACCACTATCCGTATGAACTTGGAAATAACTACACCGCTATCTGTACGAACATGGATATATCTACACAGCCATCTGGATGAACATGGAAATATCTACACCGCTATCTGTATGAACATGGAAATATCTACACCGCTATCTGTGTAAACATGCACACATCTTCACCGCTATCTGTATAAACATAGAAATATCTACACCGCTATCTGTATGAACATGGAAATATCTACACCGCTATCTGTTTGAACATGGAAATATCTAAACTGCTATCTGCATGAAAATGGAAATATCTACACAGCTATCTGCATATACATGGAAATATCTACACAGCTATCTCTTTACACATGGAAATAACTACACCGCTATCTGTATGAACATGGAAATATCTGCACCGCCATCTGTATGTACTTATAAATATCTACTCCGCCATCTGTATTAAGATGGAAATATCTACACCGCTATCTGTATAAACATGGAAATATCTACACCGCTATCTGTATAAACATGGAAATATCTACACCGCTACCTGTATAAACATGGAAATATCAGCACCGCAATCTGTATGAACATGGAAATATCTACACCGCTATCTGTATTAACATGGAAATATCTACACCGCTATCTGTATGAACATGGAAATATATACACCGCTATCTGTATGAACATGGAAATATCTACACCGCTATCTGTTTGAACATGGAAATATCTACACAGCCATCTGGATGAACATGGAAATATCTACACCGCTATCTGTATGAACATGGAAATATCTACATCACTATCTGTGTAAACATGCATACATCTTCATCGCTATCTGTATAAACATGGAAATATCTACACCGCTATCTGTTTGAACATGGGAATATCTGAACCGCTATCTGCAAGAAAATGGAAATATCTACACAGCTATCTGCATATACATGGAAATATCTACAAAGCTATCTCTTTACACATGGAAATAACTACACCACTATCTGTATGAACATGGAAATATCTGCACGGCCATCATTATGAACATATAAATATCTACACCGCCATCTGTATTAAGAGGGAGATATCTACACCGCTATCTGTATAAACATGGAAATATCTACACCGCTATCTGTATAAACATGGAAATATCTACACCAATATCTGTATAAACATGGAAATATCTACACCACTACCTGTATAAACATGGAAATATCATCACCGCTATCTGTATGAACATGGAAATATTAGCCCCTCTATCTGTATGAACATGGAAATACCTACACCACTATCTGTATGAACATGGAAATATCTACACCGCTAGATGTATAAACATGGAATTATCTTTACTGCCATCTGTATGAACATGGATATGTGTACACAGCAATCTGGATGAACATGGAAATATCTACACTGCTATCTGTATGAACATGGAAATAGCTACACCGCTATCTGTATGAAGATGGAAATATCTGCACCGCCATCTGTATGAACATATAAATATCTACACCGCCATCTGTATTAAGATGGAGATATCTACACCGCTATCTGTATAAACATGGAAATATCTACACCGCTATCTGTATAAACATGGAAATATGTACACCGCTATCTGTATAAACATGGAAATATCTACACCGCTACCTGTATACACATGGAAATAACAGCACCGCTATCTGTATGAACATGGAGTTATCTACACCGCTATCTGTATGAACATGGAAATATCTACACCGCTATCTGTATGAACATGGAAATATCTACAGCGCCATATGTATGAACATGGAAATATCTACACCGCTATCTGTTTGAACATGGAAATATCTACACCGCTGTCTGCATGAAAATGGATATATCTACACAGCGATCTGCATATACATGGAAATATCTACACAGCTATCTCTTTACTCATGGAAATAACCTCACCGCTATCTCCATAAACATGGAAATATCTACACCGCTATCTGTATGAACATGGAAATATCTGCACCGCCATCTGTATAAACATATAAATAACTACACCGCCTTCTGTATTAAGAAGCAGATATCTACACCGCTATCTGTATAAACCTGGAAATATCTACACCGCTATCTGTATAAACATGGAAATATCTACACCGCTATCTGTATAAACATGGAAATATTTACCCGGCTACCTGTATAAACATGGAAATATCAGCACAGCTATCTGTATGAACATGGAAATATCTACACCGCTATCTGTACGAACATGGAAATATCTACACCGCTATCTGTATGAACATGGAAATAGCTACACCGCTATCTGTATGAACATGGAAATATCTACACCGCTATCTGTATGAACTTGGAAATAACTACACCGCTATCTGTATGAACATGGAAATATCTTCACCAACATCTGTATGAACATGGATATGTCTACACAGCCATCTGGATGAACATGGAAATATCTACACCGCTATCTGTATGAACATGGAAATATCTACACCGCTATCTGTGTAAACATGCACACCTCTTCACTGCTAACTGTATAAACATGGAAATATCTACACTGCTATCTGCATGAACATGGAAATACGTACACTGCTATCTGTTTGAACATGGAAATATCTACACCGCTATCTGCAGGAAAATGGAAATATCTACACTCCTATCTGCATATACATGGAAATATCTACAAAGCTATCTCTTTACACACGGAAATAACTACAGCGCTATCTCTATAAACATGGAATTATCTACACCGCCATCTGTATGAGCATGGAAATATCTGCACCGCCATCTGTATGAACATATAAATATCTACACCGCCATCTGTATTAAGATGGAGATATCTACACCGCTATCTGTATAAACTTGGAAATATCTACACCACTATCTGTATAAACATGGAAATATCCATACCCCTATCTGTATAAACATGGAAATATCTACACCGCTATCTGCATGAAAATGGAAATATCTACACAGCTATCTGCATACACATGGAAATATCTACAAAGCTATCTCTTTACACATGGAAATAACTACACCACAATATCTATAAACATGGAAATATCTACACCGCCATCTGTATGAACATATAAATATCTACACCGCCATCTGTATTAAGATGGAGATATCTACGCCGCTATCTGTATAAACTTGGAAATATCTACACTGCTATCTGTATAAACATGGAAATATCTACACCGCTATCTGTATAAACATGGAAATATCTACACCGCTACCTGTATAAACATGGAAATATAAGCATCGCTATCTGTATGAACATGGAAATATCTACACCGCTATCTGTACGAACATCGAAATATCTACACCGCTATCTGTATGAACATGGAAATAGCTGCACTGCTATCTGTATGAACATGGAAATATCTACAGCACTATCTGTATGAACATGGAAATATCTACATCGCTATCTGTATGAACGTGGATATATCTACACAGCCATCTGGATGAACATGGAAATATCTACACCGCTATCTGTATGAACATGGAAATATCTACACCGCTATCTGTGTAAACATGCATACATCTTCACCGCTATCTGTATAAACATGTATATATGTACAAAGCTATATTTATGAACATGGAAATATCTACACCGCTATCTGTTTGAACATGGAAATATCAAAAATGCTATCTGCATGAAAATGGCAATATCTACACAGCTATCTGCATATACATGGAAATATCTACACAGCTATCTCTTTACACATGGAAATAACTACACCGCTATCTGTATGAAAATGGATATATTTACAGCGCCATGTGTATGAACATGGAAATATCTGCGCGGCCATCTGTATGAACATATTAATATCTACACCGCCATCTGTATTAAGATGGAGATATCTACACCGCTATCTGTATAAACATGGAAATATCTACACCGCTATCTGTATAAACATGGAAATGTCTACACCGCTATCAGTATAAACCTGGAAATATCTACACCGCTACCTGTATAAACATGGAAATATCAGCACCGCTATCTGTATGAACATGGAAATATCAGCCACCCTATCTGTATGAACATGGAAATATCTACACCACTATCTGTATGAACATGGAAATATCTACACCGCTATCTGTATAAACATGGAAATATCTGCACCGCTACCTGTATAAACATGGAAATATCTACAAATCTAACTGCATGAACATGGAAATATCTACACCGCTATCTGTGTAAGCATGCATACATCTTCACTGCAATCTGTATAAGCATGGAAATATCTACAACGCTATCTGTATGAACATGGAAATATCTACACCGCTATCTGTTTGAACATGGAAATATCTAAACCGCTATCAGCATGAAAATGGAAATATCTACACAGCTATCTGCATATACACGGAAATATCTACACAGCTATCTCTTCACACATGGAAATAACTACACTGCTATCTGTATGAACATGGAAATATCTACACCGCCATCTGTATGAACATGGAAATATCTGCACCGCCATCTGTATTAAGATGGAGATATCTACACAGCCATCTGAATGAACATGAAAATATCTACACCGCTATCTGTATGAACATGGAAATAGCTACACCGCTATCTGAATGAACATGGAAATATCTACACCACTATCTGTATGAACATTGAAATATCTACACCGCTATCTGTTTGAACATGGAAATATCTACACCGCTATCTGCATGACAATGGAAATATCTACACAGCTATCTGCATTTACATGGAAATATCTACAAAGCTATCTCTTTACACATGGAAATAACTACACCACTATCTCTATAAACATGGAAATATCTACAACGCCATCTGTATGAACATGGAAATATCTGTACCGCCATCTGTATGAACATATAAATCTCTACACCGCCATCTGTATTAAGATGGAGATATCTACACCGCTAACTGTATAAACTTGGAAATATCTACACCCCTATCTGTATAAACATGGAAATATCTACACCGCTATCTGTATAAACATGGAAATATCTACACCGCTACCTTTATAAACATGGAAATATAAGCACCGCTATCTGTGTGAACATGGAAATATCTACACCGCTACCTGTAGAAACATGGAAATATCTACACCGCTATCTGTATGAAGATGGAAATATCAGCCCCTCTATCTGTATAAACATGGAAATATCTACACCACTATCTGTATGAACATGGAAATATCTACACCGCTATCTGTATGAACATGGAATTATCTTCACCACCATCTGTATGAACATGGACATGTCTTCACAGCCATCTGGATGAACATGGAAATATCTACACCGCAATCTGTATGAACATGGAAATATCTGCACGGCCATCTGTATGAACATATAAATATCTTCACCGCCATCTGTATTAAGATGGAGATATCTACACCGCTATCTGTATAAACATGGAAATATCTACTCCGCTATCTGTATAAACATGGAAATATCTACACCGCTGTCATTATAAACATGGAAATATCTACACCGCTACCTGTATAAACATGGAAATATCAGCACCGCTATCTGTATGAACATGGAAATATCAGCCCCTCTATCTGTATGAACATGGAAATATCTACACTACTATCTGTATGAACATGGAAATATCTACACTGCTATCTGTATGAGCATGGAAATATCTTCACCGCCATGTGTATGAACATGGATATATCTACACAGCCATCTGGATGAACATGGAAATATCTACACCGCTATCAGTATGAACATGGAAATATCTTCACCGCCATCTGTATGAACATGGATATATCTACACAGCCATGTGGATGAACATGCAAATATCTTCACCGCTATCTGCATGAACATGGAAATAGCTACAGCGCTATCTGTATGAACATGAAAATAGCTACACCGCCATCTGTATGAACATGGAAATATCTGCACCGCCATCTGTATGAACATATAAATATCTACACCGACATCTGTATTAAGATGGAGTTATCTACACCGCTATCTGTATAAACTTGGAAATATCTACACCGCTATCTGTATAAAAATGGAAATATCTACACCGATATCTGTATAAACATGGAAATATCTACACCGCGACCTGTATAAACATGGGAATATCAGCACCGCTGTCTGTATGAACATGGAAATATCTACACCGCAATCAGTTTGAACATGGAAATATCTAAACCGCTATCTGTGTAAACATGCATACATCTTCAGTGCTATCTGTATAAACATGGAAATATCTACACTGCTATCTGTATGAACATGGAAATATCTACACCGCTATCTGTTTGAACATGGAAATATCTAAACCGCTATATGCATGAAAATGGAAATATCTACACAGCTATGTGCATATACATGGAAATATCTACAAAGCTATCTCTTTACACATGGAAATAACTACTCCACTATCTCTATAAACATGGAAATATCTACACCGCCACTTGTATGAACATGGAAATATCTGCACGGCCATCTGTATGAACATATAAATATCTACACCGGCATCTCTATTAAGATGGATATATCTACAACGCTCTCTATATAAACTTGGAAATATCTACACCACTATCTGTATAAACATGGAAATATCCACACCGCGACCTGTATAAACATGGGAATATCAGCACCGCTATCTGTATGAACATGGAAATATCTACACCACTATCTGTATGAACATGGAAATATCTACACCGCTATCTGTGTAAACATGCATACATCTGCAGTGCTATCTGTATAAACATGGAAATATCTACACTGCTATCTGTATGAACATGGAAATATCTACACCGCTATCTGTTTGAACATGGAAATATCTAAACCGCTATCTGCATGAAAATGGAAATATCTACACAGCTTTCTGCATATACATGGAAATATCTACAAAGCTATCTCTTTACACATGGAAATAACTACACCACTATCTCTATAAACATGAAAATATCTACACCGCCACTTGTATGAACATGGAAATATCTGCACGGCCATCTGTATGAACATATAAATATCTACACCGGCATCTGTATTAAGTTGGAGATATCTACAGCACTCTCTATATAAACTTGGAAATATCTACACCGCTATCTGTATAAACATGGAAATATCTACACCGCTATCTGTATAAACATGGAAATAACTACACCGCTACCTGGATAAACATGGAAATATAAACACCGCTATCTGTATGAACATGGAAATATCTACACAGCTATCTGTACGAACATGGAAATATCTACACCGCTATCTGTATGAACATGGAAATAGCTGCACTGCTATCTGTATGAACATGGAAATATCTACAGCACTATCTCTATGAACATGGAAATATCTCCACCACTATCTGTAAGAACATGGAAATATCTACACCGCTATCTGTTTGAACATGGAAATATCTACAACGCTATCTGCATGAAAATGGAAATATCTACACAGCTAACTGCATATACATGGAAATATCTACAAAGCTATCTCTTTACACATGGAAACAACTACACCACTATCTCTATAAACATGGAAATATCTGTACCGCCATCAGTATGAACATATAAATATCTACACCGCCATCTGTATTAAGATGGAGATATCTACACCGCTATCTGTATAAACTTGGAAATATCTACACCGCTATCTGTATAAACATGGAAATATAAGCACCGCTATCTGTATGAACATGGAAATATCTACACCGCTATCTGTACGAACATGGAAATATCTACACCGCGATCTGTATGAACATGGAAATAGCTGCACCGCTATCTGTATGAACATGGAAATATCTACACCACTATCTGTATGATTATAGAAATATCTACACCGCTATCTGTATGAACACGGATATATCTACACAGCCATCTGGAAGAACATGGAAATATCTACACAGCTATCTGCATGAACATGGAAATATCTACACCGCTATCTGTGTAAACATGCATACAACTTCACTGCAATATGTATAAGCATGGAAATATCTACACCGCTATCAGTATGAACATGGAAATATCTACACCGCCATCTGTTTGAACATGGAAATATCTAAACCGCTAAAAGCATGAAAATGGTAATGCCTACACAGCTATCTGCATATGCATTGAAATATCTACACAGCTATCTCTTTACAAATGGAAATAACTACACCGCTATATGTATGAACATGGAAATATCTACACCGCCATCTGTATGAACATGGAAATATCTGCACCGCCATCTGTATGAACATATAAATATCTACAAAGCCGTCTGTATTAAGATGGAGATATCTACCCCGCTATCTGTATAAACATGGATATATCTACACCGCTATCTGTATAAACATGGAAATATCTACACCGCTATCTGTATAAACATGGAAATATCTACACCGCTACCTGTATAAACATGGAAATATCAGCACCACTATTTGTATGAACATGGAAATATCTACACCGCTATCTCTATGAACATGGAAATATCTACACCGCTATCTCTATGAACATGGAAATAGCTACACCGCTATCTGTATGAACATGGAAATATCTACACCACTACCTGTATGAACATGGAAATATCTACACCGCTATCTGTATGAACATGGAAATATCTGCACCACTATCTGTATTAAGATGGAGATATCTACACCGCTATATGAATAAACATGGAAATATCTACACTGCTACCTGTATCAACATGGAAATATCAGCACCGCTATCTGTATAAACATGGAAATATCAGCACCGCTATCTGTATGAACATGGAAATATCTACACCGCTATCTGTATGAAAATCAAATATCTACACCGCTATCTGTATGAACATGGAAATATCTACACCGCTATCTGTATGAACATGGAAATATCTGCACTGCTATCTGTATAAACATGGAAATATCTACACCTCTACCTGTATAAACATGGAAATATCAGCACCGCTATCTGTATGAACATGGAAATATCAGCCCCTCTATCTGTATGAACATGGAAATAACTACACCGCTATCTCTATGAACATGGAAATATCTACACCGCTATCTGTTTGAACATGGAAATATCTACACCGCTATCTGTATAAACATGGAAATATCTACACCGCTATATGTATAAACATGGAAATATTTACACCGCTACCTGTATAAACATGGAAATATAAGCACCGCTATCTGTATGAACATGGAAATGTCTACACCGCTATCTGTACGAACATGGAAATATCTACACCGCTATCTGTATGAACATGGAAATAGCTACACCGCTATCTGTATGAACATGGAAATATCCACAGCACTATCTGAACATGGAAATATCTACACCACTATCTGAATGAACATGGATATATCTACACAGCCATCTGGATGAACATGGAAATATCTACACCGCTATCTATATGAACATGGAAATATCTACACCGCTATCTGTGTAAACATGCATACATCTTCACCGCTATCTGTATAAACATGGGAATAACTACACCGCTATCTGTATGAACATGGAAACATCTACACCGCTATCTGTTTGAACATGGAAATATCTACACCGCTATCTGCATGAAAATGGAAATATCTACACAGCTATCTCCATATACATGGAAATATCTACACAGCTATCTCTTTACACATGGAAATAACTACACCACTATCTCTATAAACATGGAAATATCAGCACCGCTATCTGTATGAACATGGAAATATCAGCCGCCCTATCTGTATGAACATGGAAATATCTACACCACTATCTGTATGAACATGGAAATATCTACACCACTATCTGTATAAACAAGGAAATATCTACACCGCTATCTGTATAAACATGGAAATATCTACACCGCTATCTGTATAAACATGGAAATATAAGCACCGCTATCTGTATGAACTTGGAAATATCTACAACGCTATCTGTACGAACATGGAAATATGTACACCGCTATCTGTATGAAAATGGAAATAGCTGCACCGCTATCTGTATGAACATGGAAATATCTACAGCACTATCTGTATGAACATGGAAATATCTACACCGCTATCTGTATGATCATGGATATCTCTACACAGCCATCAGGATGAACATGGAAATATCTACACCGCTATCTCCATGAACATGGAAATAGCTACGCCACCATCTGTATGAACATGCAAATATGTACACCGCCATCTGTATGAACATGGAAATATCTGCACCGCCATCTGTATGAACTTATAAATAACTACACCGCCATCTGTATTAAGATGGAGATATCTACACCGATATCTGTATAAACCTGGAAATATCTACACCACTATCTGTATAAACATGGAAATATCTACACCGCTATCTGTATAAACATGGAAATATCTGCTCCGCTACCTGTATAAACATGGAAATATCAGCACAGCTATATGTATGAACATGGAAATATCTACACCGCTATCTGTACGAACATGGAAATATCTACACCGCTATATGTATGAACATGGAAATAGCTACACCGCTATCTGTATGAACACGGAAATATCTACACCACTATCTGTATGAACATGGAAATATCTACACCGCTATCTCTATGAACATGGATATATCTACACAGCAATCTGGATGAACATGGAAATATCTACACCGCTATCTGTATGAACATGGAAATATCTACAACGCTATCTGTGTAAACATGCATACATCTTCACCGCTATCTGTATAAACATGGAAATATCTACACCGCTATCTGAATGAACATGGAAATATCTATACCGCTATCTGTTTGAACATGGAAATATCTAAACCGCAATCTGCATGAAAATGGAAATATCTACACAGCTATCTGCATATACATGGAAATATCTACACAGCTATCTCTTTACACATGGAAATAACTACAGTGCTATCTGTATGAACATGGAAATATCTACACCACCATCTGTATGAAAATGGAAATATCTCCACTGCCATCTGTATGAACATATAAATATCTACACCGCCATCTGTATTAAGATGGAGATATCTACACCGCTATCTGTATAAACATGGAAATATCTACAACGCTATCTGTATAAACTTGGAAATATCTACACCGCTACCTGTATAAACATGGAAATATCAGCACCGCTATCTGTATGAACATGGATATGTCTACACAGCCATCTGGATGAACATGGAAATATCTACACCGCTATCTGTATGAACATGGAAATATCTACACCGCTATCTGTATGAACATGGAAATATCTACACCACTTTCTGTATGAACATGGAAATATCTACACCGCTATCTGTATGAACATGGAAATAACTTCACCGCCATCTGCATGAACATGGATATATCTACACAGCCATCTGGATGAACATGGAAATATCTACACCGCTATATGTATAAACATGGAAATATCTACACCGCTATCTGTATAAACATGGAAATAACTATACCGCTACCTGTATAAACATGGAAACATAAGCAGTGATATCTGTATGAACATGGAAATATCTACACCGCTATCTGTTTGAACATGGAAATGTCTACAAGACTATCTGTATGAACATGGAAATAGATACACCGCTATCTGTATGAACATGGAAATATCTACAGCAATATCTGTATGAACATGGAAATATGTACACCGCTATTTGTATGAACATGGATATATCTACACAGCCATCTGGATGAACAAGGAAATATCTACACCACTATCTGTATGAACATGGAAATACCTACACCGCTATCTGTGTAAACATGCATACATATTCACCGCTATCTGTATAAACATGGAAATATCTACACCGCTACCAGTATAAACATGGAAATATCTACAAATCTATCTCCATGAACATGGAAATATCTACACCGCTATCTGTGTAAAAATGCATACATTTTCACTGCAATCTGTATAAGCATGGAAATATCTACAACGCTATCTGTATGAACATGGAAATATCTACACCGCTATCTGTTTGAACATGGAAATATCTAAACCGCTATCAGCATAAAAATGGAAATATTTACACAGCTATCTGCATATACATGGAAATATCTACACAGCTATCTCTTTACACATGGAAATAACTACACCGCTATCTGTATAAACATGGAAATATCTACACCGCCATCTGTATGAACATGGAAATAACTGCACCGCCATCTGTATGAACATATAAATACACCGCCATCTGTATTAAGATGGAGATATCTAGACTGCTATCCGAATAAACATGGAAATATCCACACCGCTATCTGTATAAACATGGAAATATCTACACTGCTGCCTGTATAAACATGGAAATATCTACACCGCTACCTGTATAAACATGGAAATATCAGCACCGCTATCTGTATGAACATGGAAATATCAGCCCCTCTATCTGTATGAACATGGAAATATCAACACCGCTATCTCTATGAACATGGAAATATCTACACCGCTATCTGTTTGAACATGGAAATATCTAAACCACTATCTGCATGAAAATGGAAATATCTTCACAGTTATCTCTTTACACATGGAAATAACTACACCGCTATCTGTATGAACATGGAAATATCTTCACCGCTATCTGTATGAACATGCATATATCTACACAGCCATCTGGATGAACATGGAAATATCTTCACCGCTATCTCTATGAACATGGAAATATCTACACCGCTATCTGTATGAACATGGATATATCTACACAGCCCTCTGGATGAACTTGGAAATATCCACACCGCTATCTGTGTAAACATGCATACATCTTCACCGCTATCTGTATAAACATGGAAATATCTACACCGCTATCTTTATGAACATGGAAATATCTACACCGCTATCTGTTTGAAGATGTAAATATATACACCGCTATCTGCATGAAAATGGAAATACCTACACAACTATCTGCATATACATGGAAATATATACATAGCTATCTCTTTACACATGGAAATAACTACACCGCTATCTGTATGAACATGGAAATATCTACACCGCCATCTGTATGAACATGGAAATATCTGCACCGCCATCTGTATGAACATGTAAATATCTACACCGCCATCTGTATTAAGATGGAGATATCTACACCGCTATCTGAATAAACATGGAGATATCTACACCACTATCTGTACAAACATGGAAATAACAGCACTGCTATCTGTATGAACATGGAAATACGTACTCCGCTATCTGTATGAACATGGAAATATCTACACTGCTATCTGTATGAACATGGAAATATCTACAAATCTATCTGAATGAACATGGAAATATCTACACCGCTATCTGTTTGAACATGTAAATATCTACACCGCTATCTGCATGAAAATGGAAATATCTACAAAGCAATCTGCATATACATGGAAATATCTACACAGCCATCTCTTTACACATGGAAATAACTACACCGCTATATCTATAAACATGGAAATATCTACACCGCCATCTGTATGCACATGGAAATATCTGCAACGCCATCTGTATGAACATATAAATATCTACACCGCTATCTGTATTGAGAAGGAGATATCTACACAGCTATCTGTATAAACATGGAAATATCTACACCGCTACCTGTATAAACATGGAAATATCAGCACCGCTATCTGTATGAACATGGAAATATCTACACCGATACCTGTATGTACATGGAAATATCTACACCGCTATCTGTATGAACATGGAAATATATACACCGCTATCTGTATGAACATGGAAATATCTACACCACTATCTGTACCAACATGGAAATATCTACACCGCTATCTGTATGAGCATGGAAATATCTACACCGCTATCTGTATGAACATGGATATATCTACACAGCCATCTGCATGAACATGGAAATATCTACACCGCTATCTCTATGAACATGGAAATATCTACACCGCTATCTGTATGAACATGGATATATCTACACAGCCATCTGTATGAACATTGAAATATCTACACCGCTATCTGCATGAACATGGAAATATCTACACCGCTATCTGTATGAACATGGAAATATCTACACCGCTATCTGTTTGAACATGGAAATATCTACAAGGCTGTATGCATTAAAATGGAAATACCTACACAGCTTTCTGCATATACGTGGAAATATCTACACAGATTTCTCTTTACACATGGAAACAACTACACCGCTATCTCTATAAACATGGAAATATCTACACCGATATCTTTATCAACATGGAAATATCTGCACCGCCATCTGTATGAACATATAAATATCTACACCGCCATCTCTATTAAGAAGGAAATATCTAAAACGCTATCTGTATGAACATGGAAATATCTACACCGCTATCTGTATGAACATGGAAATATCTACACCGCTCTCTGTTTGAACATGGAAATATCTACACCGCTACCTGCAAGACAATGGAAATATCTAAACAGCTATCTGCATATACATGGAAATATCTACAAAGCTATGTCTTTACTCATGGAAATAACTACACCACTATCTCTATAAACATGGAAATATCTACACCGCCATCTGTATGAACATGGAAATATCTGCACCTCCATCTGTATGAACATATAAATATCTACACCGCCATCTGTATTAAGATGGAGATATCTACACCGCTATCTGTATAAACTTGGAAATATCTACACCGCTATCTGTATAAACATGGAAATATCTACACCGCTATATGTATAAACATGGAAATATCTACACCGATACCTGTATAAACATGGAAATATGAGCACCGCTATCGGTATGAACATGGAAATATCTAAACCACTATCTGAATGAACATGGAAATATCTACACCGCTATCTGTATGAACATGGAAATATCTTCACCGTCATCTGTATGAACATGGATATATCTACACAGCCATCTGGATGAACATGGAAATATGTACACAGCCATCTGGATGAACATGGAAATATCTACACCGATATCTGTATGAACATGGAAATAGCTACACCGCTATCTGTATGAACATGGAAATATCTACCCCGATATCTATATGAACATGGAAATATCTACACCGCAATCTGTACGAACATGGAAATATCTTCACAGCCATCTGTATGAACATGGATATATCTACAGAGCCATCTGGATGAACATGGAAATATCTACACCGCTATCTGTATGAACATGGAAATATCTACACCGCTGTCTGTTTGAACATGGAAATATCTACACCGCTATCTGCATGAAAATGGAAATATCTACACAGCTATCTGCATATACATGGAAATATCTACAAAGCTATGTCTTTACACATGGAAATAACTACACCACTATCTCTATAAACATGGAAATATCTACACCGCCATCTGTATGAACATGGAAATATCTGCACCGCCATCTGTATGAACATGGAAATATCTGCACCGCCATCTGTATGAACATATAAATATCTACACCGCCATCTGTATTAAGATGGAGATAACTACACCAATATCTGTATAAACTTGGAAATATCTACACCGCTATCTGTATAAACATGGAAATGTCTACACCGCTACCTGTATAAACTTGGAAATATAAGCAACGCTATCTGCATGAACATGGAAATATCTACACCGCTATCTGTACGAACATCGAAATATCTACACCGCTATCTGTATGAACATGGAAAGAGCTGCACCGCTATCTGTATGAACATGGAAATATCTACAGCACTATCTGTATGAACAAGGAAATATCTACACCGCTATGTGTTTGAACATGGATATATCTACACAGCCATCTTGATGAACATGGAAATATCTACACCTCTTACTGTATGAACATGGAAATATCTACACCGCTATCTGTGTAAACATGCATACATCTTCACCGCTATCTGTATAAACATGTATATATCTACAAAGCTATCTTTATGAACTTGGAAATATCTACACCGCTTTCTCTTTGAACATGGAAATATCTAAACCGCTATCTGCGTGAAAACGGAAATATCTACACAGCTATCTGCATATACATGGAAATATCTACAAAGCTATCTCTTTACACATGGAAATAACTACACCGCTATCTGTATGAAAAAGGATATATTTACAGCGCCATCTGTATAAACATGGAAATATCTGCACGGCCATGTGTATGAACATATAAATATCTACACCGCCATCTGTATTAAGATGGAGATATCTACACCGCTATCTGCATAAACATGGAAATATCTACACCGCTATCTGTATAAACATGGAAATGTCTACACCGCTATCTGTATAAACCTGGAAATATCTACACCGATACCTGTATAAACATGGAAATATCAGCACCGCTATCTGTATGAACATGGAAATATCAGCCCCCCTATCTGTATGAACATGGAAATATCTACACCACTATCTGTAATGAACATGGAAATATCTACACCGCTATCTGTATGAACATGGAAATATCTTCACCGCCATCTGTATGAACATGGATTTCTCTACACAGCCATCTGGATGAACATGGAAATATCTACACTGCTATCTCCATGAACATGGAAATAGCTACACCGCCATCTGTATGAACCTGCAAATATCCACACCACCATCTCTATGAACATGGAAATATCTGCACCGCCATCTGTATGAACATATAAATAACTACACCGCAATCTGTATTAAGATGGAGATATCTACACCGCTATCTGTATAAACCTGGAAATACCTACACCGCTATCTGTATAAACATGGAAATATCTACACCGCTACCTGTATAAACATGGAAATATACGCACCGCTATCTGTATGAACATGGAAATATCAGCCCCTCTATCTGAATGAACATGGAAATATCTACACCACTATCTGTATGAACATGGAAATAACTACGCCGCTATCTGTATGAACATGGAATTATCTTCACCACCATCTGTATGTACATGGATATGTCTACACAGCCATCTGGATGAACATGGAAATATCTACACCGCTATCTGTATGAACATGGAAATAGCTACACCACTATCTGTATGAACATGGAAATATCTACACCACTATCTGTATGAACATGAAAATATCTACAACGCTATCTGTATGAACATGGAAATATCTTCACCGCCATCTGTATGAACATGGATATATCTACACAACCATCTGGATGAACATGGAAATATCTACACCGCTATCTGTATAAACATGGAAATATCTACACCGCTATCTGTATAAACATGGAAATATATACACCGCTACCTGTATAAACATGGAAATATAAGCACCGCTATCTGTACGAACATGGAAATATCTACACCGCTATCTGTATGAACATGGAAATAGCTACACCGCTATCTGTATGAACATGGAAATATCTACAGCACTATCTGTATGAACATGGAAATATCTACACCGCTATCTATATGAAAATGGAAATATCTACACCGCTATCTGTGTAATCATGCATATATCTTCACCGCTATCTGTATAAACATGGAAATAACTACACCGCTATATGTATGAACATGGAAACATCTACACCGCTATCTGTTTGAACATGGAAATATCTAAACCGCTATCTGCATGAAAATGGAAATATCTACAAAGCTATCTGCATATACATGGATATATCTACACAGCTATCTCTTTACACATGGAAATAACTACACCGCTATCTGTATGAACATGGAAATATCTACACCAGCATCTGTATGAACTTGGAAATATCTGCACGGCCATCTGTATGAACATATAAATATCTACACCGCCATCTGTATTACGATGGAGATATCTACACCGCTATCTGTATAAACATGGAAATATCTACAACGCTATCTGTATAAACATGGAAATATCTACACCGCTATCTTTATAAACATGGAAATATCTACACCGCTATCTGTATGAACATGGAAATAGCTACACCGCTAACTGTATTAACATGGAAATATCTACACCGCTATCTGTTTGAACATGGAAATATCTACACCGCTATCTGCATGAAAATGGAAATATCTACACAGCTATCTGCATATACATGGAAATATCTACAAAGCTATCTCTTTATACATGGAAATAACTACACCACTATCTCTATAAACATGGAAATATCTACACCGCCATCTGTGTGAACATATAAATATCTACACCGCCATCTGTAATAAGATGGAGATACCTACACCGCTATCTGTATAAACTTGGAAATATCTACACCGCTATCTGTATAAACAAGGAAATATCTACACCGCTATCTGTACGAACATGGAAATATCTACACCGCTATCTGTACGAACAGGGAAATAGCTGCACCGCTATCTGTATGAACATGGAAATACCTACACCACTATCTCTATGAACATGGAAATATCTACTCCGCTATCTGTATGAACATGGATATATCTACACAGCCATCTGTATGAACATGGAAATATCTGCACCGCTATCTGTATGAACATGGAAATATCTACACCGCTATCTGTGTAAACATGGATACATCTTCACCGCTATCTGTATAAACATGGAAATATCTACACCGCTATCTGTATGAACATGGAAATATCTACACCGCTATCTGTTTCAACATGGAAATATCTAAACCGCTATCTGCATGAAAATGGAAATATCTAAACAGCTATCTGCATATACATGGAAATATCTACACCGCTATCTCTTTACACATGGAAATATCTGCACTGCTCTCAGTATGAACATGGAAATATCTACACCGCATCTGTATGAACATATAAATATCTACACCGCCATCTGTATTAAGATGGAAATATTTACACCGCTATCTGTTTGAACATGGAAATATCTACACCGCTATCTGCTTGAAAATGGAAATATCTACACTGCTATCGGCATATACATGGAAATATCTACACAGCTATCTCTTTACACATGGAAATAACTACACCGCTATCTGTATGAACATGGAAATATCTACACCGCCATCTGTATGAACATGGAAATATCTGCACCGCCATCTGTATGAACACATAAATATCTACACCGCCATCTGTATTAAGATGGAGATAACTACACCAATATCTGTATAAACTTGGAAATATCTACACCGCTATCTGTATAAACATGGAAATATCTACACCGCTACCTGTATAAACTTGGAAATATAAGCAACGCTATCTGCATGAACATGGAATTATCTACACCGCTATCTGTACGAACATTGAAATATCTACACCGCTTTCTGTATGAACATGGAAATAGCTGCACCGCTATCTGTATGAACATGGAAATATCTACAGCACTATCTGTATGAACATGGAAATATCTACACCGCTATGTGTTTGAACATGGATATATCTACACAGCCATCTGGATGAACATGGAAATATCTACACCTCTTTCTGTATGAACATGGAAATATCTACACCGCTATCTGTGTAAACATGCATACATCTTCACCGCTATCTGTGTAAACATGTATATATCTACAAAGCTATCTTTATGAATTTGGAAATATCTACACCGCTTTCTCTTTGAACATGGAAATATCTAAACCGCTATCTGCGTGAAAATCGAAATATCTACACAGCTATCTGCATATACAAGTAAATATCTACACAGCTATCTCTTTACACATCGAAATAACTACACCGCTATCTGTATGAAAAAGGATATATTTACAGCGCCATCTGTATAAACATTGAAATATCTGCACGGCAATCTGTATGAACATATAAATATCTACACCGCCATCTGTATTAAGATGGAGATATCTACACCGCTATCTGTATAAACATGGAAATATCTACACCGCTATCTGTATAAACATGGAAATGTCTACACCGCTATCTGTATAAACCTGGAAATATCTACACCGATACCTGTATAAACATGGAAATATCAGCACCGCTATCTGTATGAACATGGAGATATCAGCCCCCCTATCTGTATGAACATGGAAATATCTACACCGCTATCTGTATGAACATGGAAATATCTACACCACTATCTGTATGAACATGGAAATATCTACACCGCTATCTGTAAGAAGATGGAAATATCTTCACCGCCATCTGTATGAACATGGATATCTCTACACAGCCATCTGGATGAACATGGAAATATCTACACTGCTATCTCCATGAACATGGAAATAGCTACACCGCCATCTGTATGAACCTGCAAATATCCACACCACCATCTGTATAAACATGGAAATATCTGCATGGCCATCTGTGTGAACATAAAAATATCTACACCGCCATCTGTATTGAGATCGAGATATCTACACCGCTATCTGTATAAACATGGAAATATCTACACCGCTATCTGTATAAACATGGAAATGTCTACACCGCTATCTGTATAAACCTGGAAATATCTACACCGATACCTGTATAAACATGGAAATATCAGCACCGCTATCTGTATGAACATGGAAATATCAGCCCCCCTATCTGTATGAACATGGAAATATCTACACCACTATCTGTATGAACATGGAAATATCTACACCGCTATCTGTATGAACATGGAAATATCTTCACCGCCATCTGTATGAACATGGATATCTCTACACAGCAATCTGGATGAACATGGAAATATCTACAATGCTATCTCCATGAACATGGAAATAGCTACACCGCCATCTGTATGAACCTGCAAAAATCCACACCACCATCTCTATGAACATGGAAATATCTGCACCGCCATCTGTATGAACATATAAATAACTACACCGCAATCTGTATTAAGATGGAGATATCTACACCGCTATCTGTATAAACCTGGAAATATCTACACCGCTATCTGTATAAACATGGAAATATCTACACCGCTATCTGTATAAACTTGGAAATATCTGCAACGCTACCTGTATAAACATGGAAATATCTACACCGCTATCTGTATGAACATGGAAATATCTACACCGCTATCTGTATGAACATGGAAATATCTACACCGCTATCTGTTTGTACATGTAAATATCTTCACCGCTATCTGCATGAAAATGCAAATATCTACAAAGCTATCTGCATATACATGGAAATATCTACACAGCGATCTCTTTACACATGGAAATAACTACACCGCTATATCTATGAACATGGAAATATCTACACCGCCATCTGAATGAACATGGAAATATCTGCACCGCCATCTGTATGAACATATAAATATCTATACCGCCAACTGTATGAAGAAGTAGATATCTACACCGCTATCTGTATAAACATGGAAATACCTACAATGCTGCCTGTATAAACATGGAAATATCAGCACCGCTATCTGTATGGACATGGAAATATCTACACCGCAACCTGTATGAACATGGAAATATCTACACCGCTATCTGTACGAACATGGAAATATCTACACCGCTATCTGTATGAACATGGAAATAGCTACACCGCTATCTGTATGAACATGGAAATATCTGCACCACTATCCGTATGAACTTGGAAATAACTACACCGCTATCTGTACGAACATGGATATAACTACACAGCCATCTGGATGAACATGGAAATATCTACACCGCTATCTGTATGAACATGGAAATATCTACACCGCTATCTGTGTAAACATGCACACATCTTCACCGCTATCTGTATAAACATAGAAATATCTACACCGCTATCTGTATGAACATGGAAATATCTACACCGCTATCTGTTTGAACATGGAAATATCTAAACTGCTATCTGCATGAAAATGGAAATATCTACACAGCTATCTGCATATACATGGAAATATCTACACAGCTATCTCTTTACACATGGAAATAACTACACCGCTATCTGTATGAACATGGAAATATCTGCACCGCCATCTGTATGTACTTATAAATATCTACTCCGCCATCTGTATTAAGATGGAAATATCTACACCGCTATCTGTATAAACATGGAAATATCTACACCGCTATCTGTATAAACATGGAAATATCTACACCGCTACCTGTATAAACATGGAAATATCAGCACCGCAATCTGTATGAACATGGAAATATCTACACCGCTATCTGTATTAACATGGAAATATCTACACCGCTATCTGTATGAACATGGAAATATATACACCGCTATCTGTATGAACATGGAAATATCTACACCGCTATCTGTTTGAACATGGAAATATCTACACCGCTGTCTGCATGAAAATGGAAATATCTACACAGCTATCTGCATATACATGGAAATATCTACACAGCTATCTCTTTACACATGGAAATAACTACACCGCTATCTCTATAAACATGGAAATATCTACACCGTCATCTGTATGAACATGGAAATATCTTCACCGCCATCTGTATGAACATATAAACATCTACAACGCCATCTGTATTAAGAAGGAGCTATCTACACCGCTATCTGTATAAACATGGAAATATCTACACCGCTATCTGTATAAACATGGAAATATCTACACCGCTATCTGTATAAACATGGAAATATCAGCACCGCTATCAGTATGGACATGGAAATATCTACACCGCTATCTGTGTAAACCTGCATAGGTTTCACCGCTATCTGTATCAACATGGAAATATCTACACCGCTATCTGTATGAACATGGAAATATCTACACCGCTATCTGTTTGAACATGGAAATATGTACAACGCTATCCGTATGAACATGGAAATATCAACAACGCCATCTGTTTGAACATGGATATATCTACACAGCCATCTGGATGAACATGGAAATATCTACACCGCTATCTGTATGAACATGGAAATAGCTACACCGCTATCTGTATGAACATGGAAATATCTACACCACTATCTGTATGAACATGGAAATATCTACACCGCTATCAGTATGAACATGGAATTATCTTCACCGCCATCTGTATGAACATGGATATATCTACACAGCCATCTAGATGAACATGGAAATATCTACACCGCTATCTGTATGAACATGGAAATAGCTACACAGCTATCTGTATGAACATGGAAATATCTACACCGCTACCTGTATAAACATGGAAATATCAGCACAGCTATCTGTATGAACATGATGAACATGGAAATATCTACACCGCTATCTGTACGAAGATGGAAATATCTACACCGCTATCTGTATGAACACGGAAATAGCTACACCGCTATCTGTATGAACATGGAAATATCTACACGACTATCTGTATGAACATGGAAATATCTACACCGCTATCTGTATGAACATGGATATATCTACACAGCCATCTGGATGAACATGGAAATATCTACACCGCTATCTGTATGAACATGGAAATATCTACATCACTATCTGTGTAAACATGCATACATCTTCATCGCTATCTGTATAAACATGGAAATATCTACACCGCTATCTGTTTGAACATGGAAATACCTGAACCTCTATCTGCAAGAAAATGGAAATATCTACACAGCTATCTGCATATACATGGAAATATCTACAAAGCTATCTCTTTACACATGGAAATAACTACACCACTATCTGTATGAACATGGAAATATCTGCACGGCCATCTTTATGAACATATAAATATCTACACCGCCATCTGTATTAAGATGGAGATATCTACACCGCTATCTGTATAAACATGGAAATATCTACACCGCTATCTGTGTAAACATGGAAATATCATCACCGCTATCTGTATGAACATGGAAATATTAGCCCCCCTATCTGTATGAACATGGAAATATCTACACCACTATCTGTATGAACATGGAAATATCTACACCGCTATCTGTATGAACATGGAAATATCTTCACCGCCATCTGTATGAACATGGATATCTCTACACAGCCATCTGGATGAACATGGAAATATCTACAATGCTATCTCCATGAACATGGAAATAGCTACACCGCCATCTGTATGAACCTGCAAAAATCCACACCACCATCTCTATGAACATGGAAATATCTGCACCGCCATCTGTATGAACATATAAATAACTACACCGCAATCTGTATTAAGATGGAGATATCTACACCGCTATCTGTATAAACCTGGAAATATCTACACCGCTATCTGTATAAACATGGAAATATCTACACCGCTATCTGTATAAACTTGGAAATATCTGCAACGCTACCTGTATAAACATGGAAATATCTACACCGCTATCTGTATGAACATGGAAATATCTACACCGCTATCTGTATGAACATGGAAATATCTACACCGCTATCTGTTTGTACATGTAAATATCTTCACCGCTATCTGCATGAAAATGCAAATATCTACAAAGCTATCTGCATATACATGGAAATATCTACACAGCGATCTCTTTACACATGGAAATAACTACACCGCTATATCTATGAACATGGAAATATCTACACCGCCATCTGAATGAACATGGAAATATCTGCACCGCCATCTGTATGAACATATAAATATCTATACCGCCAACTGTATGAAGAAGTAGATATCTACACCGCTATCTGTATAAACATGGAAATACCTACAATGCTGCCTGTATAAACATGGAAATATCAGCACCGCTATCTGTATGGACATGGAAATATCTACACCGCAACCTGTATGAACATGGAAATATCTACACCGCTATCTGTACGAACATGGAAATATCTACACCGCTATCTGTATGAACATGGAAATAGCTACACCGCTATCTGTATGAACATGGAAATATCTGCACCACTATCCGTATGAACTTGGAAATAACTACACCGCTATCTGTACGAACATGGATATATCTACACAGCCATCTGGATGAACATGGAAATATCTACACCGCTATCTGTATGAACATGGAAATATCTACACCGCTATCTGTGTAAACATGCACACATCTTCACCGCTATCTGTATAAACATAGAAATATCTACACCGCTATCTGTATGAACATGGAAATATCTACACCGCTATCTGTTTGAACATGGAAATATCTAAACTGCTATCTGCATGAAAATGGAAATATCTACACAGCTATCTGCATATACATGGAAATATCTACACAGCTATCTCTTTACACATGGAAATAACTACACCGCTATCTGTATGAACATGGAAATATCTGCACCGCCATCTGTATGTACTTATAAATATCTACTCCGCCATCTGTATTAAGATGGAAATATCTACACCGCTATCTGTATAAACATGGAAATATCTACACCGCTATCTGTATAAACATGGAAATATCTACACCGCTACCTGTATAAACATGGAAATATCAGCACCGCAATCTGTATGAACATGGAAATATCTACACCGCTATCTGTATTAACATGGAAATATCTACACCGCTATCTGTATGAACATGGAAATATATACACCGCTATCTGTATGAACATGGAAATATCTACACCGCTATCTGTTTGAACATGGAAATATCTACACCGCTGTCTGCATGAAAATGGAAATATCTACACAGCTATCTGCATATACATGGAAATATCTACACAGCTATCTCTTTACACATGGAAATAACTACACCGCTATCTCTATAAACATGGAAATATCTACACCGTCATCTGTATGAACATGGAAATATCTTCACCGCCATCTGTATGAACATATAAACATCTACAACGCCATCTGTATTAAGAAGGAGCTATCTACACCGCTATCTGTATAAACATGGAAATATCTACACCGCTATCTGTATAAACATGGAAATATCTACACCGCTATCTGTATAAACATGGAAATATCAGCACCGCTATCAGTATGGACATGGAAATATCTACACCGCTATCTGTGTAAACCTGCATAGGTTTCACCGCTATCTGTATCAACATGGAAATATCTACACCGCTATCTGTATGAACATGGAAATATCTACACCGCTATCTGTTTGAACATGGAAATATGTACAACGCTATCCGTATGAACATGGAAATATCAACAACGCCATCTGTTTGAACATGGATATATCTACACAGCCATCTGGATGAACATGGAAATATCTACACCGCTATCTGTATGAACATGGAAATAGCTACACCGCTATCTGTATGAACATGGAAATATCTACACCACTATCTGTATGAACATGGAAATATCTACACCGCTATCAGTATGAACATGGAATTATCTTCACCGCCATCTGTATGAACATGGATATATCTACACAGCCATCTAGATGAACATGGAAATATCTACACCGCTATCTGTATGAACATGGAAATAGCTACACAGCTATCTGTATGAACATGGAAATATCTACACCGCTACCTGTATAAACATGGAAATATCAGCACAGCTATCTGTATGAACATGATGAACATGGAAATATCTACACCGCTATCTGTACGAAGATGGAAATATCTACACCGCTATCTGTATGAACACGGAAATAGCTACACCGCTATCTGTATGAACATGGAAATATCTACACGACTATCTGTATGAACATGGAAATATCTACACCGCTATCTGTATGAACATGGATATATCTACACAGCCATCTGGATGAACATGGAAATATCTACACCGCTATCTGTATGAACATGGAAATATCTACATCACTATCTGTGTAAACATGCATACATCTTCATCGCTATCTGTATAAACATGGAAATATCTACACCGCTATCTGTATAAACATGGAAATATATACACCGCTACCTGTATAAACATGGAAATATAAGCACCGCTATCTGTACGAACATGGAAATATCTACACCGCTATCTGTATGAACATGGAAATAGCTACACCGCTATCTGTATGAACATGGAAATATCTACAGCACTATCTGTATGAACATGGAAATATCTACACCGCTATCTATATGAAAATGGAAATATCTACACCGCTATCTGTGTAATCATGCATATATCTTCACCGCTATCTGTATAAACATGGAAATAACTACACCGCTATATGTATGAACATGGAAACATCTACACCGCTATCTGTTTGAACATGGAAATATCTAAACCGCTATCTGCATGAAAATGGAAATATCTACAAAGCTATCTGCATATACATGGATATATCTACACAGCTATCTCTTTACACATGGAAATAACTACACCGCTATCTGTATGAACATGGAAATATCTACACCAGCATCTGTATGAACTTGGAAATATCTGCACGGCCATCTGTATGAACATATAAATATCTACACCGCCATCTGTATTACGATGGAGATATCTACACCGCTATCTGTATAAACATGGAAATATCTACAACGCTATCTGTATAAACATGGAAATATCTACACCGCTATCTTTATAAACATGGAAATATCTACACCGCTATCTGTATGAACATGGAAATAGCTACACCGCTAACTGTATTAACATGGAAATATCTACACCGCTATCTGTTTGAACATGGAAATATCTACACCGCTATCTGCATGAAAATGGAAATATCTACACAGCTATCTGCATATACATGGAAATATCTACAAAGCTATCTCTTTATACATGGAAATAACTACACCACTATCTCTATAAACATGGAAATATCTACACCGCCATCTGTGTGAACATATAAATATCTACACCGCCATCTGTAATAAGATGGAGATACCTACACCGCTATCTGTATAAACTTGGAAATATCTACACCGCTATCTGTATAAACAAGGAAATATCTACACCGCTATCTGTACGAACATGGAAATATCTACACCGCTATCTGTACGAACAGGGAAATAGCTGCACCGCTATCTGTATGAACATGGAAATACCTACACCACTATCTCTATGAACATGGAAATATCTACTCCGCTATCTGTATGAACATGGATATATCTACACAGCCATCTGTATGAACATGGAAATATCTGCACCGCTATCTGTATGAACATGGAAATATCTACACCGCTATCTGTGTAAACATGGATACATCTTCACCGCTATCTGTATAAACATGGAAATATCTACACCGCTATCTGTATGAACATGGAAATATCTACACCGCTATCTGTTTCAACATGGAAATATCTAAACCGCTATCTGCATGAAAATGGAAATATCTAAACAGCTATCTGCATATACATGGAAATATCTACACCGCTATCTCTTTACACATGGAAATATCTGCACTGCTCTCAGTATGAACATGGAAATATCTACACCGCATCTGTATGAACATATAAATATCTACACCGCCATCTGTATTAAGATGGAAATATTTACACCGCTATCTGTTTGAACATGGAAATATCTACACCGCTATCTGCTTGAAAATGGAAATATCTACACTGCTATCGGCATATACATGGAAATATCTACACAGCTATCTCTTTACACATGGAAATAACTACACCGCTATCTGTATGAACATGGAAATATCTACACCGCCATCTGTATGAACATGGAAATATCTGCACCGCCATCTGTATGAACATATAAATATCTACACCGCCATCTGTATTAAGATGGAGATAACTACACCAATATCTGTATAAACTTGGAAATATCTACACCGCTATCTGTATAAACATGGAAATATCTACACCGCTACCTGTATAAACTTGGAAATATAAGCAACGCTATCTGCATGAACATGGAATTATCTACACCGCTATCTGTACGAACATTGAAATATCTACACCGCTTTCTGTATGAACATGGAAATAGCTGCACCGCTATCTGTATGAACATGGAAATATCTACAGCACTATCTGTATGAACATGGAAATATCTACACCGCTATGTGTTTGAACATGGATATATATACACAGCCATCTGGATGAACATGGAAATATCTACACCTCTTTCTGTATGAACATGGAAATATCTACACCGCTATCTGTGTAAACATGCATACATCTTCACCGCTATCTGTGTAAACATGTATATATCTACAAAGCTATCTTTATGAATTTGGAAATATCTACACCGCTTTCTCTTTGAACATGGAAATATCTAAACCGCTATCTGCGTGAAAATGGAAATATCTACACAGCTATCTGCATATACAAGTAAATATCTACACAGCTATCTCTTTACACATCGAAATAACTACACCGCTATCTGTATGAAAAAGGATATATTTACAGCGCCATCTGTATAAACATTGAAATATCTGCACGGCAATCTGTATGAACATATAAATATCTACACCGCCATCTGTATTAAGATGGAGATATCTACACCGCTATCTGTATAAACATGGAAATATCTACACCGCTATCTGTATAAACATGGAAATGTCTACACCGCTATCTGTATAAACCTGGAAATATCTACACCGATACCTGTATAAACATGGAAATATCAGCACCGCTATCTGTATGAACATGGAGATATCAGCCCCCCTATCTGTATGAACATGGAAATATCTACACCGCTATCTGTATGAACATGGAAATATCTACACCACTATCTGTATGAACATGGAAATATCTACACCGCTATCTGTAAGAAGATGGAAATATCTTCACCGCCATCTGTATGAACATGGATATCTCTACACAGCCATCTGGATGAACATGGAAATATCTACACTGCTATCTCCATGAACATGGAAATAGCTACACCGCCATCTGTATGAACCTGCAAATATCCACACCACCATCTGTATAAACATGGAAATATCTGCATGGCCATCTGTGTGAACATAAAAATATCTACACCGCCATCTGTATTGAGATCGAGATATCTACACCGCTATCTGTATAAACATGGAAATATCTACACCGCTATCTGTATAAACATGGAAATGTCTACACCGCTATCTGTATAAACCTGGAAATATCTACACCGATACCTGTATAAACATGGAAATATCAGCACCGCTATCTGTATGAACATGGAAATATCAGCCCCCCTATCTGTATGAACATGGAAATATCTACACCACTATCTGTATGAACATGGAAATATCTACACCGCTATCTGTATGAACATGGAAATATCTTCACCGCCATCTGTATGAACATGGATATCTCTACACAGCCATCTGGATGAACATGGAAATATCTACAATGCTATCTCCATGAACATGGAAATAGCTACACCGCCATCTGTATGAACCTGCAAAAATCCACACCACCATCTCTATGAACATGGAAATATCTGCACCGCCATCTGTATGAACATATAAATAACTACACCGCAATCTGTATTAAGATGGAGATATCTACACCGCTATCTGTATAAACCTGGAAATATCTACACCGCTATCTGTATAAACATGGAAATATCTACACCGCTATCTGTATAAACTTGGAAATATCTGCAACGCTACCTGTATAAACATGGAAATATCTACACCGCTATCTGTATGAACATGGAAATATCTACACCGCTATCTGTATGAACATGGAAATATCTACACCGCTATCTGTTTGTACATGTAAATATCTTCATCGCTATCTGCATGAAAATGCAAATATCTACAAAGCTATCTGCATATACATGGAAATATCTACACAGCGATCTCTTTACACATGGAAATAACTACACCGCTATATCTATGAACATGGAAATATCTACACCGCCATCTGAATGAACATGGAAATATCTGCACCGCCATCTGTATGAACATATAAATATCTATACCGCCAACTGTATGAAGAAGTAGATATCTACACCGCTATCTGTATAAACATGGAAATACCTACAATGCTGCCTGTATAAACATGGAAATATCAGCACCGCTATCTGTATGGACATGGAAATATCTACACCGCAACCTGTATGAACATGGAAATATCTACACCGCTATCTGTACGAACATGGAAATATCTACACCGCTATCTGTATGAACATGGAAATAGCTACACCGCTATCTGTATGAACATGGAAATATCTGCACCACTATCCGTATGAACTTGGAAATAACTACACCGCTATCTGTACGAACATGGATATATCTACACAGCCATCTGGATGAACATGGAAATATCTACACCGCTATCTGTATGAACATGGAAATATCTACACCGCTATCTGTGTAAACATGCACACATCTTCACCGCTATCTGTATAAACATAGAAATATCTACACCGCTATCTGTATGAACATGGAAATATCTACACCGCTATCTGTTTGAACATGGAAATATCTAAACTGCTATCTGCATGAAAATGGAAATATCTACACAGCTATCTGCATATACATGGAAATATCTACACAGCTATCTCTTTACACATGGAAATAACTACACCGCTATCTGTATGAACATGGAAATATCTGCACCGCCATCTGTATGTACTTATAAATATCTACTCCGCCATCTGTATTAAGATGGAAATATCTACACCGCCATCTGTATAAACATGGAAATATCTACACCGCTATCTGTATAAACATGGAAATATCTACACCGCTACCTGTATAAACATGGAAATATCAGCACCGCAATCTGTATGAACATGGAAATATCTACACCGCTATCTGTATTAACATGGAAATATCTACACCGCTATCTGTATGAACATGGAAATATATACACCGCTATCTGTATGAACATGGAAATATCTACACCGCTATCTGTTTGAACATGGAAATATCTACACCGCTGTCTGCATGAAAATGGAAATATCTACACAGCTATCTGCATATACATGGAAATATCTACACAGCTATCTCTTTACACATGGAAATAACTACACCGCTATCTCTATAAACATGGAAATATCTACACCGTCATCTGTATGAACATGGAAATATCTTCACCGCCATCTGTATGAACATATAAACATCTACAACGCCATCTGTATTAAGAAGGAGCTATCTACACCGCTATCTGTATAAACATGGAAATATCTACACCGCTATCTGTATAAACATGGAAATATCTACACCGCTATCTGTATAAACATGGAAATATCAGCACCGCTATCAGTATGGACATGGAAATATCTACACCGCTATCTGTGTAAACCTGCATAGGTTTCACCGCTATCTGTATCAACATGGAAATATCTACACCGCTATCTGTATGAACATGGAAATATCTACACCGCTATCTGTTTGAACATGGAAATATGTACAACGCTATCCGTATGAACATGGAAATATCAACAACGCCATCTGTTTGAACATGGATATATCTACACAGCCATCTGGATGAACATGGAAATATCTACACCGCTATCTGTATGAACATGGAAATAGCTACACCGCTATCTGTATGAACATGGAAATATCTACACCACTATCTGTATGAACATGGAAATATCTACACCGCTATCAGTATGAACATGGAATTATCTTCACCGCCATCTGTATGAACATGGATATATCTACACAGCCATCTAGATGAACATGGAAATATCTACACCGCTATCTGTATGAACATGGAAATAGCTACACAGCTATCTGTATGAACATGGAAATATCTACACCGCTACCTGTATAAACATGGAAATATCAGCACAGCTATCTGTATGAACATGATGAACATGGAAATATCTACACCGCTATCTGTACGAAGATGGAAATATCTACACCGCTATCTGTATGAACACGGAAATAGCTACACCGCTATCTGTATGAACATGGAAATATCTACACGACTATCTGTATGAACATGGAAATATCTACACCGCTATCTGTATGAACATGGATATATCTACACAGCCATCTGGATGAACATGGAAATATCTACACCGCTATCTGTATGAACATGGAAATATCTACATCACTATCTGTGTAAACATGCATACATCTTCATCGCTATCTGTATAAACATGGAAATATCTACACCGCTATCTGTTTGAACATGGAAATACCTGAACCTCTATCTGCAAGAAAATGGAAATATCTACACAGCTATCTGCATATACATGGAAATATCTACAAAGCTATCTCTTTACACATGGAAATAACTACACCACTATCTGTATGAACATGGAAATATCTGCAAGGCCATCTTTATGAACATATAAATATCTACACCGCCATCTGTATTAAGATGGAGATATCTACACCGCTATCTGTATAAACATGGAAATATCTACACCGCTATCTGTGTAAACATGGAAATATCATCACCGCTATCTGTATGAACATGGAAATATTAGCCCCCCTATCTGTATGAACATGGAAATATCTACACCACTATCTGTATGAACATGGAAATATCTACACCGCTATCTGTATGAACATGGAAATATCTTCACCGCCATCTGTATGAACATGGATATCTCTACACAGCCATCTGGATGAACATGGAAATATCTACAATGCTATCTCCATGAACATGGAAATAGCTACACCGCCATCTGTATGAACCTGCAAAAATCCACACCACCATCTCTATGAACATGGAAATATCTGCACCGCCATCTGTATGAACATATAAATAACTACACCGCAATCTGTATTAAGATGGAGATATCTACACCGCTATCTGTATAAACCTGGAAATATCTACACCGCTATCTGTATAAACATGGAAATATCTACACCGCTATCTGTATAAACTTGGAAATATCTGCAACGCTACCTGTATAAACATGGAAATATCTACACCGCTATCTGTATGAACATGGAAATATCTACACCGCTATCTGTATGAACATGGAAATATCTACACCGCTATCTGTTTGTACATGTAAATATCTTCACCGCTATCTGCATGAAAATGCAAATATCTACAAAGCTATCTGCATATACATGGAAATATCTACACAGCGATCTCTTTACACATGGAAATAACTACACCGCTATATCTATGAACATGGAAATATCTACACCGCCATCTGAATGAACATGGAAATATCTGCACCGCCATCTGTATGAACATATAAATATCTATACCGCCAACTGTATGAAGAAGTAGATATCTACACCGCTATCTGTATAAACATGGAAATACCTACAATGCTGCCTGTATAAACATGGAAATATCAGCACCGCTATCTGTATGGACATGGAAATATCTACACCGCAACCTGTATGAACATGGAAATATCTACACCGCTATCTGTACGAACATGGAAATATCTACACCGCTATCTGTATGAACATGGAAATAGCTACACCGCTATCTGTATGAACATGGAAATATCTGCACCACTATCCGTATGAACTTGGAAATAACTACACCGCTATCTGTACGAACATGGATATATCTACACAGCCATCTGGATGAACATGGAAATATCTACACCGCTATCTGTATGAACATGGAAATATCTACACCGCTATCTGTGTAAACATGCACACATCTTCACCGCTATCTGTATAAACATAGAAATATCTACACCGCTATCTGTATGAACATGGAAATATCTACACCGCTATCTGTTTGAACATGGAAATATCTAAACTGCTATCTGCATGAAAATGGAAATATCTACACAGCTATCTGCATATACATGGAAATATCTACACAGCTATCTCTTTACACATGGAAATAACTACACCGCTATCTGTATGAACATGGAAATATCTGCACCGCCATCTGTATGTACTTATAAATATCTACTCCGCCATCTGTATTAAGATGGAAATATCTACACCGCTATCTGTATAAACATGGAAATATCTACACCGCTATCTGTATAAACATGGAAATATCTACACCGCTACCTGTATAAACATGGAAATATCAGCACCGCAATCTGTATGAACATGGAAATATCTACACCGCTATCTGTATTAACATGGAAATATCTACACCGCTATCTGTATGAACATGGAAATATATACACCGCTATCTGTATGAACATGGAAATATCTACACCGCTATCTGTTTGAACATGGAAATATCTACACCGCTGTCTGCATGAAAATGGAAATATCTACACAGCTATCTGCATATACATGGAAATATCTACACAGCTATCTCTTTACACATGGAAATAACTACACCGCTATCTCTATAAACATGGAAATATCTACACCGTCATCTGTATGAACATGGAAATATCTTCACCGCCATCTGTATGAACATATAAACATCTACAACGCCATCTGTATTAAGAAGGAGCTATCTACACCGCTATCTGTATAAACATGGAAATATCTACACCGCTATCTGTATAAACATGGAAATATCTACACCGCTATCTGTATAAACATGGAAATATCAGCACCGCTATCAGTATGGACATGGAAATATCTACACCGCTATCTGTGTAAACCTGCATAGGTTTCACCGCTATCTGTATCAACATGGAAATATCTACACCGCTATCTGTATGAACATGGAAATATCTACACCGCTATCTGTTTGAACATGGAAATATGTACAACGCTATCCGTATGAACATGGAAATATCAACAACGCCATCTGTTTGAACATGGATATATCTACACAGCCATCTGGATGAACATGGAAATATCTACACCGCTATCTGTATGAACATGGAAATAGCTACACCGCTATCTGTATGAACATGGAAATATCTACACCACTATCTGTATGAACATGGAAATATCTACACGGCTATCAGTATGAACATGGAATTATCTTCACCGCCATCTGTATGAACATGGATATATCTACACAGCCATCTAGATGAACATGGAAATATCTACACCGCTATCTGTATGAACATGGAAATAGCTACACAGCTATCTGTATGAACATGGAAATATCTACACCGCTACCTGTATAAACATGGAAATATCAGCACAGCTATCTGTATGAACATGATGAACATGGAAATATCTACACCGCTATCTGTACGAAGATGGAAATATCTACACCGCTATCTGTATGAACACGGAAATAGCTACACCGCTATCTGTATGAACATGGAAATATCTACACGACTATCTGTATGAACATGGAAATATCTACACCGCTATCTGTATGAACATGGATATATCTACACAGCCATCTGGATGAACATGGAAATATCTACACCGCTATCTGTATGAACATGGAAATATCTACATCACTATCTGTGTAAACATGCATACATCTTCATCGCTATCTGTATAAACATGGAAATATCTACACCGCTATCTGTTTGAACATGGAAATACCTGAACCTCTATCTGCAAGAAAATGGAAATATCTACACAGCTATCTGCATATACATGGAAATATCTACAAAGCTATCTCTTTACACATGGAAATAACTACACCACTATCTGTATGAACATGGAAATATCTGCACGGCCATCTTTATGAACATATAAATATCTACACCGCCATCTGTATTAAGATGGAGATATCTAAACCGCTATCTGTATAAACATGGAAATATCTACACCGCTATCTGTGTAAACATGGAAATATCATCACCGCTATCTGTATGAACATGGAAATATTAGCCCCTCTATCTGTATGAACATGGAAATACCTACACCACTATCTGTATGAACATGGAAATATCTACACCGCTAGATGTATAAACATGGAATTATCTTTACTGCCATCTGTATGAACATGGATATGTCTACACAGCCATCTGGATGAACATGGAAATATCTACACCGCTATCTGTATGAACATGGAAATATCTACACCGCTATCTGTGTAAACATGCACACATCTTCACCGCTATCTGTATAAACATAGAAATATCTACACCGCTATCTGTATGAACATGGAAATATCTACACCGCTATCTGTTTGAACATGGAAATATCTAAACTGCTATCTGCATGAAAATGGAAATATCTACACAGCTATCTGCATATACATGGAAATATCTACACAGCTATCTCTTTACACATGGAAATAACTACACCGCTATCTGTATGAACATGGAAATATCTGCACCGCCATCTGTATGTACTTATAAATATCTACTCCGCCATCTGTATTAAGATGGAAATATCTACACCGCTATCTGTATAAACATGGAAATATCTACACCGCTATCTGTATAAACATGGAAATATCTACTCCGCTACCTGTATAAACATGGAAATATCAGCACCGCAATCTGTATGAACATGGAAATATCTACACCGCTATCTGTATTAACATGGAAATATCTACACCGCTATCTGTATGAACATGGAAATATATACACCGCTATCTGTATGAACATGGAAATATCTACACCGCTATCTGTTTGAACATGGAAATATCTACACCGCTGTCTGCATGAAAATGGAAATATCTACACAGCTATCTGCATATACATGGAAATATCTACACAGCTATCTCTTTACACATGGAAATAACTACACCGCTATCTCTATAAACATGGAAATATCTACACCGTCATCTGTATGAACATGGAAATATCTTCACCGCCATCTGTATGAACATATAAACATCTACAACGCCATCTGTATTAAGAAGGAGCTATCTACACCGCTATCTGTATAAACATGGAAATATCTACACCGCTATCTGTATAAACATGGAAATATCTACACCGCTATCTGTATAAACATGGAAATATCAGCACCGCTATCAGTATGGACATGGAAATATCTACACCGCTATCTGTGTAAACCTGCATAGGTTTCACCGCTATCTGTATGAACATGGAAATATCTACACCGCTATCTGTATGAACATGGAAATATCTACACCGCTATCTGTTTGAACATGGAAATATGTACAACGCTATCCGTATGAACATGGAAATATCAACAACGCCATCTGTTTGAACATGGATATATCTACACAGCCATCTGGATGAACATGGAAATATCTACACCGCTATCTGTATGAACATGGAAATAGCTACACCGCTATCTGTATGAACATGGAAATATCTACACCACTATCTGTATGAACATGGAAATATCTACACCGCTATCAGTATGAACATGGAATTATCTTCACCGCCATCTGTATGAACATGGATATATCTACACAGCCATCTAGATGAACATGGAAATATCTACACCGCTATCTGTATGAACATGGAAATAGCTACACAGCTATCTGTATGAACATGGAAATATCTACACCGCTACCTGTATAAACATGGAAATATCAGCACAGCTATCTGTATGAACATGATGAACATGGAAATATCTACACCGCTATCTGTACGAAGATGGAAATATCTACACCGCTATCTGTATGAACACGGAAATAGCTACACCGCTATCTGTATGAACATGGAAATATCTACACGACTATCTGTATGAACATGGAAATATCTACACCGCTATCTGTATGAACATGGATATATCTACACAGCCATCTGGATGAACATGGAAATATCTACACCGCTATCTGTATGAACATGGAAATATCTACATCACTATCTGTGTAAACATGCATACATCTTCATCACTATCTGTATAAACATGGAAATATCTACACCGCTATCTGTTTGAACATGGAAATACCTGAACCTCTATCTGCAAGAAAATGGAAATATCTACACAGCTATCTGCATATACATGGAAATATCTACAAAGCTATCTCTTTACACATGGAAATAACTACACCACTATCTGTATGAACATGGAAATATCTACACGGCCATCTTTATGAACATATAAATATCTACACCGCCATCTGTATTAAGATGGAGATATCTACACCGCTATCTGTATAAACATGGAAATATCTACACCGCTATCTGTGTAAACATGGAAATATCATCACCGCTATCTGTATGAACATGGAAATATTAGCCCCTCTATCTGTATGAACATGGAAATACCTACACCACTATCTGTATGAACATGGAAATATCTACACCGCTAGATGTATAAACATGGAATTATCTTTACTGCCATCTGTATGAACATGGATATGTCTACACAGCCATCTGGATGAACATGGAAATATCTACACCGCTATCTGTATGAATATGGAAATATCAACACCAATATCTGTATGAACATGGAAATATCTAAACCGCTATCTGTACGAACAGGGAAATATCTTCACCGCCATCAGTATGAACATGGATATATCTACACAGCCATCTGGATGAACATGGAAATATCTACACCGCTATCTGTATGAATATGGAAATATCTACACCGCTCTCTGTGTAAACATGCAAACATCTTCACCGCTATCTGTATAAACATGGAAATATCTACACCACTATCTGTATGAACATGGAAATATCTACACCGCTATCTGTTTGAACATGGAAATATCTACACCGCTATCTGCATGAAAATGGAAATATCTACACAGCTATCTGCATATACATGGAAATATCTACAAAGCTAACTCTTTACACATGGAAATTACTACACCACTATCTCTATAAGCATGGAAATATCTACACCGCCATCTGTTTGAACATGGAAATATCTGCACCGCCATCTGTATGAACATGTAAATATCTACACCGCCATCTGTATTAAGATGGAGATATCTACACCGCTATCTGTATAAACTTGGAAATATTTACACCGCTATCTGTATAAACATGGAAATATCTGCACCGCTATCTGTATAAACATGGAAATATCTACACCGCTACCTGTATAAACATGGAAATATAAGCACCGCTATCTATATGAACATGGAAATATCTACACCGCTATCTGTACGAACATGGAAATATCTACAAAGGTATCTGTATGAACATGGAAATAGCTGCACCGCTATCTGTATGAACATGGAAATACCTACAGCACTATCTGTATGAACATGGAAATATCTACACCGCTATCTGTATGAACATGGATATATCTACACAGCCATCAGGATGAACATGGAAATATCTACACCGCAATCTGTATGAACATGGAAATATCTACACCGCTATCTGTGTAAACATGCATACATCTTCACCGCTATCTGTATAAACATGGATATATCTACAACGCTATCTGTGTGAACATGGAAATATCTACACCGCTATCTGTTTGAACATGGAAATATCTACACCGCTATCTGCATGAAAATAGAAATATCTACACAGCTATCTGCATATACATGGAAATATCTACACTGCTATCTCTTTACACATGGAAATAACTACACCGCTATCGGTATGAACATGGAAATATCTACACCGCCATCTGTATGAACATGGAAATATCTGCACGGCCATCTGTATGAACATATAAATATCTAAACCGCCATCTGTATTAAGATGGAGATATCTACACCGCTATCTGTATAAACATGGAAATATCTACACCGCTATCTGTATAAGCATGGAAATGTCTACACCGCTATCTGTATAAACTTGGAAATATCTACACCGCTACCTGTATAAACATGGAAATATCAGCACCGCTATCTGTATGAACATGGAAATATCAGCCCCTCTATCTGTATGAACAGGGAAATATCTACACCACTATCTGTATGAACATGGAAATATCTACACCTCTATCTGTATGAACATGGAAATATCTTCACCGCCATCTGTATGAACATGGACATATCTACACAGCCATCTGGATGAACATGAAAATATCTACACCGCTATCTGTATGAACATGGAAATAGCTACACCGCTATCTGTATGAACATGGAAATATCTACAACACTATCTGTATGAACATGGAAATACCTACGCCGCTATCTGTTTGAACATGGAAATATCTACACCGCTATCTGCATGAAAATGGAAATATCTACACAGCTATCTCCATATACATGGAAATATCTACACAGCTATCTCTTTACACATGGAAATAACTACAACAGTATCTCTATAAACATGGAAATATCTACACCGCCATCTGTATGAACATGGAAATATCTGCACCGCCATCTGTATGAACATGGAAATATCTGCACCGCCATCTGTAAGAACATATAAATATCTACACCGCCATCTGTATTAAGATGGAGATAACTACACCAATATCTGTATAAACTTGGAAATATCTACACCGCTATCTGTATAAACATGGAAATATCTACACCGCTACCTGTATAAACTTGGAAATATAAGCAACGCTATCTGCATGAACATGGAAATATCTACACCGCTATCTGTACGAACATCGAAATATCTAAACCGCTATCTGTATGAACATGGAAAGAGCTGCACCGCTATCTGTATGAACATGGAAATATCTGCAGCACTATCTGTATGAACAAGGAAATATCTACACCGCTATGTGTTTGAACATGGATATATCTACACAGCCATCTGGATGAACATGGAAATATCTACACCTCTTTCTGTATGAACATGGAAATATCTACACCGCTATCTGTGTAAACATGCATAAATCTTCACCGCTATCTGTATAAACATGTATATATCTACAAAGCTATCTTTATGAACTTGGAAATATCTAAACCGCTTTCTCTTTGAACATGGAAATATCTAAACCGCTATCTGCGTGAAAATGGAAATATCTACACAGCTATCTGCATATACATGGAAATATCTACACAGCTATCTCTTTACACATGGAAATAACTACACCGCTATCTGTATGAAAAAGGATATATTTACAGCGCCATCTGTATAAACATGGAAATATCTGCACGGCCATCTGTATGAACATATAAATATCTACACCGCCATCTGTATTAAGATGGAGATATCTACACCGCTATCTGTATAAACATGGAAATATCTACACCGCTATCTGTATAAACATGGAAATGTCTACACCGCTATCTGTATAAACCTGGAAATATCTACACCGATACCTGTATAAACATGGAAATATCAGCACCGCTATCTGTATGAACATGGAAATATCAGCCCCCCTATCTGTATGAACATGGAAATATCTACACCGCTATCTGTATGAACATGGAAATATCTTCACCGCCATCTGTATGAACATGGATTTCTCTACACAGCCATCTGGATGAACATGGAAATATCTACACTGCTATCTCCATGAACATGGAAATAGCTACACCGCCATCTCTATGAACCTGCAAATATCCACACCACCATCTCTATGAACATGGAAATATCTGCACCGCCATCTGTATGAACATATAAATAACTACACCGCAATCCGTATTAAGATGGAGATATCTACACCGCTATCTGTATAAACCTGGAAATACCTACACCGCTATCTGTATAAACATGGAAATATCTACACCGCTACCTGTATAAACATGGAAATATACGCAATGCTATCTGTATGAACATGGAATTATCAGCCCCTCTATCTGAATGAACATGGAAATATCTACACCACTATCTGTATGAACATGGAAATAACAACACCGCTATCTGTATGAACATGGAATTACCTTCACCACCATCTGTATGTACATGGATATGTCTACACAGCCATCTGGATGAACATGGAAATATCTACACCGCTATCTGTATGAACATGGAAATAGCTACACCACTATCTGTATGAACATGGAAATATCTACACCACTATCTGTATGAACATGAAAATATCTACAACGCTATCTGTATGAACATGGAAATATCTTCACCGCCATCTGTATGAACATGGATATATCTACACAACCATCTGGATGAACATGGAAATATCTACACCGCTATCTGTATAAACATGGAAATATCTACACCGCTATCTGTATAAACATGGAAATATATACACCGCTACCTGTATAAACATGGAAATATAAGCACCGCTATCTGTACGAACATGGAAATATCTACACCGCTATCTGTATGAACATGGAAATAGCTACACCGCTATCTGTATGAACATGGAAATATCTACAGCACTATCTGTATGAACATGGAAATATCTACACCGCAATCTATATGAAAATGGAAATATCTACACCGCTATCTGTGTAATAATGCATATATCTTCACCGCTATCTGTATAAACATGGAAATAACTACACCGCTATATGTATGAACATGGAAACATCTACACCGCTATCTGTTTGAACATGGAAATATCTAAACCGCTATCTGCATGAAAATGGAAATATCTACAAAGCTATCTGCATATACATGGATATATCTACACAGCTATCTCTTTACACATGGAAATAACTACACCGCTATCTGTATGTACATGGAAATATCTACACCAGCATCTGTATTAACTTGGAAATATCTGCACGGCCATCTGTATGAACATATAAATATCTACACCGCCATCTGTATTAAGATGGAGATATCTACACCGCTATCTGTATAAACATGGAAATATCAACAACGCTATCTGTATAAACATGGAAATATCTACACCGCTATCTTTATAAACATGGAAATATCTACACCGCTATCTGTATGAACATGGAAATAGCTACACCGCTAACTGTATGAACATGGAAATATCTACACCGCTATCTGTTTGAACATGGAAATATCTACACCGCTATCTGCATATACATGGAAATATCTACAAAGCTATCTCTTTATACATGGAAATAACTACACCACTATCTCTATAAACATGGAAATATCTACACCGCCATCTGTGTGAACATATAAATATCTACACCGCCATCTATATTAAGATGGAGATACCTACACCGCTATCTGTATAAACTTGGAAATATCTACACCGCTATCTGTATAAACAAGGAAATATCTACACCGCTATCTGTACGAACATGGAAATATCTACACCGCTATCAGTACGAACAGGGAAATAGCTGCACCGCTATCTGTATGAACATGGAAATATCTACACCACTATCTGTATGAACATGGAAATATCTACACCGCTATCTGTATGAACATGGATATATCTACACAGCCATCTGTATGAACATGGAAATATCTGCACCGCTATCTGTATGAACATGGAAATATCTACACCGCTATCTGTGTAAACATGAATACATCTTCACCGCTATCTGTATAAACATGGAAATATCTACACCGCTATCTGTATGAACATGGAAATATCTACACCGCTATCTGTTTGAACATGGAAATATCTAAACCGCTATCTGCATGAAAATGGAAATATCTACACAGCTATCTGCATATACATGGAAAAATCTACACCGCTATCTCTTTACACATGGAAATATCTGCACTGCTCTCAGTATGAACATGGAAATATCTACACCGCTATCTGTATGAACATGGAAATATCTACAGCACAATCTGTACGAACATGGAAATATCTACACCGCTATCGGTATGAACATGGATATATCTACACAGCCATCTGGATGAACATGGAAATATCTACACCGCTATCTGTATAAACATGGAAATATCTACACCGCTGTCTGTGTACACATGCATACATCTTCACCGCTATCTGTATAACCATGGATATATATACAAAGCTATCTGTATGAACATGGAAATATCTACACCGCTATCTGTTTGAACATGGAAATACCTAAACCGCTATCTGCATGAAAATGGAAATATCTACACAGATATCTGCATATACATGGAAATATCTACACAGCTATCTCTTTACACATGGAAATAACTACACCGCTATCTGTATGAACTTTTATATATCTACACCGCCATCTGTATGAACATGGAAATATCTGCACGGCCACCTGTATGAACATATAAATATCTACACCGCCATCTGTATTAAGATGGAGATATCTACACCGCTATGTGTATAAACATGGAAATACCTACACCGCTATCTGTAAAATCATGGAAATGTCTACACCGCTATCTGTATAAACCTGGAAATATCTACACCGCTACCTGTATAAACATGGAAATATCAGCACCGCTATCTGTATGAACGTGGAAATAACAGCCGTCCTATCTGTATGAACATGGAAATATCAACACCACTATCTGTATGAACATGGAAATATCTACACCACTATCTGTATGAACATGGAAATATCTTCACCGCCATCAGTATGATCATGGATATCTCTACACAACCATCTGGATGAAAATGGAATTATCTACACCGCTATCTCCATGAACATGGAAATAGCTACGCCAACATCTGTATGAACATGCAAATATCTACACCGCAATCTGTATGAACATGGAAATATCTACACCGCTATCTGTATGAACATGGAAATATCTACACCGCTATCTGTATGAACATGGAAATATCAGCACCGCTAGCTGTATAAACATGGAAATATCTACAAATCTATCTGCATGAACATGTAAATATCTACACCGCTATCTGTGTAAACATGCATACCTTTTCACTGCAATCTGTATAAGCATGGAAATATCTACACCGCTATCTGTTTGAACATGGAAATATCTAAACCGCTATCAGCATGAAAATGGAAATATCTACACAGCTATCTGCATATACATGGAAGTATCTACACAGCTATCTCTTTACACATGGAAATAACTACACCGCTATCTGTATGAACATGGAAATATCTACACCGCTATCTGTATGAACATGGAAATAACTGCACCGCCATCTGTATGAACATATAAATACACCGCCATCTGTATTAAGATGGAGATATCTAGACTGCTATCCGTATAAACATGGAAATATCCACACCGCTATCTGTATAAACATGGAAATATCTACACTGCTACCTGTATAAACATGGAAATATCTACACCGCTACCTGTATAAACATGGAAATATCAGCACCGCTATCTGTATGAACATAGAAATATCAGCCCCTCTATCTGTATGAACATATAAATATCTACACCGCTATCTCTATGAACATGGAAATATCTACACCGCTATCTGTTTGAACATGGAAATATCTAAACCGCTATCTGCATGAAAATGGAAATATCTTCACAGTTATCTCTTCACTCATGGAAATAACTACACCGCTATCTGTATGAACATGGAAATATCTTCACCGCCATCTGTATGAACATGCATATATCTACACAGCCATCTGGACGAACATGGAAATATCTACACCGCTATCTGTATGAACATGGAAATATCTACACCGCTATCTGTATGAACATGGATATATCTACACAGCCCTATGGATGAACTTGGAAATATCCACACCGCTATCTGTGTAAACATGCATACATCTTCACCGCTATCTGTATAAACATGGAAATATCTACACCGCTATCCGTATGAATATGGAAATATCTACACCGCTATCTGTGTGAAGATGGAAACATATACACCGCTATCTGCATGAAAATGGAAATATCTACACAGCTATCTGCATATACATGGAAATATCTACACAGCTATCTCTTTACACATGGAAATAACTACACCGCTATCTGTATGAACATGGAAATATCTACACCGCCATCTGTATGAACACGAAAATAACTGCACCGCCATCTGTATGAACATGGAAATATCTACACCGCCATCTGTATTAAGATGGAGATATCTACACCGCTATCTGAATAAACATGGTAATATCTAGAACACTATCTGTATAAACATGGAAATATCTACACCGCTATGTGTATAAACATGGAAATATCTACACCGCTACCTGTATAAACATGGAAATATCAGCACTGCTATCTGTATGAACATGGAAATACCTACTCCGCTATCTGTATGAACATGGAAATATCTACACCGCCATCTGTATGAACATATAAATATCTACACCGCCATCTGTATTAAGAAGGAGATATCTACACCGCTAACTGTATAAACATGGAAATATCTACACCTCTGCCTGTATAAACATGGAAATATCAGCACCGCTATCTGCACGAACATGAAAATATCTACACCGCTACCTGTAAGTACATGGAAATATCTACACCACCATCTGTATGGACATGGAAATATCTGCAACGCCATCTGTATGAACATATAAATATCTACACCGCCATCTGTATTAAGAAGGAGATATCTACACCGCTATCTGTATAAACATGGATATATCTACACAGCCATCTGGATGAACATGGAAATATCTACACCGCTATCTGTATGAACATGGAAATATCTACACCGCTATCTGTATGAACATGGATATATCTACACAGCCATCTGGATGAACATGAAAATATCTACACCGCTATCTGTATGAACATGGAAATATCTACACCGCTATCTGTATGAACATGGATATATCTACACAGCCATCTGTATGAACATGGAAATATCTACACCGCTATCTGTATGAGCATGGAAATATCTACACCGCTATCTGTATGAACATGGAAATATCTACACCGCTATCTGTTTGAACATGGAAATATCTACACCGCTGTCTGCATTAAAATGGAAATACCTACACAGCTATCTGCATATACTTGGAAATATCTACACAGATATCTCTTTACACATGGAAATAACTTCACCGCTATCTCTATAAACATGGAAATATCTACACCGACATCTTTATGAACATGGAAATATCTGCACCGCCATCTGTATGAACATATAAATATCTACACCGCCATCTCTATTAAGAAGGAAATATCTAAAACGCTATCTGTATGAACATGGAAATATCTACACTGCTATCTGTATGAACATGGAAATATCTACACCGCTATCTGTACGAACATGGAAATATCTTCACCGCCATCTGTATGAACGTGGATATATCTACACAGCCATCTGGATGAACATGGAAATATCTACAACGCTATCTGTATGAACATGGAAATATCTACACCGCTCTCTGTTTGAACATGGAAATATCTACACCGCTACCTGCATGACAATGGAAATATCTACACAGCTATCTGCATATACATGGAAATATCTACAAAGCTATGTCTTTACACATGGAAATAACTACACCACTATCTCTATAAACATGGAAATATCTACACCGCCATCTGTATGAACATGGAAATATCTGCACCTCCATCTGTATGAACATATAAATATCTACACCGCCATCTGTATTAAGATGGAGATATCTACACCGCTATCTGTATAAACTTGGAAATATCTACACCGCTATCTGTATAAACATGGAAATATCTACACCGCTATCTGTATAAACATGGAAATATCTACACCGCTATCTGCATGAAAATGGAAATATCTACACAGCTATCTGCATACACATGGAAATATGTACAAAGATATCTCTTTACACATGGAAATAACTACACCACTATCTCTATAAACATGGAAATATCTACACCGCCATCTGTATGAACATGGAAATATCTACACCGCTATCTGTATGAATATGGAAATATCTACACCGCTATCTGTTTGAAGATGTAAATATATACACCGCTATCTGCATGAAAATGGAAATACCTACACAACTATCTGCATATACATGGAAATATATACATAGCTATCTCTTTACACATGGAAATAACTACACCGCTATCTGTATGAACATGGAAATATCTACACCGCCATCTGTATGAACATGGAAATATCTGCACCGCCATCTGTATGAACATGTAAATATCTACACCGCCATCTGTATTAAGATGGAGATATCTACACCGCTATCTGAATAAACATGGAGATATCTACACCACTATCTGTACAAACATGGAAATAACAGCACTGCTATCTGTATGAACATGGAAATACGTACTCCGCTATCTGTATGAACATGGAAATATCTACACTGCTATCTGTATGAACATGGAAATATCTACAAATCTATCTGAATGAACATGGAAATATCTACACCGCTATCTGTTTGAACATGTAAATATCTACACCGCTATCTGCATGAAAATGGAAATATCTACAAAGCAATCTGCATATACATGGAAATATCTACACAGCCATCTCTTTACACATGGAAATAACTACACCGCTATATCTATAAACATGGAAATATCTACACCGCCATCTGTATGCACATGGAAATATCTGCAACGCCATCTGTATGAACATATAAATATCTACACCGCTATCTGTATTGAGAAGGAGATATCTACACAGCTATCTGTATAAACATGGAAATATCTACACCGCTACCTGTATAAACATGGAAATATCAGCACCGCTATCTGTATGAACATGGAAATATCTACACCGATACCTGTATGTACATGGAAATATCTACACCGCTATCTGTATGAACATGGAAATATATACACCGCTATCTGTATGAACATGGAAATATCTACACCACTATCTGTACCAACATGGAAATATCTACACCGCTATCTGTATGAGCATGGAAATATCTACACCGCTATCTGTATGAACATGGATATATCTACACAGCCATCTGCATGAACATGGAAATATCTACACCGCTATCTCTATGAACATGGAAATATCTACACCGCTATCTGTATGAACATGGATATATCTACACAGCCATCTGTATGAACATTGAAATATCTACACCGCTATCTGCATGAACATGGAAATATCTACACCGCTATCTGTATGAACATGGAAATATCAACACCGCTATCTGTTTGAACATGGAAATATCTACAAGGCTGAATGCATTAAAATGGAAATACCTACACAGCTTTCTGCATATACGTGGAAATATCTACACAGATTTCTCTTTACACATGGAAACAACTACACCGCTATCTCTATAAACATGGAAATATCTACACCGATATCTTTATCAACATGGAAATATCTGCACCGCCATCTGTATGAACATATAAATATCTACACCGCCATCTCTATTAAGAAGGAAATATCTAAAACGCTATCTGTATGAACATGGAAATATCTACACCGCTATCTGTATGAACATGGAAATATCTACACCGCTCTCTGTTTGAACATGGAAATATCTACACCGCTACCTGCAAGACAATGGAAATATCTAAACAGCTATCTGCATATACATGGAAATATCTACAAAGCTATGTCTTTACTCATGGAAATAACTACACCACTATCTCTATAAACATGGAAATATCTACACCGCCATCTGTATGAACATGGAAATATCTGCACCTCCATCTGTATGAACATATAAATATCTACACCGCCATCTGTATTAAGATGGAGATATCTACACCGCTATCTGTATAAACTTGGAAATATCTACACCGCTATCTGTATAAACATGGAAATATCTACACCGCTATATGTATAAACATGGAAATATCTACACCGATACCTGTATAAACATGGAAATATGAGCACCGCTATCGGTATGAACATGGAAATATCTAAACCACTATCTGAATGAACATGGAAATATCTACACCGCTATCTGTATGAACATGGAAATATCTTCACCGTCATCTGTATGAACATGGATATATCTACACAGCCATCTGGATGAACATGGAAATATGTACACAGCCATCTGGATGAACATGGAAATATCTACACCGATATCTGTATGAACATGGAAATAGCTACACCGCTATCTGTATGAACATGGAAATATCTACCCCGATATCTATATGAACATGGAAATATCTACACCGCAATCTGTACGAACATGGAAATATCTTCACAGCCATCTGTATGAACATGGATATATCTACAGAGCCATCTGGATGAACATGGAAATATCTACACCGCTATCTGTATGAACATGGAAATATCTACACCGCTGTCTGTTTGAACATGGAAATATCTACACCGCTATCTGCATGAAAATGGAAATATCTACACAGCTATCTGCATATACATGGAAATATCTACAAAGCTATGTCTTTACACATGGAAATAACTACACCACTATCTCTATAAACATGGAAATATCTACACCGCCATCTGTATGAACATGGAAATATCTGCACCGCCATCTGTATGAACATGGAAATATCTGCACCGCCATCTGTATGAACATATAAATATCTACACCGCCATCTGTATTAAGATGGAGATAACTACACCAATATCTGTATAAACTTGGAAATATCTACACCGCTATCTGTATAAACATGGAAATGTCTACACCGCTACCTGTATAAACTTGGAAATATAAGCAACGCTATCTGCATGAACATGGAAATATCTACACCGCTATCTGTACGAACATCGAAATATCTACACCGCTATCTGTATGAACATGGAAAGAGCTGCACCGCTATCTGTATGAACATGGAAATATCTACAGCACTATCTGTATGAACAAGGAAATATCTACACCGCTATGTGTTTGAACATGGATATATCTACACAGCCATCTTGATGAACATGGAAATATCTACACCTCTTACTGTATGAACATGGAAATATCTACACCGCTATCTGTGTAAACATGCATACATCTTCACCGCTATCTGTATAAACATGTATATATCTACAAAGCTATCTTTATGAACTTGGAAATATCTACACCGCTTTCTCTTTGAACATGGAAATATCTAAACCGCTATCTGCGTGAAAACGGAAATATCTACACAGCTATCTGCATATACATGGAAATATCTACAAAGCTATCTCTTTACACATGGAAATAACTACACCGCTATCTGTATGAAAAAGGATATATTTACAGCGCCATCTGTATAAACATGGAAATATCTGCACGGCCATGTGTATGAACATATAAATATCTACACCGCCATCTGTATTAAGATGGAGATATCTACACCGCTATCTGCATAAACATGGAAATATCTACACCGCTATCTGTATAAACATGGAAATGTCTACACCGCTATCTGTATAAACCTGGAAATATCTACACCGATACCTGTATAAACATGGAAATATCAGCACCGCTATCTGTATGAACATGGAAATATCAGCCCCCCTATCTGTATGAACATGGAAATATCTACACCACTATCTGTAATGAACATGGAAATATCTACACCGCTATCTGTATGAACATGGAAATATCTTCACCGCCATCTGTATGAACATGGATTTCTCTACACAGCCATCTGGATGAACATGGAAATATCTACACTGCTATCTCCATGAACATGGAAATAGCTACACCGCCATCTGTATGAACCTGCAAATATCCACACCACCATCTCTATGAACATGGAAATATCTGCACCGCCATCTGTATGAACATATAAATAACTACACCGCAATCTGTATTAAGATGGAGATATCTACACCACTATCTGTATAAACCTGGAAATACCTACACCGCTATCTGTATAAACATGGAAATATCTACACCGCTACCTGTATAAACATGGAAATATACGCACCGCTATCTGTATGAACATGGAAATATCAGCCCCTCTATCTGAATGAACATGGAAATATCTACACCACTATCTGTATGAACATGGAAATAACTACGCCGCTATCTGTATGAACATGGAATTATCTTCACCACCATCTGTATGTACATGGATATGTCTACACAGCCATCTGGATGAACATGGAAATATCTACACCGCTATCTGTATGAACATGGAAATAGCTACACCACTATCTGTATGAACATGGAAATATCTACACCACTATCTGTATGAACATGAAAATATCTACAACGCTATCTGTATGAACATGGAAATATCTTCACCGCCATCTGTATGAACATGGATATATCTACACAACCATCTGGATGAACATGGAAATATCTACACCGCTATCTGTATAAACATGGAAATATCTACACCGCTATCTGTATAAACATGGAAATATATACACCGCTACCTGTATAAACATGGAAATATAAGCACCGCTATCTGTACGAACATGGAAATATCTACACCGCTATCTGTATGAACATGGAAATAGCTACACCGCTATCTGTATGAACATGGAAATATCTACAGCACTATCTGTATGAACATGGAAATATCTACACCGCTATCTATATGAAAATGGAAATATCTACACCGCTATCTGTGTAATCATGCATATATCTTCACCGCTATCTGTATAAACATGGAAATAACTACACCGCTATATGTATGAACATGGAAACATCTACACCGCTATCTGTTTGAACATGGAAATATCTAAACCGCTATCTGCATGAAAATGGAAATATCTACAAAGCTATCTGCATATACATGGATATATCTACACAGCTATCTCTTTACACATGGAAATAACTACACCGCTATCTGTATGAACATGGAAATATCTACACCAGCATCTGTATGAACTTGGAAATATCTGCACGGCCATCTGTATGAACATATAAATATCTACACCGCCATCTGTATTACGATGGAGATATCTACACCGCTATCTGTATAAACATGGAAATATCTACAACGCTATCTGTATAAACATGGAAATATCTACACCGCTATCTTTATAAACATGGAAATATCTACACCGCTATCTGTATGAACATGGAAATAGCTACACCGCTAACTGTATTAACATGGAAATATCTACACCGCTATCTGTTTGAACATGGAAATATCTACACCGCTATCTGCATGAAAATGGAAATATCTACACAGCTATCTGCATATACATGGAAATATCTACAAAGCTATCTCTTTATACATGGAAATAACTACACCACTATCTCTATAAACATGGAAATATCTACACCGCCATCTGTGTGAACATATAAATATCTACACCGCCATCTGTAATAAGATGGAGATACCTACACCGCTATCTGTATAAACTTGGAAATATCTACACCGCTATCTGTATAAACAAGGAAATATCTACACCGCTATCTGTACGAACATGGAAATATCTACACCGCTATCTGTACGAACAGGGAAATAGCTGCACCGCTATCTGTATGAACATGGAAATACCTACACCACTATCTCTATGAACATGGAAATATCTACTCCGCTATCTGTATGAACATGGATATATCTACACAGCCATCTGTATGAACATGGAAATATCTGCACCGCTATCTGTATGAACATGGAAATATCTACACCGCTATCTGTGTAAACATGGATACATCTTCACCGCTATCTGTATAAACATGGAAATATCTACACCGCTATCTGTATGAACATGGAAATATCTACACCGCTATCTGTTTCAACATGGAAATATCTAAACCGCTATCTGCATGAAAATGGAAATATCTAAACAGCTATCTGCATATACATGGAAATATCTACACCGCTATCTCTTTACACATGGAAATATCTGCACTGCTCTCAGTATGAACATGGAAATATCTACACCGCATCTGTATGAACATATAAATATCTACACCGCCATCTGTATTAAGATGGAAATATTTACACCGCTATCTGTTTGAACATGGAAATATCTACACCGCTATCTGCTTGAAAATGGAAATATCTACACTGCTATCGGCATATACATGGAAATATCTACACAGCTATCTCTTTACACATGGAAATAACTACACCGCTATCTGTATGAACATGGAAATATCTACACCGCCATCTGTATGAACATGGAAATATCTGCACCGCCATCTGTATGAACATATAAATATCTACACCGCCATCTGTATTAAGATGGAGATAACTACACCAATATCTGTATAAACTTGGAAATATCTACACCGCTATCTGTATAAACATGGAAATATCTACACCGCTACCTGTATAAACTTGGAAATATAAGCAACGCTATCTGCATGAACATGGAATTATCTACACCGCTATCTGTACGAACATTGAAATATCTACACCGCTTTCTGTATGAACATGGAAATAGCTGCACCGCTATCTGTATGAACATGGAAATATCTACAGCACTATCTGTATGAACATGGAAATATCTACACCGCTATGTGTTTGAACATGGATATATCTACACAGCCATCTGGATGAACATGGAAATATCTACACCTCTTTCTGTATGAACATGGAAATATCTACACCGCTATCTGTGTAAACATGCATACATCTTCACCGCTATCTGTGTAAACATGTATATATCTACAAAGCTATCTTTATGAATTTGGAAATATCTACACCGCTTTCTCTTTGAACATGGAAATATCTAAACCGCTATCTGCGTGAAAATGGAAATATCTACACAGCTATCAGCATATACAAGTAAATATCTACACAGCTATCTCTTTACACATCGAAATAACTACACCGCTATCTGTATGAAAAAGGATATATTTACAGCGCCATCTGTATAAACATTGAAATATCTGCACGGCAATCTGTATGAACATATAAATATCTACACCGCCATCTGTATTAAGATGGAGATATCTACACCGCTATCTGTATAAACATGGAAATATCTACACCGCTATCTGTATAAACATGGAAATGTCTACACCGCTATCTGTATAAACCTGGAAATATCTACACCGATACCTGTATAAACATGGAAATATCAGCACCGCTATCTGTATGAACATGGAGATATCAGCCCCCCTATCTGTATGAACATGGAAATATCTACACCGCTATCTGTATGAACATGGAAATATCTACACCACTATCTGTATGAACATGGAAATATCTACACCGCTATCTGTAAGAAGATGGAAATATCTTCACCGCCATCTGTATGAACATGGATATCTCTACACAGCCATCTGGATGAACATGGAAATATCTACACTGCTATCTCCATGAACATGGAAATAGCTACACCGCCATCTGTATGAACCTGCAAATATCCACACCACCATCTGTATAAACATGGAAATATCTGCATGGCCATCTGTGTGAACATAAAAATATCTACACCGCCATCTGTATTGAGATCGAGATATCTACACCGCTATCTGTATAAACATGGAAATATCTACACCGCTATCTGTATAAACATGGAAATGTCTACACCGCTATCTGTATAAACCTGGAAATATCTACACCGATACCTGTATAAACATGGAAATATCAGCACCGCTATCTGTATGAACATGGAAATATCAGCCCCCCTATCTGTATGAACATGGAAATATCTACACCACTATCTGTATGAACATGGAAATATCTACACCGCTATCTGTATGAACATGGAAATATCTTCACCGCCATCTGTATGAACATGGATATCTCTACACAGCAATCTGGATGAACATGGAAATATCTACAATGCTATCTCCATGAACATGGAAATAGCTACACCGCCATCTGTATGAACCTGCAAAAATCCACACCACCATCTCTATGAACATGGAAATATCTGCACCGCCATCTGTATGAACATATAAATAACTACACCGCAATCTGTATTAAGATGGAGATATCTACACCGCTATCTGTATAAACCTGGAAATATCTACACCGCTATCTGTATAAACATGGAAATATCTACACCGCTATCTGTATAAACTTGGAAATATCTGCAACGCTACCTGTATAAACATGGAAATATCTACACCGCTATCTGTATGAACATGGAAATATCTACACCGCTATCTGTATGAACATGGAAATATCTACACCGCTATCTGTTTGTACATGTAAATATCTTCACCGCTATCTGCATGAAAATGCAAATATCTACAAAGCTATCTGCATATACATGGAAATATCTACACAGCGATCTCTTTACACATGGAAATAACTACACCGCTATATCTATGAACATGGAAATATCTACACCGCCATCTGAATGAACATGGAAATATCTGCACCGCCATCTGTATGAACATATAAATATCTATACCGCCAACTGTATGAAGAAGTAGATATCTACACCGCTATCTGTATAAACATGGAAATACCTACAATGCTGCCTGTATAAACATGGAAATATCAGCACCGCTATCTGTATGGACATGGAAATATCTACACCGCAACCTGTATGAACATGGAAATATCTACACCGCTATCTGTACGAACATGGAAATATCTACACCGCTATCTGTATGAACATGGAAATAGCTACACCGCTATCTGTATGAACATGGAAATATCTGCACCACTATCCGTATGAACTTGGAAATAACTACACCGCTATCTGTACGAACATGGATATATCTACACAGCCATCTGGATGAACATGGAAATATCTACACCGCTATCTGTATGAACATGGAAATATCTACACCGCTATCTGTGTAAACATGCACACATCTTCACCGCTATCTGTATAAACATAGAAATATCTACACCGCTATCTGTATGAACATGGAAATATCTACACCGCTATCTGTTTGAACATGGAAATATCTAAACTGCTATCTGCATGAAAATGGAAATATCTACACAGCTATCTGCATATACATGGAAATATCTACACAGCTATCTCTTTACACATGGAAATAACTACACCGCTATCTGTATGAACATGGAAATATCTGCACCGCCATCTGTATGTACTTATAAATATCTACTCCGCCATCTGTATTAAGATGGAAATATCTACACCGCTATCTGTATAAACATGGAAATATCTACACCGCTATCTGTATAAACATGGAAATATCTACACCGCTACCTGTATAAACATGGAAATATCAGCACCGCAATCTGTATGAACATGGAAATATCTACACCGCTATCTGTATTAACATGGAAATATCTACACCGCTATCTGTATGAACATGGAAATATATACACCGCTATCTGTATGAACATGGAAATATCTACACCGCTATCTGTTTGAACATGGAAATATCTACACCGCTGTCTGCATGAAAATGGAAATATCTACACAGCTATCTGCATATACATGGAAATATCTACACAGCTATCTCTTTACACATGGAAATAACTACACCGCTATCTCTATAAACATGGAAATATCTACACCGTCATCTGTATGAACATGGAAATATCTTCACCGCCATCTGTATGAACATATAAACATCTACAACGCCATCTGTATTAAGAAGGAGCTATCTACACCGCTATCTGTATAAACATGGAAATATCTACACCGCTATCTGTATAAACATGGAAATATCTACACCGCTATCTGTATAAACATGGAAATATCAGCACCGCTATCAGTATGGACATGGAAATATCTACACCGCTATCTGTGTAAACCTGCATAGGTTTCACCGCTATCTGTATCAACATGGAAATATCTACACCGCTATCTGTATGAACATGGAAATATCTACACCGCTATCTGTTTGAACATGGAAATATGTACAACGCTATCCGTATGAACATGGAAATATCAACAACGCCATCTGTTTGAACATGGATATATCTACACAGCCATCTGGATGAACATGGAAATATCTACACCGCTATCTGTATGAACATGGAAATAGCTACACCGCTATCTGTATGAACATGGAAATATCTACACCACTATCTGTATGAACATGGAAATATCTACACGGCTATCAGTATGAACATGGAATTATCTTCACCGCCATCTGTATGAACATGGATATATCTACACAGCCATCTAGATGAACATGGAAATATCTACACCGCTATCTGTATGAACATGGAAATAGCTACACAGCTATCTGTATGAACATGGAAATATCTACACCGCTACCTGTATAAACATGGAAATATCAGCACAGCTATCTGTATGAACATGATGAACATGGAAATATCTACACCGCTATCTGTACGAAGATGGAAATATCTACACCGCTATCTGTATGAACACGGAAATAGCTACACCGCTATCTGTATGAACATGGAAATATCTACACGACTATCTGTATGAACATGGAAATATCTACACCGCTATCTGTATGAACATGGATATATCTACACAGCCATCTGGATGAACATGGAAATATCTACACCGCTATCTGTATGAACATGGAAATATCTACATCACTATCTGTGTAAACATGCATACATCTTCATCGCTATCTGTATAAACATGGAAATATCTACACCGCTATCTGTTTGAACATGGAAATACCTGAACCTCTATCTGCAAGAAAATGGAAATATCTACACAGCTATCTGCATATACATGGAAATATCTACAAAGCTATCTCTTTACACATGGAAATAACTACACCACTATCTGTATGAACATGGAAATATCTGCACGGCCATCTTTATGAACATATAAATATCTACACCGCCATCTGTATTAAGATGGAGATATCTACACCGCTATCTGTATAAACATGGAAATATCTACACCGCTATCTGTGTAAACATGGAAATATCATCACCGCTATCTGTATGAACATGGAAATATTAGCCCCTCTATCTGTATGAACATGGAAATACCTACACCACTATCTGTATGAACATGGAAATATCTACACCGCTAGATGTATAAACATGGAATTATCTTTACTGCCATCTGTATGAACATGGATATGTCTACACAGCCATCTGGATGAACATGGAAATATCTACACCGCTATCTGTATGAACATGGAAATATCTACACCGCTATCTGTGTAAACATGCACACATCTTCACCGCTATCTGTATAAACATAGAAATATCTACACCGCTATCTGTATGAACATGGAAATATCTACACCGCTATCTGTTTGAACATGGAAATATCTAAACTGCTATCTGCATGAAAATGGAAATATCTACACAGCTATCTGCATATACATGGAAATATCTACACAGCTATCTCTTTACACATGGAAATAACTACACCGCTATCTGTATGAACATGGAAATATCTGCACCGCCATCTGTATGTACTTATAAATATCTACTCCGCCATCTGTATTAAGATGGAAATATCTACACCGCTATCTGTATAAACATGGAAATATCTACACCGCTATCTGTATAAACATGGAAATATCTACTCCGCTACCTGTATAAACATGGAAATATCAGCACCGCAATCTGTATGAACATGGAAATATCTACACCGCTATCTGTATTAACATGGAAATATCTACACCGCTATCTGTATGAACATGGAAATATATACACCGCTATCTGTATGAACATGGAAATATCTACACCGCTATCTGTTTGAACATGGAAATATCTACACCGCTGTCTGCATGAAAATGGAAATATCTACACAGCTATCTGCATATACATGGAAATATCTACACAGCTATCTCTTTACACATGGAAATAACTACACCGCTATCTCTATAAACATGGAAATATCTACACCGTCATCTGTATGAACATGGAAATATCTTCACCGCCATCTGTATGAACATATAAACATCTACAACGCCATCTGTATTAAGAAGGAGCTATCTACACCGCTATCTGTATAAACATGGAAATATCTACACCGCTATCTGTATAAACATGGAAATATCTACACCGCTATCTGTATAAACATGGAAATATCAGCACCGCTATCAGTATGGACATGGAAATATCTACACCGCTATCTGTGTAAACCTGCATAGGTTTCACCGCTATCTGTATGAACATGGAAATATCTACACCGCTATCTGTATGAACATGGAAATATCTACACCGCTATCTGTTTGAACATGGAAATATGTACAACGCTATCCGTATGAACATGGAAATATCAACAACGCCATCTGTTTGAACATGGATATATCTACACAGCCATCTGGATGAACATGGAAATATCTACACCGCTATCTGTATGAACATGGAAATAGCTACACCGCTATCTGTATGAACATGGAAATATCTACACCACTATCTGTATGAACATGGAAATATCTACACCGCTATCAGTATGAACATGGAATTATCTTCACCGCCATCTGTATGAACATGGATATATCTACACAGCCATCTAGATGAACATGGAAATATCTACACCGCTATCTGTATGAACATGGAAATAGCTACACAGCTATCTGTATGAACATGGAAATATCTACACCGCTACCTGTATAAACATGGAAATATCAGCACAGCTATCTGTATGAACATGATGAACATGGAAATATCTACACCGCTATCTGTACGAAGATGGAAATATCTACACCGCTATCTGTATGAACACGGAAATAGCTACACCGCTATCTGTATGAACATGGAAATATCTACACGACTATCTGTATGAACATGGAAATATCTACACCGCTATCTGTATGAACATGGATATATCTACACAGCCATCTGGATGAACATGGAAATATCTACACCGCTATCTGTATGAACATGGAAATATCTACATCACTATCTGTGTAAACATGCATACATCTTCATCACTATCTGTATAAACATGGAAATATCTACACCGCTATCTGTTTGAACATGGAAATACCTGAACCTCTATCTGCAAGAAAATGGAAATATCTACACAGCTATCTGCATATACATGGAAATATCTACAAAGCTATCTCTTTACACATGGAAATAACTACACCACTATCTGTATGAACATGGAAATATCTACACGGCCATCTTTATGAACATATAAATATCTACACCGCCATCTGTATTAAGATGGAGATATCTACACCGCTATCTGTATAAACATGGAAATATCTACACCGCTATCTGTGTAAACATGGAAATATCATCACCGCTATCTGTATGAACATGGAAATATTAGCCCCTCTATCTGTATGAACATGGAAATACCTACACCACTATCTGTATGAACATGGAAATATCTACACCGCTAGATGTATAAACATGGAATTATCTTTACTGCCATCTGTATGAACATGGATATGTCTACACAGCCATCTGGATGAACATGGAAATATCTACACCGCTATCTGTATGAATATGGAAATATCAACACCAATATCTGTATGAACATGGAAATATCTAAACCGCTATCTGTACGAACAGGGAAATATCTTCACCGCCATCAGTATGAACATGGATATATCTACACAGCCATCTGGATGAACATGGAAATATCTACACCGCTATCTGTATGAATATGGAAATATCTACACCGCTCTCTGTGTAAACATGCAAACATCTTCACCGCTATCTGTATAAACATGGAAATATCTACACCACTATCTGTATGAACATGGAAATATCTACACCGCTATCTGTTTGAACATGGAAATATCTACACCGCTATCTGCATGAAAATGGAAATATCTACACAGCTATCTGCATATACATGGAAATATCTACAAAGCTAACTCTTTACACATGGAAATTACTACACCACTATCTCTATAAGCATGGAAATATCTACACCGCCATCTGTTTGAACATGGAAATATCTGCACCGCCATCTGTATGAACATGTAAATATCTACACCGCCATCTGTATTAAGATGGAGATATCTACACCGCTATCTGTATAAACTTGGAAATATTTACACCGCTATCTGTATAAACATGGAAATATCTGCACCGCTATCTGTATAAACATGGAAATATCTACACCGCTACCTGTATAAACATGGAAATATAAGCACCGCTATCTATATGAACATGGAAATATCTACACCGCTATCTGTACGAACATGGAAATATCTACAAAGGTATCTGTATGAACATGGAAATAGCTGCACCGCTATCTGTATGAACATGGAAATACCTACAGCACTATCTGTATGAACATGGAAATATCTACACCGCTATCTGTATGAACATGGATATATCTACACAGCCATCAGGATGAACATGGAAATATCTACACCGCAATCTGTATGAACATGGAAATATCTACACCGCTATCTGTGTAAACATGCATACATCTTCACCGCTATCTGTATAAACATGGATATATCTACAACGCTATCTGTGTGAACATGGAAATATCTACACCGCTATCTGTTTGAACATGGAAATATCTACACCGCTATCTGCATGAAAATAGAAATATCTACACAGCTATCTGCATATACATGGAAATATCTACACTGCTATCTCTTTACACATGGAAATAACTACACCGCTATCGGTATGAACATGGAAATATCTACACCGCCATCTGTATGAACATGGAAATATCTGCACGGCCATCTGTATGAACATATAAATATCTAAACCGCCATCTGTATTAAGATGGAGATATCTACACCGCTATCTGTATAAACATGGAAATATCTACACCGCTATCTGTATAAGCATGGAAATGTCTACACCGCTATCTGTATAAACTTGGAAATATCTACACCGCTACCTGTATAAACATGGAAATATCAGCACCGCTATCTGTATGAACATGGAAATATCAGCCCCTCTATCTGTATGAACAGGGAAATATCTACACCACTATCTGTATGAACATGGAAATATCTACACCTCTATCTGTATGAACATGGAAATATCTTCACCGCCATCTGTATGAACATGGACATATCTACACAGCCATCTGGATGAACATGAAAATATCTACACCGCTATCTGTATGAACATGGAAATAGCTACACCGCTATCTGTATGAACATGGAAATATCTACAACACTATCTGTATGAACATGGAAATACCTACGCCGCTATCTGTTTGAACATGGAAATATCTACACCGCTATCTGCATGAAAATGGAAATATCTACACAGCTATCTCCATATACATGGAAATATCTACACAGCTATCTCTTTACACATGGAAATAACTACAACAGTATCTCTATAAACATGGAAATATCTACACCGCCATCTGTATGAACATGGAAATATCTGCACCGCCATCTGTATGAACATGGAAATATCTGCACCGCCATCTGTAAGAACATATAAATATCTACACCGCCATCTGTATTAAGATGGAGATAACTACACCAATATCTGTATAAACTTGGAAATATCTACACCGCTATCTGTATAAACATGGAAATATCTACACCGCTACCTGTATAAACTTGGAAATATAAGCAACGCTATCTGCATGAACATGGAAATATCTACACCGCTATCTGTACGAACATCGAAATATCTAAACCGCTATCTGTATGAACATGGAAAGAGCTGCACCGCTATCTGTATGAACATGGAAATATCTGCAGCACTATCTGTATGAACAAGGAAATATCTACACCGCTATGTGTTTGAACATGGATATATCTACACAGCCATCTGGATGAACATGGAAATATCTACACCTCTTTCTGTATGAACATGGAAATATCTACACCGCTATCTGTGTAAACATGCATAAATCTTCACCGCTATCTGTATAAACATGTATATATCTACAAAGCTATCTTTATGAACTTGGAAATATCTAAACCGCTTTCTCTTTGAACATGGAAATATCTAAACCGCTATCTGCGTGAAAATGGAAATATCTACACAGCTATCTGCATATACATGGAAATATCTACACAGCTATCTCTTTACACATGGAAATAACTACACCGCTATCTGTATGAAAAAGGATATATTTACAGCGCCATCTGTATAAACATGGAAATATCTGCACGGCCATCTGTATGAACATATAAATATCTACACCGCCATCTGTATTAAGATGGAGATATCTACACCGCTATCTGTATAAACATGGAAATATCTACACCGCTATCTGTATAAACATGGAAATGTCTACACCGCTATCTGTATAAACCTGGAAATATCTACACCGATACCTGTATAAACATGGAAATATCAGCACCGCTATCTGTATGAACATGGAAATATCAGCCCCCCTATCTGTATGAACATGGAAATATCTACACCGCTATCTGTATGAACATGGAAATATCTTCACCGCCATCTGTATGAACATGGATTTCTCTACACAGCCATCTGGATGAACATGGAAATATCTACACTGCTATCTCCATGAACATGGAAATAGCTACACCGCCATCTCTATGAACCTGCAAATATCCACACCACCATCTCTATGAACATGGAAATATCTGCACCGCCATCTGTATGAACATATAAATAACTACACCGCAATCCGTATTAAGATGGAGATATCTACACCGCTATCTGTATAAACCTGGAAATACCTACACCGCTATCTGTATAAACATGGAAATATCTACACCGCTACCTGTATAAACATGGAAATATACGCAATGCTATCTGTATGAACATGGAATTATCAGCCCCTCTATCTGAATGAACATGGAAATATCTACACCACTATCTGTATGAACATGGAAATAACAACACCGCTATCTGTATGAACATGGAATTACCTTCACCACCATCTGTATGTACATGGATATGTCTACACAGCCATCTGGATGAACATGGAAATATCTACACCGCTATCTGTATGAACATGGAAATAGCTACACCACTATCTGTATGAACATGGAAATATCTACACCACTATCTGTATGAACATGAAAATATCTACAACGCTATCTGTATGAACATGGAAATATCTTCACCGCCATCTGTATGAACATGGATATATCTACACAACCATCTGGATGAACATGGAAATATCTACACCGCTATCTGTATAAACATGGAAATATCTACACCGCTATCTGTATAAACATGGAAATATATACACCGCTACCTGTATAAACATGGAAATATAAGCACCGCTATCTGTACGAACATGGAAATATCTACACCGCTATCTGTATGAACATGGAAATAGCTACACCGCTATCTGTATGAACATGGAAATATCTACAGCACTATCTGTATGAACATGGAAATATCTACACCGCAATCTATATGAAAATGGAAATATCTACACCGCTATCTGTGTAATAATGCATATATCTTCACCGCTATCTGTATAAACATGGAAATAACTACACCGCTATATGTATGAACATGGAAACATCTACACCGCTATCTGTTTGAACATGGAAATATCTAAACCGCTATCTGCATGAAAATGGAAATATCTACAAAGCTATCTGCATATACATGGATATATCTACACAGCTATCTCTTTACACATGGAAATAACTACACCGCTATCTGTATGTACATGGAAATATCTACACCAGCATCTGTATTAACTTGGAAATATCTGCACGGCCATCTGTATGAACATATAAATATCTACACCGCCATCTGTATTAAGATGGAGATATCTACACCGCTATCTGTATAAACATGGAAATATCAACAACGCTATCTGTATAAACATGGAAATATCTACACCGCTATCTTTATAAACATGGAAATATCTACACCGCTATCTGTATGAACATGGAAATAGCTACACCGCTAACTGTATGAACATGGAAATATCTACACCGCTATCTGTTTGAACATGGAAATATCTACACCGCTATCTGCATATACATGGAAATATCTACAAAGCTATCTCTTTATACATGGAAATAACTACACCACTATCTCTATAAACATGGAAATATCTACACCGCCATCTGTGTGAACATATAAATATCTACACCGCCATCTATATTAAGATGGAGATACCTACACCGCTATCTGTATAAACTTGGAAATATCTACACCGCTATCTGTATAAACAAGGAAATATCTACACCGCTATCTGTACGAACATGGAAATATCTACACCGCTATCAGTACGAACAGGGAAATAGCTGCACCGCTATCTGTATGAACATGGAAATATCTACACCACTATCTGTATGAACATGGAAATATCTACACCGCTATCTGTATGAACATGGATATATCTACACAGCCATCTGTATGAACATGGAAATATCTGCACCGCTATCTGTATGAACATGGAAATATCTACACCGCTATCTGTGTAAACATGAATACATCTTCACCGCTATCTGTATAAACATGGAAATATCTACACCGCTATCTGTATGAACATGGAAATATCTACACCGCTATCTGTTTGAACATGGAAATATCTAAACCGCTATCTGCATGAAAATGGAAATATCTACACAGCTATCTGCATATACATGGAAAAATCTACACCGCTATCTCTTTACACATGGAAATATCTGCACTGCTCTCAGTATGAACATGGAAATATCTACACCGCTATCTGTATGAACATGGAAATATCTACAGCACAATCTGTACGAACATGGAAATATCTACACCGCTATCGGTATGAACATGGATATATCTACACAGCCATCTGGATGAACATGGAAATATCTACACCGCTATCTGTATAAACATGGAAATATCTACACCGCTGTCTGTGTACACATGCATACATCTTCACCGCTATCTGTATAACCATGGATATATATACAAAGCTATCTGTATGAACATGGAAATATCTACACCGCTATCTGTTTGAACATGGAAATACCTAAACCGCTATCTGCATGAAAATGGAAATATCTACACAGATATCTGCATATACATGGAAATATCTACACAGCTATCTCTTTACACATGGAAATAACTACACCGCTATCTGTATGAACTTTTATATATCTACACCGCCATCTGTATGAACATGGAAATATCTGCACGGCCACCTGTATGAACATATAAATATCTACACCGCCATCTGTATTAAGATGGAGATATCTACACCGCTATGTGTATAAACATGGAAATACCTACACCGCTATCTGTAAAATCATGGAAATGTCTACACCGCTATCTGTATAAACCTGGAAATATCTACACCGCTACCTGTATAAACATGGAAATATCAGCACCGCTATCTGTATGAACGTGGAAATAACAGCCGTCCTATCTGTATGAACATGGAAATATCAACACCACTATCTGTATGAACATGGAAATATCTACACCACTATCTGTATGAACATGGAAATATCTTCACCGCCATCAGTATGATCATGGATATCTCTACACAACCATCTGGATGAAAATGGAATTATCTACACCGCTATCTCCATGAACATGGAAATAGCTACGCCAACATCTGTATGAACATGCAAATATCTACACCGCAATCTGTATGAACATGGAAATATCTACACCGCTATCTGTATGAACATGGAAATATCTACACCGCTATCTGTATGAACATGGAAATATCAGCACCGCTAGCTGTATAAACATGGAAATATCTACAAATCTATCTGCATGAACATGTAAATATCTACACCGCTATCTGTGTAAACATGCATACCTTTTCACTGCAATCTGTATAAGCATGGAAATATCTACACCGCTATCTGTTTGAACATGGAAATATCTAAACCGCTATCAGCATGAAAATGGAAATATCTACACAGCTATCTGCATATACATGGAAGTATCTACACAGCTATCTCTTTACACATGGAAATAACTACACCGCTATCTGTATGAACATGGAAATATCTACACCGCTATCTGTATGAACATGGAAATAACTGCACCGCCATCTGTATGAACATATAAATACACCGCCATCTGTATTAAGATGGAGATATCTAGACTGCTATCCGTATAAACATGGAAATATCCACACCGCTATCTGTATAAACATGGAAATATCTACACTGCTACCTGTATAAACATGGAAATATCTACACCGCTACCTGTATAAACATGGAAATATCAGCACCGCTATCTGTATGAACATAGAAATATCAGCCCCTCTATCTGTATGAACATATAAATATCTACACCGCTATCTCTATGAACATGGAAATATCTACACCGCTATCTGTTTGAACATGGAAATATCTAAACCGCTATCTGCATGAAAATGGAAATATCTTCACAGTTATCTCTTCACTCATGGAAATAACTACACCGCTATCTGTATGAACATGGAAATATCTTCACCGCCATCTGTATGAACATGCATATATCTACACAGCCATCTGGACGAACATGGAAATATCTACACCGCTATCTGTATGAACATGGAAATATCTACACCGCTATCTGTATGAACATGGATATATCTACACAGCCCTATGGATGAACTTGGAAATATCCACACCGCTATCTGTGTAAACATGCATACATCTTCACCGCTATCTGTATAAACATGGAAATATCTACACCGCTATCCGTATGAATATGGAAATATCTACACCGCTATCTGTGTGAAGATGGAAACATATACACCGCTATCTGCATGAAAATGGAAATATCTACACAGCTATCTGCATATACATGGAAATATCTACACAGCTATCTCTTTACACATGGAAATAACTACACCGCTATCTGTATGAACATGGAAATATCTACACCGCCATCTGTATGAACACGAAAATAACTGCACCGCCATCTGTATGAACATGGAAATATCTACACCGCCATCTGTATTAAGATGGAGATATCTACACCGCTATCTGAATAAACATGGTAATATCTAGAACACTATCTGTATAAACATGGAAATATCTACACCGCTATGTGTATAAACATGGAAATATCTACACCGCTACCTGTATAAACATGGAAATATCAGCACTGCTATCTGTATGAACATGGAAATACCTACTCCCCTATCTGTATGAACATGGAAATATCTACACCGCCATCTGTATGAACATATAAATATCTACACCGCCATCTGTATTAAGAAGGAGATATCTACACCGCTAACTGTATAAACATGGAAATATCTACACCTCTGCCTGTATAAACATGGAAATATCAGCACCGCTATCTGCACGAACATGAAAATATCTACACCGCTACCTGTAAGTACATGGAAATATCTACACCACCATCTGTATGCACATGGAAATATCTGCAACGCCATCTGTATGAACATATAAATATCTACACCGCCATCTGTATTAAGAAGGAGATATCTACACCGCTATCTGTATAAACATGGATATATCTACACAGCCATCTGGATGAACATGGAAATATCTACACCGCTATCTGTATGAACATGGAAATATCTACACCGCTATCTGTATGAACATGGATATATCTACACAGCCATCTGGATGAACATGAAAATATCTACACCGCTATCTGTATGAACATGGAAATATCTACACCGCTATCTGTATGAACATGGATATATCTACACAGCCATCTGTATGAACATGGAAATATCTACACCGCTATCTGTATGAGCATGGAAATATCTACACCGCTATCTGTATGAACATGGAAATATCTACACCGCTATCTGTTTGAACATGGAAATATCTACACCGCTGTCTGCATTAAAATGGAAATACCTACACAGCTATCTGCATATACTTGGAAATATCTACACAGATATCTCTTTACACATGGAAATAACTTCACCGCTATCTCTATAAACATGGAAATATCTACACCGACATCTTTATGAACATGGAAATATCTGCACCGCCATCTGTATGAACATATAAATATCTACACCGCCATCTCTATTAAGAAGGAAATATCTAAAACGCTATCTGTATGAACATGGAAATATCTACACTGCTATCTGTATGAACATGGAAATATCTACACCGCTATCTGTACGAACATGGAAATATCTTCACCGCCATCTGTATGAACGTGGATATATCTACACAGCCATCTGGATGAACATGGAAATATCTACAACGCTATCTGTATGAACATGGAAATATCTACACCGCTCTCTGTTTGAACATGGAAATATCTACACCGCTACCTGCATGACAATGGAAATATCTACACAGCTATCTGCATATACATGGAAATATCTACAAAGCTATGTCTTTACACATGGAAATAACTACACCACTATCTCTATAAACATGGAAATATCTACACCGCCATCTGTATGAACATGGAAATATCTGCACCTCCATCTGTATGAACATATAAATATCTACACCGCCATCTGTATTAAGATGGAGATATCTACACCGCTATCTGTATAAACTTGGAAATATCTACACCGCTATCTGTATAAACATGGAAATATCTACACCGCTATCTGTATAAACATGGAAATATCTACACCGCTATCTGCATGAAAATGGAAATATCTACACAGCTATCTGCATACACATGGAAATATGTACAAAGATATCTCTTTACACATGGAAATAACTACACCACTATCTCTATAAACATGGAAATATCTACACCGCCATCTGTATGAACATGGAAATATCTACACCGCTATCTGTATGAATATGGAAATATCTACACCGCTATCTGTTTGAACATGGAAATATCTACACCGCTATCTGCTTGAAAATGGAAATATCTACACTGCTATCTGCATATACATGGAAATATCTACACAGCTATCTCTTTACACATGGAAATAACTACACCGCTATCTGTATGAACATGGAAATATCTACACCGCCATCTGTATGAACATGGAAATATCTGCACCGCCATCTGTATGAACATATAAGTATCTACACCGCCATCTGTATTAAGATGGAGATTTCTACACCGCTATCTGTATAAACATGGAAATATCTACACCGCTACCTGTATAAACATGCAAATATCAGCACCGCTCTCTGTATGAACATGGAAATATATACACCGCTTTCTGCATTAAAATGGAAATATCTACACAGCTATCTGCATATACGTGGAAATATCTACACAGCTATCTCTTTACACATGGAAATAACTACACCGCTATCTCTATAAACATGGAAATATCTACAACGACATCTTTATGAACATGGAAATATCTGCACCACCATCTTTATGAACTTATAAATATCTACACCGCCATCTGTATTAAGAAGGAGATATCTACACCACTATCTGTATAAACATGGAAATATCTACACCGCTATCTGTATAAACATGGAAATATCTACACCGCTATCTGTATAAACATGGAAATATCTACACCGCTACCTGTATAAACATGGAAATATCAGCACCGCTATCGGTATGAACATGGAAATATCTAAACCACTATCTGAATGAACATGGAAATATCTACACCGCTATCTGTATGAACATGGAAATATCTTCACCGTCATCTGTATGAACATGGATATATCTACACAGCCATCTGGATGAACATGGAAATATGTACACAGCCATCTGGATGAACATGGAAATATCTACACCGATATCTGTATGAACATGGAAATAGCTACACCGCTATCTGTATGAACATGGAAATATCTACACCAATATCTATATGAAAATGGAAATATCTACACCGCCATCTGTATGAACATGGAAATATCTGAACCGCCATCTGTATGAACATATAAATAACTACACCGCCATCTGTATTAAGATGGAGATAACTACACCAATATCTGTATAAACTTGGAAATATCTACACCGCTATCTGTATGAACTTGGAAATATCTACACCACTACCTGTATAAACTTGGAAATATAAGCAACGCTATCTGCATGAACATGGAAATATCTACACCGCTATCTGTACGAACATCGAAATATCTACACCGCTATCTGTATGAACATGGAAAGAGCTGCACCGCTATCTGTATGAATATGGAAATATCTACAGCACTATCTGTATGAACATGGAAATATCTACACCGCTATGTGTTTGAACATGGATATATCTACACAGCCATCTGGATGAACATGGAAATATGTACACCTCTTTCTGTATGAACATGGAAATATCTACACCGCTATCTGTGTAAACATGCATATATCTTCACCGCTATCTGTATAAACATGTATATATCTACAAAGCTATCTTTATGAACTTGGAAATATCTACACCGCTTTCTCTTTGAACATGGAAATATCTAAACCGCTATCTGCGTGAAAATGGAAATATCTACACAGCTATCTGCATATACATGGAAATACCTACACAGCTATCTCTTTACACATGGAAATAACTACACCGCTATCTGTATGAAAAAGGATATATTTACAGCGCCATCTGTATGAACATGGAAATATCTGCACGGCCATCTGTATGAACATATAAATATCTACACCGCCATCTGTATTAAGATGGAGATATCTACACCGCTACCTGTATAAACATGGAAATATCAGCACTGCTATCTGTATGAACATGGAAATACCTACTCTGCTATCTGTATGAACATGGAAATATCTACACCGCCATCTGTATGAACATATAAATATCTACACCGCCATCTGTATTAAGAAGGAGATATCTACACCGCTGCCTGTATAAACATGGAAATATCAGCACCGCTATCTGCACGAACATGAAAATATCTACACCGCTACCTGTAAGTACATGGAAATATCTACACCGCCATCTGTATGCACATGGAAATATCTGCAACGCCATCTGTATGAACATATAAATATCTACACCGCCATCTGTATTAAGAAGGAGATATCTACACCGCTATCTGTATAAACATGGATATATCTACACAGCCATCTGGATGAACATGGAAATATCTACACCGCTATCTGTATGAACATGGAAATATCTACACCGCTATCTGTATGAACATGGATATATCTACACAGCCATCTGGATGAACATGAAAATATCTACACCGCTATCTGTATGAACATGGAAATATCTACACCGCTATCTGTATGAACATGGATATATCTACACAGCCATCTGTATGAACATGGAAATATCTACACCGCTATCTGTATGAGCATGGAAATATCTACACCGCTATCTGTATGAACATGGAAATATCTACACCGCTATCTGTTTGAACATGGAAATATCTACACCGCTGTCTGCATTAAAATGGAAATACCTACACAGCTATCTGCATATACTTGGAAATATCTACACAGATATCTCTTTACACATGGAAATAACTTCACCGCTATCTCTATAAACATGGAAATATCTACACCGACATCTTTATGAACATGGAAATATCTGCACCGCCATCTGTATGAACATATAAATATCTACACCGCCATCTCTATTAAGAAGGAAATATCTAAAACGCTATCTGTATGAACATGGAAATATCTACACCGCTATCTGTATGAACATGGAAATATCTACACCGCTATCTGTACGAACATGGAAATATCTTCACCGCCATCTGTATGAACGTGGATATATCTACACAGCCATCTGGATGAACATGGAAATATCTACAACGCTATCTGTATGAACATGGAAATATCTACACCGCTCTCTGTTTGAACATGGAAATATCTAGACCGCTACCTGCATGACAATGGAAATATCTACACAGCTATCTGCATATACATGGAAATATCTACAAAGCTATGTCTTTACACATGGAAATAACTACACCACTATCTCTATAAACATGGAAATATCTACACCGCCATCTGTATGAACATGGAAATATCTGCACCTCCATCTGTATGAACATATAAATATCTACACCGCCATCTGTATTAAGATGGAGATATCTACACCGATATCTGTATAAACTTGGAAATATCTACACCGCTATCTGTATAAACATGGAAATATCTACACCGCTATCTGTATAAACATGGAAATATCTACACCGCTATCTGCATGAAAATGGAAATATCTACACAGCTATCTGCATACACATGGAAATATGTACAAAGATATCTCTTTACACATGGAAATAACTACACCACTATCTCTATAAACATGGAAATATCTACACCGCCATCTGTATGAACATGGAAATATCTACACCGCTATCTGTATGAATATGGAAATATCTACACCGCTATCTGTTTGAACATGGAAATATCTACACCGCTATCTGCTTGAAAATGGAAATATCTACACTGCTATCTGCATATACATGGAAATATCTACACAGCTATCTCTTTACACATGGAAATAACTACACCGCTATCTGTATGAACATGGAAATATCTACACCGCTATCTGTATGAACATGGAAATATCTACACCGCCATCTGTATTAAGATGGAGATATCTACACCGCTATCTGTATAAACATGGAAATATCTACACCGCTACCTGTATAAACATGCAAATATCAGCACCGCTCTCTGTATGAACATGGAAATATATACACCGCTATCTGTATGAACATGGAAATATCTACACCGCTGTCTGCATTAAAATGGAAATATCTACACAGCTATCTGCATATACGTGGAAATATCTACACAGCTATCTCTTTACACATGGAAATAACTACACCGCTATCTCTATAAACATGGAAATATCTACAACGACATCTTTATGAACATGGAAATATCTGCACCACCATCTTTATGAACTTATAAATATCTACACCGCCATCTGTATTAAGAAGGAGATATCTACACCACTATCTGTATAAACATGGAAATATCTACACCGCTATCTGTATAAACATGGAAATATCTACACCGCTATCTGTATAAACATGGAAATATCTACACCGCTACCTGTATAAACATGGAAATATCAGCACCGCTATCGGTATGAACATGGAAATATCTAAACCACTATCTGAATGAACATGGAAATATCTACACCGCTATCTGTATGAACATGGAAATATCTTCACCGTCATCTGTATGAACATGGATATATCTACACAGCAATCTGGATGAACATGGAAATATGTACACAGCCATCTGGATGAACATGGAAATATCTACACCGATATCTGTATGAACATGGAAATAGCTACACCGCTATCTGTATGAACATGGAAATATCTACACCAATATCTATATGAAAATGGAAATATCTACACCGCCATCTGTATGAACATGGAAATATCTGCACCGCCATCTGTATGAACATATAAATAACTACACCGCCATCTGTATTAAGATGGAGATAACTACACCAATATCTGTATAAACTTGGAAATATCTACACCGCTATCTGTATGAACTTGGAAATATCTACACCACTACCTGTATAAACTTGGAAATATAAGCAACGCTATCTGCATGAACATGGAAATATCTACACCGCTATCTGTACGAACATCGAAATATCTACACCGCTATCTGTATGAACATGGAAAGAGCTGCACCGCTATCTGTATGAATATGGAAATATCTACAGCACTATCTGTATGAACATGGAAATATCTACACCGCTATGTGTTTGAACATGGATATATCTACACAGCCATCTGGATGAACATGGAAATATGTACACCGCGATCTGTGTAAACATGCATACATCTTCACCGCTATCTGTATAAACATGTATATATCTACAAAGCTATCTTTATGAACTTGGAAATATCTACACCGCTTTCTCTTTGAACATGGAAATATCTAAACCGCTATCTGCGTGAAAATGGAAATATCTACACAGCTATCTGCATATACATGGAAATACCTACACAGCTATCTCTTTACACATGGAAATAACTACACCGCTATCTGTATGAAAAAGGATATATTTACAGCGCCATCTGTATAAACATGGAAATATCTGCACGGCCATCTGTATGAACATATAAATATATACACCGCCATCTGTATTAAGATGGAGATATCTACACCGCTATCTGTATAAACATGGAAATGTCTACACCGCTATCTGTATAAACCTGGAAATATCTACACCGATACCTGTATAAACATGGAAATATCAGCACTGCTATCTGTATGAACATGGAAATATCAGCCCCCCTATCTGTATGAACATGGAAATATCTACACCACTATCTGTATGAACATGGAAATATCTACACCGCTATCTGTATGAACATGGAAATATCTTCACCGCCATCTGTATGAACATGGATATCTCTTCACAGCCATCTGGATGAACATGGAAATATCTACACTGCTATCTCCATGAACATGGAAATAGCTACACCGCCATCTGTATGAACCTGCAAATATCCACACCACCATCTCTATGAACATGGAAATATCTGCACCGCCATCTGTATGAACATATAAATAACTACACTGCAATCTGCATTAAGATGGAGATATCTACACCGCTATCTGTATAAACCTGGAAATATATACACCGCTATCTGTAAAAACATGGAAATATCTACACCGCTACCTGTATAAACATGGAAATATACGCACCGCTATCTGTATGAACATGGAAATATCAGCCCCTCTATCTGAATGAACATGGAAATATCTACACCACTATCTGTATGAACATGGAAATAACTACACCGCTATCTGTATGAACATGGAATTATCTTCACCACCATCTGTATGTACATGGATATGTCTACACAGCCATCTCGATGAACATGGAAATATCTACACCACTATCTGTATGAACATGGAAATATCTACACCGCTATCTTTATGAACATGGAAATAGCTACACCACTATCTGTATGAACATGGAAATATCTACACCACTATCTGTATGAACATGAAAATATCTACAACGCTATCTGTATGAACATGGAAATATCTTCACCGCCATCTGTATGAACATGGATATATCTACACAACAATATGGATGAACATGGAAATATCTACACCGCTATCTGTATAAACATGGAAATATCTACACCGCTATCTGTATAAACATGGAAATATATACACCGCTACCTGTATAAACATGGAAATATAAGCACCGCTATCTGTACGAACATGGAAATATCTACACCGCTATCTGTATGAACATGGAAATAGCTACACCGCTATCTGTATGAACATGGAAATATCTACAGCACTATCTGTATGAACATGGAAATATCTACACCGCTATCTATATGAACATGGAAATATCTACACCGCTATCTGTACGAACATCGAAATATCTACACCGCTATCTGTATGAACATGGAAAGAGCTGCACCGCTATCTGTATGAATATGGAAATATCTACAGCACTATCTGTATGAACATGGAAATATCTACACCGCTATGTGTTTGAACATGGATATATCTACACAGCCATCTGGATGAACATGGAAATATGTACACCTCTTTCTGTATGAACATGGAAATATCTACACCGCTATCTGTGTAAACATGCATACATCTTCACCGCTATCTGTATAAACATGTATATATCTACAAAGCTATCTTTATGAACTTGGAAATATCTACACCGCTTTCTCTTTGAACATGGAAATATCTAAACCGCTATCTGCGTGAAAATGGAAATATCTACACAGCTATCTGCATATACATGGAAATACCTACACAGCTATCTCTTTACACATGGAAATAACTACACCGCTATCTGTATGAAAAAGGATATATTTACAGCGCCATCTGTATAAACATGGAAATATCTGCACGGCCATCTGTATGAACATATAAATATCTACACCGCCATCTGTATTAAGATGGAGATATCTACACCGCTACCTGTATAAACATGGAAATATCAGCACTGCTATCTGTATGAACATGGAAATACCTACTCCGCTATCTGTATGAACATGGAAATATCTACACCGCCATCTGTATGAACATATAAATATCTACACCGCCATCTGTATTAAGAAGGAGATATCTACACCGCTAACTGTATAAACATGGAAATATCTACACCGCTGCCTGTATAAACATGGAAATATCAGCACCGCTATCTGCACGAACATGAAAATATCTACACCGCTACCTGTAAGTACATGGAAATATCTACACCGCCATCTGTATGCACATGGAAATATCTGCAACGCCATCTGTATGAACATATAAATATCTACACCGCCATCTGTATTAAGAAGGAGATATCTACACCGCTATCTGTATAAACATGGATATATCTACACAGCCATCTGGATGAACATGGAAATATCTACACCGCTATCTGTATGAACATGGAAATATCTACACCGCTATCTGTATGAACATGGATATATCTACACAGCCATCTGGATGAACATGAAAATATCTACACCGCTATCTGTATGAACATGGAAATATCTACACCGCTATCTGTATGAACATGGATATATCTACACAGCCATCTGTATGAACATGGAAATATCTACACCGCTATCTGTATGAGCATGGAAATATCTACACCGCTATCTGTATGAACATGGAAATATCTACACCGCTATCTGTTTGAACATGGAAATATCTACACCGCTGTCTGCATTAAAATGGAAATACCTACACAGCTATCTGCATATACTTGGAAATATCTACACAGATATCTCTTTACACATGGAAATAACTTCACCGCTATCTCTATAAACATGGAAATATCTACACCGACATCTTTATGAACATGGAAATATCTGCACCGCCATCTGTATGAACATATAAATATCTACACCGCCATCTCTATTAAGAAGGAAATATCTAAAACGCTATCTGTATGAACATGGAAATATCTACACCGCTATCTGTATGAACATGGAAATATCTACACCGCTATCTGTACGAACATGGAAATATCTTCACCGCCATCTGTATGAACGTGGATATATCTACACAGCCATCTGGATGAACATGGAAATATCTACAACGCTATCTGTATGAACATGGAAATATCTACACCGCTCTCTGTTTGAACATGGAAATATCTAGACCGCTACCTGCATGACAATGGAAATATCTACACAGCTATCTGCATATACATGGAAATATCTACAAAGCTATGTCTTTACACATGGAAATAACTACACCACTATCTCTATAAACATGGAAATATCTACACCGCCATCTGTATGAACATGGAAATATCTGCACCTCCATCTGTATGAACATATAAATATCTACACCGCCATCTGTATTAAGATGGAGATATCTACACCGCTATCTGTATAAACTTGGAAATATCTACACCGCTATCTGTATAAACATGGAAATATCTACATCGCTATCAGTATAAACATGGAAATATCTACACCGCTATCTGCATGAAAATGGAAATATCTACACAGCTATCTGCATACACATGGAAATATGTACAAAGATATCTCTTTACACATGGAAATAACTACACCACTATCTCTATAAACATGGAAATATCTACACCGCCATCTGTATGAACATGGAAATATCTACACCGCTATCTGTATGAATATGGAAATATCTACACCGCTATCTGTTTGAACATGGAAATATCTACACCGCTATCTGCTTGAAAATGGAAATATCTACACTGCTATCTGCATATACATGGAAATATCTACACAGCTATCTCTTTACACATGGAAATAACTACACCGCTATCTGTATGAACATGGAAATATCTACACCGCCATCTGTATGAACATGGAAATATCTGCACCGCCATCTGTATGAACATATAAATATCTACACCGCCATCTGTATTAAGATGGAGATATCTACACCGCTATCTGTATAAACATGGAAATATCTACACCGCTACCTGTATAAACATGCAAATATCAGCACCGCTCTCTGTACGAACATGGAAATATATACACCGCTATCTGTATGAACATGGAAATATCTACACCGCTGTCTGCATAAAAATGGAAATATCTACACAGCTATCTGCATATACGTGGAAATATCTAAACAGCTATCTCTTTACACATGGAAATAACTACACCGCTATCTCTATAAACATGGAAATATCTACAACGACATCTTTATGAACATGGAAATATCTGCACCACCATCTTTATGAACTTATAAATATCTACACCGCCATCTGTATTAAGAAGGAGATATCTACACCACTATCTGTATAAACATGGAAATATCTACACCGCTATCTGTATAAACATGGAAATATCTACACCGCTATCTGTATAAACATGGAAATATCTACACCGCTACCTGTATAAACATGGAAATATCAGCACCGCTATCGGTATGAACATGGAAATATCTAAACCACTATCTGAATGAACATGGAAATATCAACACCGCTATCTGTATGAACATGGAAATATCTTCACCGTCATCTGTATGAACATGGATATATCTACACAGCCATCTGGATGAACATGGAAATATGTACACAGCCATCTGGATGAACATGGAAATATCTACACCGATATCTGTATGAACATGGAAATAGCTACACCGCTATCTGTATGAACATGGAAATATCTACACCAATATCTATATGAAAATGGAAATATCTACACCGCCATCTGTATGAACATGGAAATATCTGCACCGCCATCTGTATGAACATATAAATAACTACACCGCCATCTGTATTAAGATGGAGATAACTACACCAATATCTGTATAAACTTGGAAATATCTACACCGCTATCTGTATGAACTTGGAAATATCTACACCACTACCTGTATAAACTTGGAAATATAAGCAACGCTATCTGCATGAACATGGAAATATCTACACCGCTATCTGTACGAACATCGAAATATCTACACCGCTATCTGTATGAACATGGAAAGAGCTGCACCGCTATCTGTATGAATATGGAAATATCTACAGCACTATCTGTATGAACATGGAAATATCTACACCGCTATGTGTTTGAACATGGATATATCTACACAGCCATCTGGATGAACATGGAAATATGTACACCGCTATCTGTATGAACATGGAAATATCTACACCGCTATCTGTGTAAACATGCATACATCTTCACCGCTATCTGTATAAACATGTATATATCTACAAAGCTATCTTTATGAACTTGGAAATATCTACACCGCTTTCTCTTTGAACATGGAAATATCTAAACCGCTATCTGCGTGAAAATGGAAATATCTACACAGCTATCTGCATATACATGGAAATACCTACACAGCTATCTCTTTACACATGGAAATAACTACACCGCTATCTGTATGAAAAAGGATATATTTACAGCGCCATCTGTATAAACATGGAAATATCTGCACGGCCATCTGTATGAACATATAAATATATACACCGCCATCTGTATTAAGATGGAGATATCTACACCGCTATCTGTATAAACATGGAAATGTCTACACCGCTCTCTGTATAAACCTGGAAATATCTACACCGATACCTGTATAAACATGGAAATATCAGCACTGCTATCTGTATGAACATGGAAATATCAGCCCCCCTATCTGTATGAACATGGAAATATCTACACCACTATCTGTATGAACATGGAAATATCTACACCGCTATCTGTATGAACATGGAAATATCTTCACCGCCATCTGTATGAACATGGATATCTCTTCACAGCCATCTGGATGAACATGGAAATATCTACACTGCTATCTCCATGAACATGGAAATAGCTACACCGCCATCTGTATGAACCTGCAAATATCCACACCACCATCTCTATGAACATGGAAATATCTGCACCGCCATCTGTATGAACATATAAATAACTACACCGCAATCTGCATTAAGATGGAGATATCTACACCGCTATCTGTATAAACCTGGAAATATATACACCGCTATCTGTATAAACATGGAAATATCTACACCGCTACCTGTATAAACATGGAAATATACGCACCGCTATCTGTATGAACATGGAAATATCAGCCCCTCTATCTGAATGAACATGGAAATATCTACACCACTATCTGTATGAACATGGAAATAACTACACCGCTATCTGTATGAACATGGAATTATCTTCACCACCATCTGTATGTACATGGATATGTCTACACAGCCATCTCGATGAACATGGAAATATCTACACCACTATCTGTATGAACATGGAAATATCTACACCGCTATCTTTATGAACATGGAAATAGCTACACCACTATCTGTATGAACATGGAAATATCTACACCACTATCTGTATGAACATGAAAATATCTACAACGCTATCTGTATGAACATGGAAATATCTTCACCGCCATCTGTATGAACATGGATATATCTACACAACCATCTGGATGAACATGGAAATATCTACACCGCTATCTGTATAAACATGGAAATATCTACACCGCTATCTGTATAAACATGGAAATATATACACCGCTACCTGTATAAACATGGAAATATAAGCACCGCTATCTGTACGAACATGGAAATATCTACACCGCTATCTGTATGAACATGGAAATAGCTACACCGCTATCTGTATGAACATGGAAATATCTACAGCACTATCTGTATGAACATGGAAATATCTACACCGCTATCTATATGAACATGGAAATATCTACACCGCTATCTGTGTAAACATGCATACATCTTCACCGCTATCTGTATAAACATGGAAATAACTACACCGCTATCTGTATGAACATGGAAACATCTACACCGCTATCTGTTTGAACATGGAAATATCTAAACCGCTATCTGCATGACAATGGAAATATGTACACAGCTGTCTGCATATCCATGGATATATCTACACAGCTATCTCTTTACACATGGAAATAACTACACCGCTATCTGAATGAACATGGAAATATCAACACCGGCATCTGTATGAACATGGAAATATCTGCACGGCCATCTGTATGAACATATAAATATCTACACCGCCATCTGTATTAAGATGGAGATATCTAAACCGCTATCAGTATAAACATGGAAATATCTACAACGCTATCTGTATAAACATGGAAATATCTACACCGCTATCTTTATAAACATGGAAATATCTACACCGCTATCTGTATGAACATGGAAATAGCTACACCGTTATCTGTATGAACATGGAAATATCTACACCGCTATCTGTATGAACATGGAAATATCTACACCGCTATCTGTTTGAACATGGAAATATCTACACCGCTATCTGCATGAAAATGGAAATATTTACACACCTATCTGCATATACATGGAAATATCTACAAAGCTATCTCTTTATACATGGAAATAACTACACCACTATCTCTATAAACATGGAAATATCTACACCGCCCTCTGTATGCACATATAAATATCTACACCGCCATCTGTATTAAGATGGAGATATCTACACCGCTATCTGTATAAACTTGGAAATATCTACACCGCTATCTGTATAAACATGGAAATATCTACACCGCTATCTGTACGAACATGGAAATATCTACACCGCTATCTGTACGAACAGGGAAATAGCTGCACCGCTATCTGTATGAACATGGAAATATCTACACCACTATCTGTATGAACATGGAAATATCTACACCGCTATCTGTATGAACATGGATAAATCTACACAGCCATCTGTATGAACATGGAAATATCTACACCGCTATCTGTATGAACATGGAAATATCTACACCGCTATCTGTTTAAACATGAATACATCTTCACCGCTATCTGTATAAACATGGAAATATCTACAACGCTATCTGTATGAACATGGAAATATCTACACCGCTATCTGTTTGAACATGGAAATACCTACACCGCTATCTGCATGAAAATGGAAATATCTACACAGCTATCTGCATATACATGGAAATATCTACACCGCTATCTCTTTACACATGGAAATATCTTCACTGCTATCAGTATGAACATGGAAATATCTACACCGCCATCTGTATGAACATATAAATATCTACACCGCCATCTGTATTAAGATGGAGATATCTACACCACTATCTGTATAAACATGGAAATATCTACACCGCTATCTGTATGAACATGGAGATATCTACACCGCTACTTGTATAAACATGGAAATATCAGCACCGCAATCTGTATGAACATGGAAATATCTGCACCGCTATCTGTATGAACATGGAAATATCTACACCGCTATCTGTATGAACATGGAATTACCTTCACCGCCATCTGTATGAACATGGGTATGTCTACACAGCCATCTGGATGAACATGGAAATATCTACACCGCTATCTGTATGAACATGGAAATAGCTACACCGCTATCTGTATGAACATGGAAATATGTACACCACTATCTGTATGAACATGGAAATATCTACACCGCCATCTGTATGAACATGGAAATAGCTACACCGCTATCTGTATAAAAATGGAAATATCTACACTGCTATCTCAATAAACATGGAAATATCTACACCGCCATCTGTATGAACATGGATATATCTACACAGCCATCTGGATAAACATGGAAATATCTACACCGCTATCTGCATGAACATGGAAATAGCTACACTGCTATCTGTACGAACATGGAAATATCTACACCAATATCTGTGTGAACATGGAAATATCTACACCGCTATCTGTACGAACAGGGAAATATCTTCACCGCCATCTGTATGAACATGGATATATCTACACAGCCATCTGGATGCACATGGAAATATCTACACCGCTATCTGTATGAACATGGAAATATCTACACCGCTATCTGTGTAAACATGCAAACATCTTCACCGCTATCTGAATAAACATGGAAATATCTACACCGCTATCTGTATGAACATGGAAATATCTACACCGCTATCTGTTTGAACATGGAAATATCTAAACCGCTATCTGCATGAAAATGGAAATATCTACACAGCTATCTGCATATACATGGAAATATCTACACAGCTATCTCTTTACACATGGAAATAACTACACCGCTATCGGTATGAACATGGAAATATCTACACCGCTATCTGTATGAACATGGAGATATCTACACCGCTACTTGTATAAACATGGAAATATCAGCACCGCTATCTGTATGAACATGGAAATATCTGCACCGCTATCTGTATGAACATGGAAATATCTACACCGCTATCTGTATGAACATGGAATTACCTTCACCGCCATCTGTATGAACATGGATATGTCTACACAGCCATCTGGATGAACATGGAGATATCTACACCGCTATCTGTATGAACATGGAAATAGCTACACCGCTATCTGTATGAACATGGAAATATGTACACCACTATCTGTATGAACATGGAAATACCTACACCGCCATCTGTATGAACATGGAAATAGCTACACCGCTATCTGTATAAAAATGGAAATATCTACACTGCTATCTCAATAAACTTGGAAATATCTACACCGCTACCTGTATAAACATGGAAATATCAGCACCGCTATCTGTATGAACATGGAAATATCAGCCTCTCAATCTGTATGAACATGGAAATATCTACACCACTATCTGTATGAACATGGAAATATCTACACCGCTATCTGTATGAACATGGAAATATCTTCACCGCCATCTGTATGAACATGGACATATCTACACAGCCATCTGGATGAACATTAAATTTCTACACCGCTATCTGTATGAACATGGAAATAGCTACACCGCTATCTGTATGAACATGGAAATATCTACACCACTATCTGTATGAACATGGAAATATCTACACCGCTATCTGTTTGAACATGGAAATATCTACACCGCTATCTACATGAAAATGGAAATATCTACACAGCTATCCGCATATACATGGAAATATCTACGCAGCTATCTCTTTACGCATGGAAATAACTACACCACTATCTCTATAAACATGGAAATATCTACACCGTCATCTGTATGAACATGGAAATATCTGCACCGCCATCTGTATGAACATATAAATATCTACACCGCCATCTGTATTAAGATGAAGATATCTACACCGCTATCTGTATAAACTTGGAAATATCTACACCGCTATCTGTATAAACATGGAAATATCTACACCGATATCTGTACGAACATGGAAATATCTACACCGCTATCTGTATGAACATGGAAATATCTACAGCACAATCTGTATGAACATGGAAATATCTACACCGCTATCTGTATGAACATGGAAATATCTACACCGCTATCTGTTTGAACATGGAAATATCTACACCGCTATCTGCATGAAAATGGAAATATCTACACAGCTATCTGCATATACATGGAAATATCTACAAAGCTATCTCTTTATACATGGAAATAACTACACCACTATCTCTATAAACATGGAAATATCTACACCGCCATCTGTATGCACATATAAATATCTACACCGCCATCTGTATTAAGATGGAGATATCTACACCGCTATCTGTATAAACTTGGAAATATCTACACCGCTATCTGTATAAACATGGAAATATCTACACCACTATCTGTACGAACATGGAAATATCTACACCGCTATCTGTACGAACAGGGAAATAGCTGCACCGCTATCTGTATGAACATGGAAATATCTACACCACTATCTGTATGAACATGGAAATATCTACACCGCTATCTGTATGAACATGGATAAATCTACACAGCCATCTGTATGAACATGGAAATATCTACACCGCTATCTGTATGAACATGGAAATATCTACACCGCTATCTGTGTAAACATGAATACATCTTCACCGCTATCTGTATAAACATGGAAATATCTACACCGCTATCTGTATGAACATGGAAATATCTACACCGCTATCTGTTTGAACATGGAAATATCTACACCGCTATCTGCATGAAAATGGAAATATCTACACAGCTATCTGCATATACATGGAAATATCTACACCGCTATCTCTTTACACATGGAAATATCTGCACTGCTATCAGTATGAACATGGAAATATCTACACCGCCATCTGTATGAACATATAAATATCTACACCGCCATCTGTATTAAGATGGAGATATCTACACCGCTATCTCTATAAACATGGAAATATCTACACCGCTATCTGTATGAACATGGAGATATCTACACCGCTACTTGTATAAACATGGAAATATCAGCACCGCTATCTGTATGAACATGGAAATATCTGCACCGCTATCTGTATGAACATGGAAATATCTACACCGCTATCTGTATGAACATGGAATTACCTTCACCGCCATCTGTATGAACATGGATATGTCTACACAGCCATCTGGATGAACATGGAAATATCTACACCGCTATCTGTATGAACATGAAAATAGCTACACTGCTATCTGTATGAACATGGAAATATGTACACCACTATCTGTATGAACATGGAAATATCTACACCGCCATCTGTATAAACATGGAAATATCTACACCGCCATCTGTATGAACATGGAAATGCCCAAACCGCCAACTCTATAAACATGGAAATATCTACAACGCCTTGTGTAGGAACATGGAAATATCTACACCGCTTTCTGTTTAAACATGGAAATATCTACACCGCTATCTGCATAAAAGTGGAAATATCTACACCGCTATCAGCATAAACTTGGAAATATCTACACCGCTATCTGTGTAAACATGGAAATATCTACACCGCTATCTGTGTAAACATGGAAATGTCTACACCGCTATCTGTGTAAACATGGAAATATCTACACCACCAATTGTAGGAACATGGAAATATCTACACCGCTATCTCTGTAAACATGGAAATATCTACACTGCTATCTGTATAAACATGGAAATATCTACACAGCCTCTTGTAGGAATATGTAAATGTCTACACCGTTATCTGTGTACACTTGGAATTATCTACACTGCTATCTGTATAAACATGGAAATATCTACAATGCTATCTGTGTAAACATGGAAATATCTACATCGCTCTCACTTAAAACTTGGAAATATCTACACCGTTATGTGTATAAAGATGGACATATCTTTACGGCCTTCTGCATGAACATGGAAATAACTCCACTGCCAACTATATAAACATGGAAATATCTACACCGCTATCTATATATACATGCAAATATCTACACCGCTATCTGTGTAAACATGGAAATATCTACACCGATATCTGTGTAAACATGGAAATATCTACACCGCTATCTCTGTAAACAAGGAAATATCTACAGAGTCATCTGTATACATCTGTATAAACATGGAAATATCTACACCGTTACCTATGTAAACATGGAAATATCTACACCGCTATCTCTAAAAACATGGAAAGACCTACACCATTATTTGTATAAAGACGGAAATAACTACACCTCTATCTGTATAAACATGGAAATATCTACACCGCCATCTGTATGAACGTGGAAATGTCTAAATCGCCATCTCTATAAACATGTAAATAGCTACACCCCCCTCTGTAGGAACATGGAAATATCTACAACGCTATCAGTTTAAAGATTGAAATATCTACACCGCTATCTGCCTAAAAGTGGAAATATCTACAACGCTATCTGCATAAACTTGGAAATATCTACACCGCTATCTGTGTAAACATGGAAATATCTAAACCACCAACTTTAGGAACATGGAAATATCTACACGACTATCTCCATAAACATGGAAATATCTACACCGCTATCTGTATAAACATGGAAATATCTACACAGCCATCTGTAGGAACATGTAAATATCTACACCACTATCTCTATAAACATGGAAATATCTACACTGTTATCTGTATAAACATGGAAATATCTACACCGCTATCTGTGTAAACATGGAAAGATCTACGCCGCTATCTCTGAAAACATGGAAAGATCTACACCATTATGTGTATAAAGACGGAAATATCTACACCGCTATCTGTATAAACATGGAAATATCTACACAGCCATCTGTAGGAACATGTAAATATCTACACAGTTATCTGTATACACATGGAAATATCTACACCGCTATCTGTATAAACATGGAAATATCTACACCGCTATCTGTGTAAACATGGAAATATCTACACCGCTATCTGTGTAAACATGGAAATATCTACAACGCCATCTCTTAAAACTTGGAAATATCTTCACCGTTACGTGTATAAACATGGAAATATCTTCACAGTCATCCGTATGAAATGGAAATATCTACACTGCCGTCTATATAAACATGGAAATATCTACACCGCCATCTGTTTGAACATGAAAATATCTACACCGCCAACTCTATAAACATTGAAATACCTACACCGCTATCTGTATAAACATGGAAATATCTACACCGCTATCTGTGTAAACATGGAAATATCTACACCGCTATGTGTGTAAACATGGAAGTATCTACAGGGCTATCTCAATAAACATTGAAATATATTCACTGCCATCTGTATGAACATGGAAACATCTACATCACGATCTGTATAAACATGGAAATATCTACACTGCTGTCTCTATCAACATGGAAATATCTACAACGCTATCTGTATAAACATGGAAATATCTACACCGCTATCGGTATAAACATGGAAATATCTACACCGCTATCTCTATAACCATGGAAATATCTACACCGCTATCTGTATAAACATGGAAATATCCACACTGCTATCTGTATAGACATGGAAATATCTACACCGCTACCTGTATAAACATGGAAATATCAGCACCGCTATCTGTATGAACATGGAAATATCAGCCCCCCTATCTGTATGAACATGGAAATATCTACACCACTATCTGTATGAACATGGAAATATCTACACCGCTATCTGTATGAGCATGGAAATATCTTCACCGCCATCTGTATGAACATGGATATATCTACACAGCCATATGGATGAACATGGAAATATCTACAACGCTATCTGCATGAACATGGAAATAGCTACACCGCTATCTGTATGAACATGGAAATAGCTACACCGCCATCTGTATGAACATGGAAATATCTGAACCGCGATCTGCATGAACATATAAATATCTACACCGCAATCCATATTAAGATGGAGATATCTACACCGCTATCTGTATAAACCTGGAAATATCTACACCGCTATCTGTATGAACATGGAAATATCTACACCGCTATCTGTACGAACATGGAAATATCTACACCGCTATCTGTTTGAACATGGAAATATCTACACCGCTATCTGTATGAACATGGAAATATCTACACCGCTATCTGTATGAACATGGATATATCTACACAGCCATCTGGATGAACATGGAAATATCTACACCGCTATCTGTATGAACATGGAAATATCTACACCACTATCTGTGTAAACATGCATACATCTTCACCGCTATCTGTATAAACATGGAAATATCTACACCGCTATCTGTATGAACATGGAAATATATACACCGCTATCTGTTTGAACATGGAAATATCTAAACCGCTATCTGCATGAAAATGGAAATATCTACACAGCTATCTGCATATACATGTAAATATCTACACAGCTATCTCTTTGCACATGGAAATAACTACACCGCTATCTGTATGAACATGGAAATATCTACACCGCCATCTGTATGAACATGGAAATATCTGCACGGCCATCTGTATGAACATATAAATATCTACACTGCCATCTGTATTAAGATGGAGATATCTGCACCGCTATCTGTATAAACATAGAAATATCTACACCGCTATCTGTATAAACATGGAAATATCTACACCGCTACCTGTATAAACATGGAAATATCAGCACCGCTTTCTGTATGAACATAGAAATATCAGCCCCTATATCTGTATGAACATGGAAATATCTACACCACTATCTGTATGAACATGGAAATATCTACACCGCTATCTGTATGAACATGGAAATATCCACACTGCTATCTGTATAGACATGGAAATATCTACACCGCTATCTGTATAAACATGGAAATATCTACACCGCTATCTGTGTAAACCTGGAAATATCTACACCGCTATCTGTGTAAACATGGAAATATCTACACCGCTAACTGTGTAAACATGGAAATATCTACACCGCTATCTGTACAAACATGGAAATATCTACACAGCCATCTGTAGGAATATGTAAATATCTACACCGTTATCTGTATACAGATGGAATTATCTACACCGCTATCTGTATGAACATGGAAATGTCTACACCTCTATCTGTGTAAACATGGAAATATCTACACCGCTATCTGTGTAAACATGGAGATATCTACACCGCTATCTCTATAAACATGGAAATATCCACACAGCCATCCATATAAACATGGAAATATCTACACTACGCTCTGTATAAACCTGGAAATATCTACACTGATATCTCTATAAACATGGAAACATCTACACCGCTATCTCTATAAACATGGAAATATCTACACCGCTATCTGTGTAAACATGGAAATATCTACACCGCTTTCTGTGTAAACATGGAAATACCTACACCGATATATCTATAAACATGGAAATATCTACACCGCCATCTGTATGGGTATGGAAATATCTACACCGCCATCTGTATAAACATGGAAATATCTACACCGTTATCTGTGTACACATGGAATTATCTACACCGCTATCTGTATAAGCTTGGAAATGTCTACAATGCTATCTGCGTAAACATGGAAATATCTACACCGCTATCTCTATATACATGCAAATATCTACACCGCTATCTGTGTAAACTTGGAAATATCTACACCGATATCTCTGTGAACATGGAAATATCTACACCTCTATCTCTGTAAACATGGAAATATCTACAGAGTCATCTGTATAAACATGGAAATATCTACACCGCTATCTGTGTAAACATGGAAATATCTACACCGCTATCTCTAAAAACATGGAAAGATCTACACCATTATGTGTATAAAGACGGAAATATCTACACCGCTATCTGTATAAACATGGAAATATCTACTCCGCCATCTGTATGAACGTGGAAATGTCTAAACCGCCATCTCTATAAACATGTAAATATCTACACCGCCCTCTGTAGGAACATGGAAATATCTACACCGCTATCTGTATGAACATGGATATATCTACACAGCCATCTGGATGAACATGGAAATATCTACACCGCTATCTGTATGAACATGGAAATATCTACACTGCTATCTGTGTAAACATGCATACATCTTCACCGCTATCTGTATAAACATGGAAATATCTACACCGCTATCTGTATGAACATGGAAATATATACACCGCTATCTGTTTGAACATGGAAATATCTAAACCGCTATCTGCATGAAAATGGAAATATCTACACAGCTATCTGCATATACATGTAAATATCTACACAGCTATCTCTTTGCACATGGAAATAACTACACCGCTATCTGTATGAACATGGAAATATCTACACCGCCATCTGTATGAACATGGAAATATCTGCACGGCCATCTGTATGAACATATAAATATCTACACTGCCATCTGTATTAAGATGGAGATATCTGCACCGCTATCTGTATAAACATAGAAATATCTACACCGCTATCTGTATAAACATGGAAATATCTACACCGCTACCTGTATAAACATGGAAATATCAGCACCGCTTTCTGTATGAACATAGAAATATCAGCCCCTATATCTGTATGAACATGGAAATATCTACACCACTATCTGTATGAACATGGAAATATCTACACCGCTATCTGTATGAACATGGAAATATCCACACTGCTATCTGTATAGACATGGAAATATCTACACCGCTATCTGTATAAACATGGAAATATCTACACCGCTATCTGTGTAAACCTGGAAATATCTACACCGCTATCTGTGTAAACATGGAAATATCTACACCGCTAACTGTGTAAACATGGAAATATCTACACCGCTATCTGTACAAACATGGAAATATCTACACAGCCATCTGTAGGAATATGTAAATATCTACACCGTTATCTGTATACAGATGGAATTATCTACACCGCTATCTGTATGAACATGGAAATGTCTACACCTCTATCTGTGTAAACATGGAAATATCTACACCGCTATCTGTGTAAACATGGAGATATCTACACCGCTATCTCTATAAACATGGAAATATCCACACAGCCATCTATATAAACATGGAAATATCTGCACTACGCTCAGTATAAACCTGGAAGTATCTACACTGATATCTCTATAAACATGGAAATAACTACACCGCTATCTCTATAAACATGGAAATATCTACACCACTATCTGTGTAAACATGGAAATATCTACACCGCTGTCTGTGTAAACATGGAAATACCTACACCGCTATATCTATAAACATAGAAATATCTACACCGCCATCTGTATGGGTATGGAAATATCTACACCGCCATCTGTATAAACATGGAAATATCTACACCGTTATGTGTATAAAGATGGAAATATCTACACTGCTATCTGTAAAAACATGGAAATATCTACACCGCCATCTGTATGAACATGGAAATGTCTTAACCGCCAACTCTATAAACATGGAAATATCTACAGCGCTATGTGTTGGAACATAGAAATATCTACACCGCTTTCTGTATAAACATGGAAATATCTACACCGCTATCTGCATAAAAGTGGAAATATCTTCACCGCTATCTGCATAAACTTGGAAATATCTACACCACAATCTTGTAAACATGGAAATATCTAAAAAAACAATTGTGGGAACATGGAAATATCTACACCGTTATCTCTATAAACATGGAAATATCTACACCGCTTCCTGTATAAACTTGGAAATATCTACACAGCCATCTGTAGGAACATGTAAATATCTACACAGTTATCTGTATACACATGGAAATATCTACACCGCTATCTGTATAAACATGGAAATATCTACACCGCTATCTGTGTAAACTTGGAAATATCTACACCGCTATCTGTGTAAACATGGAAATATCTACACCGCTATCTCTAAAAACATGGAAAGATCTACACCATTATGTGTATAAAGATGGAAATATCTACACCGCTATCTGTATAAACATGGAAATATCTACACCGCCATCTGTATGAACGTGGAAATGTCTAAACCGACATCTCTATAAACATGTAAATATCTACACCGCCCTCTGTAGGAACATGGAAATATCTACAACGCTATCTGTTTAAACATTGAAATATCTACACCGCTATCTGCCTAAAAGTGGAAATATCTACACCACTATCTGCATAAACTTGGAAATACCTACACCGCTATCTGTGTAAACATGGAAATATCTAAACCACCAACTGTAGGAACATGGAAATATCTACACCACTATCTCCACAAACATTGACATATCTACACCGCTATCTGTATAAACATGGAAATATCTACACAGCCATCTGTAGGAACATGTAAATATCTACACCACTATCTCTATAAACATGGAAATATCTACACTGCTATCTGTATAAACATGGAAATATCTACACCGCTATCAGTGTAAACATGGAAAGATCTACACCGCTATCTCTGAAAACATGGAAAGATCTACACCATTATGTGTATAAAGACGTAAATATCTACACCGCTATCTGTATAAACGTGGAAATATCTACGCAGCCATCTGTAGGAACATGTAAATATCTACAAAGTTATCTGTATACACATGGAAATATCTACACCGCTATCTGTATAAACATGGAAATATCTACACCGCTATCTGTGTAAACATGGAAATATCTACACCGCTATCTGTGTAAACATGGAAATATCTACACCGCCATCTCTTAAAACTTGGAAATATCTTCACCGTTATGTGTATAAACATGGAAATATGTTCAACGTCATCTGTATGAACATGGAAATATCTACACTGCCATCGATATAAACATGGAAATATCTACACCGACATCTGTTTGAACATGAAAATACACCGCCAACTCTATAAACATTGAAATATCTACACCGCTATCTGTATAAACATGGAAATATCTACACCGCTATCTGTGTAAACATGGGAATATCTACACCGCTATCTGTGTAAACATGGAAGTATCTACACCGCTATCTCTATAAACATGGAAATATCTTCATCGCCATCTGTATGAACATGGAAATATCTACATCGCCATCTGTATAAACATGGAAATATCTACACTGCTGTCTCTATAAACATGGAAATATCAACAACGCTATCTGTATAAACATGGAAATATCTACACCGCTATCTGTATAAACATGGAAATATCTACACCGCTATCTCTATAAACATGGAAATATCTACACCGCTATCTGTATAAACATGGAAATATCTACACCGCTATCTGTGTAAACATGGAAATATCTACACCACTATCTGTGTAAACATGGAAATATCTACACCGCTATCTGTACAAACATGGAAATATCTACACAGCCATCTGTAGGAATATGTAAATATCTACACCGTTATCTCTATACACATAGAATTATCTACACCGCTATCTGTATGAACATGGAAATATCTACACCGCTATCTGTGTAAACATGGAAATATCTACACCGCTATCTCTAAAAACATGGAAAGATCTACACCATTATGTGTATAAAGACGGAAATATCTACACCGTTATCTGTATAAACATGGAAATATCTACACCGCCATCTGTATGAACGTGGAAATGTCTAAACCGCCATCTCTATAAACATGTAAATATCTACACCGCCCTCTGTAGGAACATGGAAATATCTACAACGCTATCTGTTTAAACATTGAAATATCTACACTGCTATCTGCCTAAAAGTGGAAATATCTACACCGCTATCTGCATAAACTTGTAAATAACTACACCGCTATCTGTGTACACATGGAAATATCTACACCACCAACTGTAGGAACATGAAAATATCTACACCGCTATCTGTATGAACATGGAAATATCTTCACCGCCATCTGTATGAACATTGATATATCTACACAGCCATATGGATGAACATGGAAACATCTACACCGCTATCTGCATGAACATGGAAATAGCTACACCACTATCTGTATGAACATGGAAATAGCTACACCGCCATCTGTATGAACATGGAAATATCTGCACCGCCATCTGTATGAACATATAAATATCTACACCGCCATCCGTATTAAGATGGAGATATCTACACCGCTATCTGTATAAACCTGGAAATATCTACACCGCTATCTGTATAAACATGGAAATATCCACACCGCAATCTGTATAAACATGGAAATATCCACACCGCTACCTGTATAAACATGGAAATATAAGCACCGCTATCTGTATGAACATGGAAATATCTACACCGCTATCTGTACGAACATGGAAATATCTACACCGCTATCTGTAGGAACATGGAAATAGCTACACCGCTATCTGTATGAACATGGAAATATCTACACCACTATCTGTATGAACATGGAAATATCTACACCGCTATCTGTATGAACATGGATATATCTACACAGCCATCTGGATGAACATGGAAATATCTACACCACTATCTGTATGAACATGGAAATATCTACACCGCTATCTGTGTAAACATGCGTATATCTTCACCGCTATCTGTATAAACATGGAAATATCTACACCGCTATCTGTATGAACATGGAAATATCTGCACCGCTATCTGCATGAAAATGCAAATATCTACACCGCTATCTGTTTGAACATGGAAATATCTACACAGCTATCTGTGTAAACATGCATACATCTTCACCGCTATCTGTATAAACATGGAAATATCTACACCGCTATCTCTATGAACATGGATATACGTACACAGCCCTCTGGATGAACATGGAAATCTCTACACCGCTATCTGTGTAAACATGCATACATCTTCACCGTTATCTGTATAAACATGGAAATATCTACACCGCTATCTCTATGAACATGGAAAAATCTACACCGCTATCTGTTTGAAAATGGAAATATATACACAGCTATCTGCATGAAAATGGAAATATCTACACAGCTATCTGCATATAGATGGAAATATCTACACAGCTATCTCTTTACACATTGAAATATCTACACCGCTATCTGAATGAACATGGAAATATCTGCACCACCATCTGTATGAACATATAAATATCTACACCGCCATCTGTATTAAGATGGAGATATCTACACCGCTATCTGTATGAACATGGAAATATCTACACCGCTATCTGTTTGAACATGGAAATATCTAAACCGCTATCTGCATGAAAATGGAAATATCTACACAGCTATCTGCATATACATGTAAATATCTACACAGCTATCTCTTTGCACATGGAAATAACTACACCGCTATCTGTATGAACATGGAAATATCTACACCGCCATCTGTATGAACATGGAAATATCTGCACGGCCATCTGTATGAACATATAAATATCTACACTGCCATCTGTATTAAGATGGAGATATCTACACCGCTATCTGTATAAATATGAAAATATCTACACCGCTATCTGTATAAACATGGAAATATCTACACCGCTACCTGTATAAACATGGAAATATCAGCACCGCTTTCTGTATGAACATGGAAATATCAGCCCCTCTATCTGTATGAACATGGAAATATTTACACCACTATCTGTATGAACATGGAAATATCTACACCGCTATCTGTATGAACATGGAAATATCCACACTGCTATCTGTATAGACATGGAAATATCTACACCGCTATCTGTATAAACATGGAAATATCTACACCGCTATCTGTGTAAACATGGAAATATCTACACCGCTATCTGTGTAAACATGGAAATATCTACACCGCTATCTGTACAAACATGGAAATATCTACACAGCCATCTGTAGGAATATGTAAATATCTACACCGTTATCTGTATACACATGGAATTATCTACACCGCTATCTGTATGAACATGGAAATGTCTACACCTCTATCTGTGTAAACATGGAAATAACTACACCGCTATCTGTGTAAACATGGAAATATCTACACCGCTATCTCTATAAACATGGAAATATCTACACCGCTATCTGTATAAAGATGGAAATATCTACACCGCTATCTGTGTAAACATTCAAATATCTACACCACTATCTGTGTAAACATGGAAATATCTACACCTCTATCTGTACAAACATGGAAATATCTACACAGCCATCTGTAGGAATATGTAAATATCTACACCGTTATCTCTATACACATGGAATTATCTACACCGCTATCTGTATGAACATGGAAATATCTACACCGCTATCTGTGTAAACATGGAAATATCTACACCGCTATCTCTGAAAACATGGAAAGATCTACACCATTATGTGTATAAAGACGTAAATATCTACACCGCTATCTGTATAAACATGGAAATATCTACGCAGCCATCTGTAGGAACATGTAAATATCTACAAAGTTATCTGTATACACATGGAAATATCTACACCGCTATCTGTATAAACATGGAAATATCTACACCGCTATCTGTGTAAACATGGAAATATCTACACCGCTATCTGTGTAAACATGGAGATATCTACACCGCTATCTCTATAAACATGGAAATATCCACACAGCCATCCATATAAACATGGAAATATCTACACTACGCTCTGTATAAACCTGGAAATATCTACACTGATATCTCTATAAACATGGAAACATCTACACCGCTATCTCTATAAACATGGAAATATCTACACCGCTATCTGTGTAAACATGGAAATATCTACACCGCTTTCTGTGTAAACATGGAAATACCTACACCGCTATATCTATAAACATGGAAATATCTACACCGCCATCTGTATGGGTATGGAAATATCTACACCGCCATCTGTATAAACATGGAAATATCTACACCGTTATCTGTGTACACATGGAATTATCTACACCGCTATCTGTATAAGCTTGGAAATGTCTACAATGCTATCTGCGTAAACATGGAAATATCTACACCGCTATCTCTATATACATGCAAATATCTACACCGCTATCTGTGTAAACTTGGAAATATCTACACCGATATCTCTGTAAACATGGAAATATCTACACCTCTATCTCTGTAAACATGGAAATATCTACAGAGTCATCTGTATAAACATGGAAATATCTACACCGCTATCTGTGTAAACATGGAAATATCTACACCGCTATCTCTAAAAACATGGAAAGATCTACACCATTATGTGTATAAAGACGGAAATATCTACACCGCTATCTGTATAAACATGGAAATATCTACTCCGCCATCTGTATGAACGTGGAAATGTCTAAACCGCCATCTCTATAAACATGTAAATATCTACACCGCCCTCTGTAGGAACATGGAAATATCTACACCGCTATCTGTATGAACATGGATATATCTACACAGCCATCTGGATGAACATGGAAATATCTACACCGCTATCTGTATGAACATGGAAATATCTACACTGCTATCTGTGTAAACATGCATACATCTTCACCGCTATCTGTATAAACATGGAAATATCTACACCGCTATCTGTATGAACATGGAAATATATACACCGCTATCTGTTTGAACATGGAAATATCTAAACCGCTATCTGCATGAAAATGGAAATATCTACACAGCTATCTGCATATACATGTAAATATCTACACAGCTATCTCTTTGCACATGGAAATAACTACACCGCTATCTGTATGAACATGGAAATATCTACACCGCCATCTGTATGAACATGGAAATATCTGCACGGCCATCTGTATGAACATATAAATATCTACACTGCCATCTGTATTAAGATGGAGATATCTGCACCGCTATCTGTATAAACATAGAAATATCTACACCGCTATCTGTATAAACATGGAAATATCTACACCGCTACCTGTATAAACATGGAAATATCAGCACCGCTTTCTGTATGAACATAGAAATATCAGCCCCTATATCTGTATGAACATGGAAATATCTACACCACTATCTGTATGAACATGGAAATATCTACACCGCTATCTGTATGAACATGGAAATATCCACACTGCTATCTGTATAGACATGGAAATATCTACACCGCTATCTGTATAAACATGGAAATATCTACACCGCTATCTGTGTAAACCTGGAAATATCTACACCGCTATCTGTGTAAACATGGAAATATCTACACCGCTAACTGTGTAAACATGGAAATATCTACACCGCTATCTGTACAAACATGGAAATATCTACACAGCCATCTGTAGGAATATGTAAATATCTACACCGTTATCTGTATACAGATGGAATTATCTACACCGCTATCTGTATGAACATGGAAATGTCTACACCTCTATCTGTGTAAACATGGAAATATCTACACCGCTATCTGTGTAAACATGGAGATATCTACACCGCTATCTCTATAAACATGGAAATATCCACACAGCCATCTATATAAACATGGAAATATCTGCACTACGCTCAGTATAAACCTGGAAGTATCTACACTGATATCTCTATAAACATGGAAATAACTACACCGCTATCTCTATAAACATGGAAATATCTACACCACTATCTGTGTAAACATGGAAATATCTACACCGCTGTCTGTGTAAACATGGAAATACCTACACCGCTATATCTATAAACATAGAAATATCTACACCGCCATCTGTATGGGTATGGAAATATCTACACCGCCATCTGTATAAACATGGAAATATCTACACCGTTATGTGTATAAAGATGGAAATATCTACACTGCTATCTGTAAAAACATGGAAATATCTACACCGCCATCTGTATGAACATGGAAATGTCTTAACCGCCAACTCTATAAACATGGAAATATCTACAGCGCTATGTGTTGGAACATAGAAATATCTACACCGCTTTCTGTATAAACATGGAAATATCTACACCGCTATCTGCATAAAAGTGGAAATATCTTCACCGCTATCTGCATAAACTTGGAAATATCTACACCACAATCTTGTAAACATGGAAATATCTAAAAAAACAATTGTGGGAACATGGAAATATCTACACCGTTATCTCTATAAACATGGAAATATCTACACCGCTTTCTGTATAAACTTGGAAATATCTACACAGCCATCTGTAGGAACATGTAAATATCTACACAGTTATCTGTATACACATGGAAATATCTACACCGCTATCTGTATAAACATGGAAATATCTACACCGCTATCTGTGTAAACTTGGAAATATCTACACCGCTATCTGTGTAAACATGGAAATATCTACACCGCTATCTCTAAAAACATGGAAAGATCTACACCATTATGTGTATAAAGATGGAAATATCTACACCGCTATCTGTATAAACATGGAAATATCTACACCGCCATCTGTATGAACGTGGAAATGTCTAAACCGACATCTCTATAAACATGTAAATATCTACACCGCCCTCTGTAGGAACATGGAAATATCTACAACGCTATCTGTTTAAACATTGAAATATCTACACCGCTATCTGCCTAAAAGTGGAAATATCTACACCACTATCTGCATAAACTTGGAAATACCTACACCGCTATCTGTCTAAACATGGAAATATCTAAACCACCAACTGTAGGAACATGGAAATATCTACACCACTATCTCCACAAACATTGACATATCTACACCGCTATCTGTATAAACATGGAAATATCTACACAGCGATCTGTAGGAACATGTAAATATCTACACCACTATCTCTATAAACATGGAAATATCTACACTGCTATCTGTATAAACATGGAAATATCTACACCGCTATCAGTGTAAACATGGAAAGATCTACACCGCTATCTCTGAAAACATGGAAAGATCTACACCATTATGTGTATAAAGACGTAAATATCTACACCGCTATCTGTATAAACATGGAAATATCTACGCAGCCATCTGTAGGAACATGTAAATATCTACAAAGTTATCTGTATACACATGGAAATATCTACACCGCTATCTGTATAAACATGGAAATATCTACACCGCTATCTGTGTAAACATGGAAATATCTACACCGCTATCTGTGTAAACATGGAAATATCTACACCGCCATCTCTTAAAACTTGGAAATATCTTCACCGTTATGTGTATAAACATGGAAATATGTTCACCGTCATCTGTATGAACATGGAAATATCTACACTGCCATCGATATAAACATGGAAATATCTACACCGACATCTGTTTGAACATGAAAATACACCGCCAACTCTATAAACATTGAAATATCTACACCGCTATCTGTATAAACATGGAAATATCTACACCGCTATCTGTGTAAACATGGGAATATCTACACCGCTATCTGTGTAAACATGGAAGTATCTACACCGCTATCTCTATAAACATGGAAATATCTTCACCGCCATCTGTATGAACATGGAAATATCTACATCGCCATCTGTATAAACATGGAAATATCTACACTGCTGTCTCTATAAACATGGAAATATCAACAACGCTATCTGTATAAACATGGAAATATCTACACCGCTATCTGTATAAACATGGAAATATCTACACCGCTATCTCTATAAACATGGAAATATCTACACCGATATCTGTATAAACATGGAAATATCTACACCGCTATCTGTGTAAACATGGAAATATCTACACCACTATCTGTGTAAACATGGAAATATCTACACCGCTATCTGTACAAACATGGAAATATCTACACAGCCATCTGTAGGAATATGTAAATATCTACACCGTTATCTCTATACACATAGAATTATCTACACCGCTATCTGTATGAACATGGAAATATCTACACCGCTATCTGTGTAAACATGGAAATATCTACACCGCTATCTGTGTAAACATGGAGATATCTACACCGCTATCTCTATAAACATGGAAATATCCACACAGCCATCCATATAAACATGGAAATATCTACACTACGCTATGTATAAAACTGGAAATATCTACACTGATATCTCTATAAACATGGAAACATCTACACCGCTATCTCTATAAACATGGAAATATCTACACCGCTATCTGTGTAAACATGGAAATATCTACACCGCTTTCTGTGTAAACATGGAAATACCTACACCGCTAGATCTATTAACATGGAAATATCTACACCGCCATCTGTATGGGTATGGAAATATCTACACCGCCATCTGTATAAACATGGAAATATCTACACCGTTATCTGTGTACACATGGAATTATCTACACCGCTATCTGTATAAACTTGGAAATATCTACAATGCTATCTGCGTAAACATGGAAATATCTACACCGCTATCTCTATATACATGCAAATATCTACACCGCTGTCTGTGTAAACATGGAAATATCTACACCGATATCTCTGTAAACATGGAAATATCTACACCGCTATCTCTGTAAACATGGAAATATCTACAGAGTCATCTGTATAAACATGGAAATATCTACACCGCTATCTGTGTAAACATGGAAATATCTACACCACTATCTCTAAAAACATGGAAAGATCTACACCATTATGTGTATAAAGACGGAAATATCTACACCGTTATCTGTATAAACATGGAAATATCTACACCGCCATCTGTATGAACGTGGAAATGTCTAAACCGCCATCTCTATAAACATGTAAATATCTACACCGCCCTCTGTAGGAACATGGAAATATCTACAACGCTATCTGTTTAAACATTGAAATATCTACACTGCTATCTGCCTAAAAGTGGAAATATCTACACCGCTATCTGCATAAACTTGTAAATAACTACACCGCTATCTGAGTACACATGGAAATATCTACACCACCAACTGTAGGAACATGAAAATATCTACACCGCTATCTGTATGAACATGGAAATATCTTCACCGCCATCTGTATGAACATGGATATACCTACACAGCCATATGGATGAACATGGAAACATCTACACCGCTATCTGCATGAACATGGAAATAGCTACACCGCTATCTGTATGAACATGGAAATAGCTAGACCGCCATCTGTATGAACATGGAAATATCTGCACCGCCATCTGTATGAACATATAAATATCTACACCGCCATCCGTATTAAGATGGAGATATCTACACCGCTATCTGTATAAACCTGGAAATATCTACACCGCTATCTGTATAAACATGGAAATATCCACACCGCAATCTGTATAAACATGGAAATATCCACACCGCTACCTGTATAAACATGGAAATATAAGCACCGCTATCTGTATGAACATGGAAATATCTACACCGCTAACTGTACGAACATGGAAATATCTACACTGCTATCTGAAGGAACATGGAAATAGCTACACCGCTATCTGTATGAACATGGAAATATCTACACCACTATCTGTATGAACATGGAAATATCTACACCGCTATCTGTATGAACATGGATATATCTACACAGCCATCTGGATGAACATGGAAATATCTACACCACTATCTGTATGAACATGGAAACATCTACACCGCTATCTGTGTAAACATGCATACATCTTCACCGCTATCTGTATAAACATGGAAATATCTACACCGCTATCTGTATGAACATGGAAATATCTACACCGCTATCTGTTTGAACATGGAAATATCTAAACCGCTATCTGCATGAAAATGGAAATATCTACACAGCTATCTGCATATACATGTAAATATCTACACAGCTATCTCTTTGCACATGGAAATAACTACACCGCTATCTGTATGAACATGGAAATATCTGCACCGCCATCTGTATGAACATGGAAATATCTGCACGGCCATCTGTATGAACATATAAATATCTACACTGCCTTCTGTATTAAGATGGAGATATCTACACCGCTAACTGTATAAATATGGAAATATCTACACCGCTATCTGTATAAACATGGAAATATCTACACCGCTACCTGTAGAAACATGGAAATATCAGCACCGCTTTCTGTATGAACATGGAAATATCAGCCCCTCTATCTGTATGAACATGGAAATATCTACACCACTATCTGTATGAACATGGAAATATCTACACCGCTATCTGTATGAACATGGAAATATCCACACTGCTATCTGTATAAACATGGAAATATCTACACCGCTATCTGTGTAAACATGGAAATATCTACACCGCTATCTCTGAAAACATGGAAAGATCTACACCATTATGTGTATAAAGACGTAAATATCTACACCGCTATCTGTATAAACATGGAAATATCTACGCAGCCATCTGTAGGAACATGTAAATATCTACAAAGTTATCTGTATACACATGGAAATATCTACACCGCTATCTGTATAAACATGGAAATATCTACACCGCTATCTGTGTAAACATGGAAATATCTACACCGCTATCTGTGTAAACATGGAGATATCTACACCGCTATCTCTATAAACATGGAAATATCCACACAGCCATCCATATAAACATGGAAATATCTACACTACGCTCTGTATAAACCTGGAAATATCTACACTGATATCTCTATAAACATGGAAACATCTACACCGCTATCTCTATAAACATGGAAATATCTACACCGCTATCTGTGTAAACATGGAAATATCTACACCGCTTTCTGTGTAAACATGGAAATACCTACACCGCTATATCTATAAACATGGAAATATCTACACCGCCATCTGTATGGGTATGGAAATATCTACACCGCCATCTGTATAAACATGGAAATATCTACACCGTTATCTGTGTACACATGGAATTATCTACACCGCTATCTGTATAAGCTTGGAAATGTCTACAATGCTATCTGCGTAAACATGGAAATATCTACACCGCTATCTCTATATACATGCAAATATCTACACCGCTATCTGTGTAAACTTGGAAATATCTACAACGATATCTCTGTAAACATGGAAATATGTACACCGCTATATCTGTAAACATGGAAATATCTACAGAGTCATCTGTATAAACATGGAAATATCTACACCGCTATCTGTGTAAACATGGAAATATCTACACCGCTATCTCTAAAAACATGGAAAGATCTACACCATTATGTGTATAAAGACGGAAATATCTACACCGCTATCTGTATAAACATGGAAATATCTACTCCGCCATCTGTATGAACGTGGAAATGTCTAAACCGCCATCTCTATAAACATGTAAATGTCTACACCGCCCTCTGTAGGAACATGGAAATATCTACACCGCTATCTGTATGAACATGGATATATCTACACAGCCATCTGGATGAACATGGAAATATCTACACCGCTATCTGTATGAACATGGAAATATCTACACCGCTATCTGTATGAACATGGAAATATATACACCGCTATCTGTTTGAACATGGAAGTATCTAAACCGCTATCTGCATGAAAATGGAAATATCTACACAGCTATCTGCATATACATGTAAATATCTACACAGCTATCTCTTTGCACATGGAAATAACTACACCGCTATCTGTATGAACATGGAAATATCTACACCGCCATCTGTATGAACATGGAAATATCTGCACGGCCATCTGTATGAACATATAAATATCTACACTGCCATCTGTATTAAGATGGAGATATCTGCACCGCTATCTGTATAAACATAGAAATATCTACACCGCTATCTGTATAAACATGGAAATATCTACACCGCTACCTGTATAAACTTGGAAATATCAGCACCGCTTTCTGTATGAACATAGAAATATCAGCCCCTATATCTGTATGAACATGGAAATATCTACACCACTATCTGTATGAACATGGAAATATCTACACCACTATCTGTATGAACATGGAAATATCCACACTGCTATCTGTATAGACATGGAAATATCTACACCGCTATCTGTATAAACATGGAAATATCTACACCGCTATCTGTGTAAACCTGGAAATATCTACACCGCTATCTGTGTAAACATGGAAATATCTACACCGCTATCTGTGTAAACATGGAAATATCTACACCGCTATCTGTACAAACATGGAAATATCTACACAGCCATCTGTAGGAATTTGTAAACATCTACACCGTTATCTGTATACAGATGGAATTATCTACACCGCTATCTGTATGAACATGGAAATGTCTACACCTCTATCTGTGTAAACATGGAAATATCTACACCGCTATCTGTGTAAACATGGAGATATCTACACCGCTATCTCTATAAATATGGAAATATCCACACAGCCATCTATATAAACATGGAAATATCTGCACTACGCTCAGTATAAACCTGGAAGTATCTACACTGATATCTCTATAAACATGGAAATAACTACACCGCTATCTCTATAAACATGGAAATATCTACACCACTATCTGTGTAAACATGGAAATATCTACACCGCTGTCTGTGTAAACATGGAAATACCTACACCGCTATATCTATAAACATAGAAATATCTACACCGCCATCTGTATGGGTATGGAAATATCTACACCGCCATCTGTATAAACATGGGAATATCTACACCGTTATGTGTATAAAGATGGAAATATCTACACTGCTATCTGTAAAAACATGGAAATATCTACACCGCCATCTGTATGAACATGGAAATGTCTTAACCGCCAACTCTATAAACATGGAAATATCTACAGCGCTATGTGTTGGAACATAGAAATATCTACACCGCTTTCTGTATAAACATGGAAATATCTACACCGCTATCTGTGTAAACATGGAAATATCTACACCGCTATCTCTATAAACATGGAAATATCTACACCGCTTCCTGTATAAACTTGGAAATATCTACACAGCCATCTGTAGGAACATGTAAATATCTACACAGTTATCTGTATACACATGGAAATATCTACACCGCTATCTGTATAAACATGGAAATAACTACACCGCTATCTGTGTAAACTTGGAAATATCTACACCGCTATCTGTGTAAACATGGAAATATCTACACCGCTATCTCTAAAAACATGGAAAGATCTACACCATTATGTGTATAAAGATGGAAATATCTACACCGCTATCTGTATAAACATGGAAATATCTACACCGCCATCTGTATGAACGTGGAAATGTCTAAACCGACATCTCTATAAACATGTAAATATCTACACCGCCCTCTGTAGGAACATGGAAATATCTACAACGCTATCTGTTTAAACATTGAAATATCTACACCGCTATCTGCCTAAAAGTGGAAATATCTACACCACTATCTGCATAAACTTGGAAATACCTACACCGCTATCTGTGTAAACATGGAAATATCTAAACCACCAACTGTAGGAACATGGAAATATCTACACCACTATCTCCACAAACATTGACATATCTACACCGCTATCTGTATAAACATGGAAATATCTACACAGCCATCTGTAGGAACATGTAAATATCTACACCACTATCTCTATAAACATGGAAATATCTACACTGCTATCTGTATAAACATGGAAATATCTACACCGCTATCAGTGTAAACATGGAAAGATCTACACCGCTATCTCTGAAAACATGGAAAGATCTACACCATTATGTGTATAAAGACGTAAATATCTACACCGCTATCTGTATAAACATGGAAATATCTACGCAGCCATCTGTAGGAACATGTAAATATCTACAAAGTTATCTGTATACACATGGAAATATCTACACCGCTATCTGTATAAACATGGAAATATCTACACCGCTATCTGTGTAAACATGGAAATATCTACACCGCTATCTGTGTAAACATGGAAATATCTACACCGCCATCTCTTAAAACTTGGAAATATCTTCACCGTTATGTGTATAAACATGGAAATATGTTCACCGTCATCTGTATGAACATGGAAATATCTACACTGCCATCGATATAAACATGGAAATATCTACACCGACATCTGTATGAACATGAAAATACACCGCCAACTCTATAAACATTGAAATATCTACACCGCTATCTGTATAAACATGGAAATATCTGCACCGCTATCTGTGTAAACATGGGAATATCTACACCGCTATCTGTGTAAACATGGAAGTATCTACACCGCTATCTCTATAAACATGGAAATATCTTCACCGCCATCTGTATGAACATGGAAATATCTACATCGCCATCTGTATAAACATGGAAATATCTACACTGCTGTCTCTATAAACATGGAAATATCAACAACGCTATCTGTATAAACATGGAAATATCTACACCGCTATCTGTATAAACATGGAAATATCTACACCGCTATCTCTATAAACATGGAAATATCTACACCGCTATCTGTATAAACATGGAAATATCTACACCGCTATCTGTGTAAACATGGAAATATCTACACCACTATCTGTGTAAACATGGAAATATCTACACCGCTATCTGTACAAACATGGAAATATCTACACAGCCATCTGTAGGAATATGTAAATATCTACACCGTTATCTCTATACACATAGAATTATCTACACCGCTATCTGTATGAACATGGAAATATCTACACCGCTATCTGTGTAAACATGGAAATATCTACACCGCTATCTGTGTAAACATGGAGATATCTACACCGCTATCTCTATAAACATGGAAATATCCAAACAGCCATCCATATAAACATGGAAATATCTACACTACGCTATGTATAAAACTGGAAATATCTACACTGATATCTCTATAAACATGGAAACATCTACACCGCTATCTCTATAAACATGGAAATATCTACACCGCTATCTGTGTAAACATGGAAATATCTACACCGCTTTCTGTGTAAACATGGAAATACCTACACCGCTAGATCTATTAACATGGAAATATCTACACCGCCATCTGTATGGGTATGGAAATATCTACACCGCCATCTGTATAAACATGGAAATATCTACACCGTTATCTGTGTACACATGGAATAATCTACACCGCTATCTGTATAAACTTGGAAATATCTACAATGCTATCTGCGTAAACATGGAAATATCTACACCGCTATCTCTATATACATGCAAATATCTACACCGCTGTCTGTGTAAACATGGAAATATCTACACCGATATCTCTGTAAACATGGAAATATCTACACCGCTATCTCTGTAAACATGGAAATATCTACAGAGTCATCTGTATAAACATGGAAATATCTACACCGCTATCTGTGTAAACATGGAATTATCTACACCGCTATCTCTAAAAACATGGAAAGATCTACACCATTATGTGTATAAAGACGGAAATATCTACACCGTTATCTGTATAAACATGGAAATATCTACACCGCCATCTGTATGAACGTGGAAATGTCTAAACTGCCATCTCTATAAACATGTAAATATCTACACCGCCCTCTGTAGGAACATGGAAATATCTACAACGCTATCTGTTTAAACATTGAAATATCTACACTGCTATCTGCCTAAAAGTGGAAATATCTACACCGCTATCTGCATAAACTTGTAAATAACTACACCGCTATCTGTGTACACATGGAAATATCTACACCACCAACTGTAGGAACATGAAAATATCTACACCGCTATCTGTATGAACATGGAAATATCTTCACCGCCATCTGTATGAACATGGATATATCTACACAGCCATATGGATGAACATGGAAACATCTACACCGCTATCTGCATGAACATGGAAATAGCTACACCGCTATCTGTATGAACATGGAAATAGCTACACCGCCATCTGTATGAACATGGAAATATCTGCACCGCCATCTGTATGAACATATAAATATCTACACCGCCATCCGTATTAAGATGGAGATATCTACACCGCTATCTGTATAAACCTGGAAATATCTACACCGCTATCTGTATAAACATGGAAATATCCACACCGCAATCTGTATAAACATGGAAATATCCACACCGCTACCTGTATAAACATGGAAATATAAGCACCGCTATCTGTATGAACATGGAAATATCTACACCGCTAACTGTACGAACATGGAAATATCTACACCGCTATCTGTAGGAACATGGAAATAGCTACACCGCTATCTGTATGAACATGGAAATATCTACACCACTATCTGTATGAACATGGAAACATCTACACCGCTATCTGTGTAAACATGCATATATCTTCACCGCTATCTGTATAAACATGGAAATATCTACACCGCTATCTGTATGAACATGGAAATATCTACACCGCTATCTGTTTGAACATGGAAATATCTAAACCGCTATCTGCATGAAAATGGAAATATCTACACAGCTATCTGCATATACATGGAAATATCTACACAGCTATCTCTTTGCACATGGAAATAACTACACCGCTATCTGTATGAACATGGAAATATCTACACCGCCATCTGTATGAACTTGGAAATATCTGCACGGCCATCTGTATGAACATATAAATATCTACACTGCCATCTGTATTAAGATGGAGATATCTACACCGCTATCTGTATAAATATGGAAATATCTACACCGCTATCTGTATAAACATGGAAATATCTACACCGCTACCTGTATAAACATGGAAATATCAGCACCGCTTTCTGTATGAACATGGAAATATCAGCCCCTCTATCTGTATGAACATGGAAATATCTACACCACTATCTGTATGAACATGGAAATATCTACACCGCTATCTGTATGAACATGGAAATATCCACACCGCTATCTGTATAGACATGGAAATATCTACACCGCTATCTGTATAAACATGGAAATATCTACACCGCTATCTGTGTAAACATGGAAATATCTACACCGCTATCTGTGTAAACATGGAAATATCTACACCGCTATCTGTACAAACATGGAAATATCTACACAGCCATCTGTAGGAATATGTAAATATCTACACCGTTATCTGTATACACATGGAATTATCTACACCGCTATCTGTATGAACATGGAAATGTCTACACCTCTATCTGTGTAAACATGGAAATAACTACACCGCTATCTGTGTAAACATGGAAATATCTACACCGCTATCTCTATAAACATGGAAATATCTACACCGCTATCTGTATAAAGATGGAAATATCTACACCGCTATCTGTGTAAACATTCAAATATCTACACCACTATCTGTGTAAACATGGAAATATCTACACCTCTATCTGTACAAACATGGAAATATCTACACAGCCATCTGTAGGAATATGTAAATATCTACACCGTTATCTCTATACACATGGAATTATCTACACCGCTATCTGTATGAACATGGAAATATCTACACCGCTATCTGTGTAAACATGGAAATATCTACACCGCTATCTCTGAAAACATGGAAAGATCTACACCATTATGTGTATAAAGACGTAAATATCTACACCGCTATCTGTATAAACATGGAAATATCTACGCAGCCATCTGTAGGAACATGTAAATATCTACAAAGTTATCTGTATACACATGGAAATATCTACACCGCTATCTGTATAAACATGGAAATATCTACACCGCTATCTGTGTAAACATGGAAATATCTACACCGCTATCTGTGTAAACATGGAGATATCTACACCGCTATCTCTATAAACATGGAAATATCCACACAGCCATCCATATAAACATGGAAATATCTACACTACGCTCTGTATAAACCTGGAAATATCTACACTGATATCTCTATAAACATGGAAACATCTACACCGCTATCTCTATAAACATGGAAATATCTACACCGCTATCTGTGTAAACATGGAAATATCTACACCGCTTTCTGTGTAAACATGGAAATACCTACACCGCTATATCTATAAACATGGAAATATCTACACCGCCATCTGTATGGGTATGGAAATATCTACACCGCCATCTGTATAAACATGGAAATATCTACACCGTTATCTGTGTACACATGGAATTATCTACACCGCTATCTGTATAAGCTTGGAAATGTCTACAATGCTATCTGCGTAAACATGGAAATATCTACACCGCTATCTCTATATACATGCAAATATCTACACCGCTATCTGTGTAAACTTGGAAATATCTACACCGATATCTCTGTAAACATGGAAATATCTACACCGCTATCTCTGTAAACATGGAAACATCTACAGAGTCATCTGTATAAACATGGAAATATCTACACCGCTATCTGTGTAAACATGGAAATATCTACACCGCTATCTCTAAAAACATGGAAAGATCTACACCATTATGTGTATAAAGACGGAAATATCTACACCGCTATCTGTATAAACATGGAAATATCTACTCCGCCATCTGTATGAACGTGGAAATGTCTAAACCGCCATCTCTATAAACATGTAAATATCTACACCGCCCTCTGTAGGAACATGGAAATATCTACAACGCTATCTGTTTAAACATTGAAATATCTACACTGCTATCTGCCTAAAAGTGGAAATATCTACACCGCTATCTGCATAAACTTGGAAATACCTACACCGCTATCTGTGTACACATGGAAATATCTACACCACCAACTGTAGGAACATGAAAATATCTACACCACCAACTCTATAAACATTGAAATATCTACACCGCTATCTGTATAAACATGGAAATATCTACACCGCTATCTGTGTAAACATGGAAATACCTACACCGCCTCCTGTGTAAACATGGAAATATCTACACCGCCATATCTATAAACATGGAAATATCTTCAACTCCATCTGTATGAACATGGAATTATCTACACTGCCATCTGTATGAACATGGATACATCTACACCGCTATCTGTATAAACATGGAAATATCTACACCGCCATCGGTAGGAAAATGAAAATATCTACACCGCCATCTGTATGAACACGGAACTATGTACACCACCATCTGTATCAACATGAAAATACCTACACCGCCATCTGTATCACAATGGAAATATCTGCATCGCCATCTCTATAACAATGGAAATATCTAAACCGCCGTCTGTATGGAAATGGAAAAATCTAGACCACCATCTGTATAAAGATGGAAATATCTACACCGCTATCTGTGTGAACATGGATATATCTACAACGCTATCTGTAAAAACATGGAAATATCTACACCTCCATCTGTATAAACATGGAAATATCTACACCGCCATCTGTAGAAACATGGAAATATCTACACCGCCATCTCTATAAACATGGAAATATCTTCACAGCTATCTGTATTAACATTTAAATATCTACACCGCCATCTCTATAAACATAGAAATATCTACACCGCCATCTGTATGAACATGGAAATATGTACACCGCCATCTGTATAAATGTGGAAATATCTACACCGCTATCTGTATGAACATGGCAATATGTACACCGCTACCTGTATTAACATGGAAAACCTACACCGCTATCTGTATAAACATGGAAATATCTACACCGCTGTCTCTATAAACATGGAAATATGTGTGCCGCTATCTCTATAAATATTGAAATATATACACCTCTGTCTCTATAAACATGGAAATATCTACAATGCTATCTGTATAAACATGGAAATATCTACACCGCTATCTGTATAAACATGGAAATATCTACACCGCTATCTCTATAAACATGGATATATCTACACCGCTATCTCTATTAACATGGAAATATCTACACCACTATCTGTATGAACATGGAAATATCCACACCGCTATCTGTATAGACATGGAAGTATCTACATCGATAACTGTATAAACATGGAAATATCTACACCGCTATCGGTATAAATGTCTGTATTTGCTCTTAATTTATACCCAAGGCTGGGATGTTTCATATGATAAAAAGACCAAATACAGAAATAGACTATATTTGGTCTGGCAATTGATCTCTGCAATAATCAAACCTCAAAGACAATCAAACGTGAAATCTAAGCTACATATTAAATAGCTTGGTTTTTAGGTTGCATGTTGCTGTGTATGCTGGCTTCATAGAAAATTCAAGTAGCAATGGCCATTTTTTAATAGTCATTAGCCTTGAAGCTCTCCTACTTTTGAATCACATAGAAATAGAAATCAAATCTCACTATATTTTTTTTTTGAAACAGGGTCTGGCTTCGTTGCCCAGGCTGAAGAGCAGGGCATGATCTTGGCTCACACCTCTGCCTCTCGGACTCAAGCCATCCTCCCACCTCAGCCTTGGAGTAGCTGGGACCACAGGCATGTGCCACCATACCCAGCTAATATTTTTATTTTTGTACAAATGGGGTTTGTCATCTTTCCCAGGCAGGCCTCAAACTCCAAGACTCAAGCAATCCACCTGCCTTGAATTCCCAAAGTACTGGGTTTACAGGCGACAGCCACTACGCCCAGCAACTAAACTTCTAAAAATCAATTTAACATAAAATTATCTAAGCGTGCAAGGAAAGATAAGAAGCCTAAGGAACCAGTGAGTTGAAGAATAAATGCAGTTTAAATCATACATGTAAACAACATGATGTGATGTGGTAGGAATCATCTAACATGCTTTAAAGCATGAGTAAAAGGTCTTTACTTAGAAAACTGGATCTTAGTTTAGGATATCTTTAGATAAGAGTATGAAAAGTCATATCATATTGATAAGTAAAGTGCTTCCTTTGGCTAATTTTAAGGATAGGACATTTACTTTCATATAATTCATAGGAATCTTAGACTTAAAAATAAAATTTCCCTTCTCAAATCCTTACTTTCATACATTTTTTGCATTTCTTTCACTTTTGTGTTAATGGCCTATGTCTCAACATATTCTATTAAGCCTTCTGGAAACACATACTTTGTTTCCAGCCTCTTCAGAGAACCATCACTCCAATTCCTAGGCTTCTGAAGAAGCAGACCCAAGCTTATAGTTATTACATATTTCCAAATCTAGGTGACCAACAAAAATTGATACTTTTCCCATCATACCTTTAAGTTAATAATCAGGTGTATGCTGAGAGGTAAGGACCCAAGAGTGTTGGTTGTCTAATTCTGCAGCTGTATAAACAAATCTTAATGCTTGAAAATATTCAAAGGTTATTCTCACGTTGATTGTTGGTAACTATGTGTAACAACATGAAAAGAAAAAAAAATCAAAGAATTACATCTCAAGATAATACACAATCTCTAAGGGTAAGAAGAGCAACAAAAATTCTGCTTCAATTACCACTGAAATAATATATTTATCCTGTAAAATCTATGGTGGCTGGTTGTAAAAACTAGGCATTAGCAAACTGATAAAGACTTTTTAATGAAACCATTATGAAACATAGTTTTTAAAAAGTTAAATACACCCACACCAGTTTTTCACATTCTTTGGGCTGCTTTAATGCTGCCATTAAATAATTGATTTAGTTGTGACATAGATCCTATGTTCCATGGAGTCTACCATTCATAAAGATGCAATGTAAGGTAACAAAAATATAAATTGTGTGTGGGGGGGGGGAGAAGTCAAGAGTATTTTTATGTGACAGAAGTTAAGTTGTTATCAGTGTAAAATAGTCTGTTACAAATACAGGACTCTGTATGTTAGTTTCACTAACCAGAAAGAAAGAAATTACAGCAGATACACACACACACACCAAAAAAGGGAAAAGAAACAAAGCTTAGCACCACAGAAAACCACCAAACTAGAGGGATAAACAATAAGAAAGGAAGAAGTGAACAAGTAATCTAAAAAACAACTAATGAAATGGTAGAAGGAAGTCCTAATTTATCAATAATAAACTTGAATAGAAGTGGATTAAACTCTACTTAAAAGATATAAAGTGGATGAATGGATTCAGATAGCAAAACCCACCTATATGCTGCCTACATGATACTTACCTCACTATTAAAGACAAATAGACTGAAAGTGAAGAGATGGAAAAATATATTTTATGCAAACAAATGAAAAGCAAGCAGGAGTAGCCACAGTCATGTCATATTTTAAAAGGCTTTAAATAAAAAAACTATATAAAAAAAGAATGTCACTGTATAATGAAATGATAAAAGGCCCAATTCAATAAGAGGACATAACATATATATTACTTAGGTGTAACTATATATGTACCCAACACCAGAACAACCAGATATATAAAGCAAATATTAGATTTAAAGGTAGAGATAGACTGCAATACAATATTAGTAGGAAATTTCAACACTCCACTTTAAAAATGGACAGATTCTATGAAGAGAAAATCAACCAAAAAATGACAGACTCAAACTATACCATAGACCAAATGGACCTAGCAGGTAAAGAAGATCTCACCTGATATGGTTTGGCTGTATATCCCCACCGAAATCTCATCTTGATTATAGCTCCCATAATTCATACATGTTGTGGGAGGGAACCAGTGGGAGATAATTGAATCATGGGGGCGGTTCCCCCATACTGTTCTTGTGGTAGTGAATACGTCTAACAAGATCTGATGGTTTTATAAGGGGGAACCCTTTCACTTGGTTCTCAATTCTATTTTGTTTGCTACCATGTAAGATGTGTCTTTCGCCTTCCATCATGATTGGGAGACCTCCCCAGCCACGTGGAACTATGAGTCCACTAAACCTCTTTTTCTCTGTAAATTACCCAGTCTCGGGTATGTCTTTATCAGCAGTATGAAAACAGACTAATACATCATCCAACAGCTGCAGAATACAAATTATTCTCAACTGTACACCAAACATTCTCTAGGACCAATCATACATTATGACACATAATAAGTCTTAACAAACTTAAGAAGACAGATATCATATGAAGTATCTTTTCTGATTCCAGGGATATAAAGCCAGAAATCAACAACAGGAAAGCCCTTGGAAATTTTATAAAAACATGGAAATTAAATAGCACGCACCCAAGAAATCAATAGGTCTCATTAAGACATTAATAGGAAAATTTCAAAAGTCACTGAGACAAGTAAGAATGAAAATCCAACATACCCAAACCTATGGAACGTAGCAAAAGCAGTTCTAAGAGGGAAATTTATAGCAATAAAAGCCTACACCAAAAAAGAAGAAAGATTTTCAAATCACAAAGCAAAATTATACACTTCAAGTAACTAGAACATCAAAAACAAACTAAACCCAAAATTGGTAGAAGGAAGGAAATAATAAAGCTCACAGCAGATATAAATGAAACAGACACTAAAAAATATTTCAAAAGATAAATAAGACAAAGTGTAAAGGTAAAACTGACAAACCTTTAGCTAAACTAAGACAAAAGGAGAGAAAATTCAAATAAATAAAAGATGAAAAAGGAGACATTACAACTGATACACCACAGAAATAGAAGGGATTGTAAGACATTACTCATAACTATATGCCAACAAATTTGATAGTGTAGAATAAAATGAATAAATTTCTGCACACATACAACTACCCATATTAAATTGTGAGGAAATATAACATCTGAACACATCAAGAATGAGTTTGGAAATTGAATCAATAATAAAACATCTTCCATCAAAACAACAACAACAACAACCAACACCCAGGACCTGATGTCTTCACTGCTGAATTCTACCAAACAGTTAAAGAATAACTACCAATTCTCCACAAACTTTTCCACAAAAGTAATGAGGAAGGAATACTTCCATACTCATCTTATGAGGCTCGCAACATCCTGATTCTAAAACCAGACAAAGACACGCACAAAATGAAAATAACAGGCCAATATTCCTGAAGAACATAGATACAAAAATTCTCAACAAGATACAAGTGAACTGACTTCGACAGCACACTAAAAAGAGTATTCACTATAATCAAGTGGGGTTCATCCCAGGGATGAAAGGATGGCTTAACATGCACAAATCAGTAAATATGATACACCACCACAATAGAAAGAAGAACAAAAACCATGTGATCATTTCAACAGATGCAAAAAGAACACTTGACAAAAGTCAACATTCCTTTATGATAAAAACTGTCAAGAAAGTAGGTATAGGAGTGTACCTCAACGCAGTAAAGGCCATAGGTGACAAACCCACAGCTAACATCTTATTTATGGTGAATAGTTAAATGCTTTTCCTCTTTGATGTGGAGGAAGACAAGGATGTCAACTTCTACCACTTCTATTTAGCATAGTACTGGAGGTCAGAGCCAGAGCAATTAGACAAAAGAAATAAATAAGAGGGATCCAAACTGGAAAGAAGGAAGTCAGATTGTTTCTGTTTGTAGAAAATGTGATCTCACATACATATGTATACATCTATATATATGATCATATAGATATATATGATCTCTCTCTCTTTAGGGTTCTTTCTATATATACTTATATAGAGTGAGAACCCTAAAGACTTGACCAAAAACTACTAGAAATCATAAATAAATTCAGTAAAGTTGTAGTATACAAAATCAACACAGAAAATTCAGTGGTGTTTCTATACACTAATAGTGAACTATCTGAAAAAGTCATCAAGAAAGGAATTCCATTTACAATAGCTACCAAGAAATCTGCAGATAAATTTAATCAAGGTCGTGAAAGATCTCTACAATGAAAACTATAACACACTGATGGAAAAATTTACGATCCACAAAAAATGGACACTATATACTCATGGAATGGAAGAACTGATACTATTGAAATGACCATACTAACAAAATGTCCTACAGATTCAATGCAATCCCTATCAAAATACCAATGAAATTCTTCACAGAAATAGAAAAAAATACCCTAAAATTTGTATGAAACCAGAAAAGACCCCAAATAACCAAAGCAATCCTGTGCAAAAATAACAAAGCTGGAGGCACCACACTACCTGACTTCAAAATATACTACAAAGCCATAGTAAGCAAAACAGCATGGCACTGCCATAAAGCAAACACATAGACCAATGGAAGAGAATATACAGCTCAGAAATAAATTCTCATACCTAAAGTCAACTGATTTTCCAAAAAGGAGTCAAGAGCACACACAGGGGTAAAGACAGTCTCTTCATTAAATGGTACTGAGAAGATTGGATATCTACATGTGGGATAATGAAATTAGACCCCTATCTTTTACCTTATACAAAAATCAACTCAAATGCGATTAAAGACCTAAAGGTAAGATTGAAAACTATGAAAAACTACTAGAAGATAACATGTGGGAAATTCTCTATAACTTTGGGTTCTACAAGGATTTTTTAAATGAGACGTCAAAAGCACAGGCAACAAAAGCAAAAATAGATAAATGGGGTTTCATCAAACTAAAATGCTTTTGCACAGCAAAGGAAACTTAACAGAGTGAAAAAACAACTTACAGAATGGGATACAATATTTGCAAACTATACATCTGCTAAGGAGTTAATGCCCAGATTATATAACAAACTTAAACAACTCAACAGCAAAAACATAAATAACTTATTTAAAAATGGGCAAAACTGGGAGGCTGAGGCAGGCGGATTGCCTGAGGTCAGGAGTTTGAGACCAGCCTGACCAATATGGTGAAATCATTTCTCTACTAAAAATACAAAAATTTAGCCAAACATGATGGCGTGTGCCTGTAACCCCAGCTACTCAGCAGGCTGAGGCAGGGGAATTGCTTGAACCAGGGAGATGGAGGTTGCCGTGAGCCCCGATTGCACCACTGCACTCCAGCTTGGGCAAGAGAGCAAGACTCCTTCACAAAAAAAAAAAAAAAAAGGACAAAATAAACTAAAAGAAATGCCACAAGAGAAAATATAGAAATTGTCAAGACGAATATATAATAAAATCATGTTCAACATCACTAACCATCAGGGAAATGCAAATCAAAACCGCAATGAGATACCAGTTCACCCATTAGAATGGCTATTAGCAAAAAGGTAAAAGATAACAAGAGTTGGCAAGGAAGTGGAGAAAACGGAACACTTATGCACTGTTGATGGGGTTGTAAACTAGTACAACCATTAAGCAAAACTTTATGGAAGTTCGCTAAAAAATAAAAAAAAAAAAAAAAAACAATCATTCGATCACATAACCCAGCAATCCCACTACTGGGTATATATCCATAGGAAATGAAATCATTGTGTTTGAAAAATATCTGCACTCTTATGTTTACTGTAGCACTATTTCTAATAATCAGATATGGAATCAACCTATGTGTATAAAAACAAACAAGTGAATTATATATATATAATATATATTATGTATATTATATATAATACATATTATGTATATTATATATAATATATTATGTATAATATATAATATATTATATATTAATATATTATTAATATTAATGTATTATATATTAATATTAATAATATTAATAATAAATAATAAGTATTATTTAATAATTATTAATAATTAATAATAATTAATAATAATTAATACTAATATTAATATATTATTAATATATAATATATATTATATGTATAATATACATTATATATTATGTATATTTTATATATAATACATATTATGTATATTATATACATAATATATATTATGTATATTATAATATATATAATGTATAATGTATATAATATACGTTATGTATATTATATATAATATACATTATGTATGTTATGTATATTATATATCACATATAATATATATTATTATTATATATAATTATATATAATTATAATTATAATTATATATAATTTTATGTGTAATTATAATTATGCATAAAATTAATTATAATTATATATAATTTTATGTGTAATTATAATTATACATAAAATTATATATGTATATATATATATATATATGGACACACAATGAAATACTATTCAGCCATAGAAAAAGAATGAATTTCTGCCAGTTGCAACAACATGGATGACCCTGTAGGATACAATGTTAAGTGAAATAAGCCAGACACAGAAAGCAAATACCGCATGATCTCGCTCATATGTGGAATCTTTAAAAAAAAAATGTTAATAGAGAAGTAGAGTAGAATAGTGGTTACCAAACAGTGAGGAAGAAGCGGGGAGGGCAAAATGGAGATAGATTGGTTAACAGTTATGAAATCACAATTATATAGGAAGAATAAGTTGTAGTGTTCTTTGCAAAGCAGGGTGACTATAGTTAAAAGTAAAGTATTGTATATTACAAAGTATCTAGAAGAAAGGATTTTGAAATTTCTTATTAAAAAGAAATGATGAATGCATGAGGTAATTAATACACTAACTATCCTTATTGGATCATTAGACAACATACATATTCATTGAAACATCAAATTGTATCCTATAAATCTATATAATTACAATGTGAAAATTTTTTAAAAATAAATTAATGAATTAAATAACAATTTTAAAATGTTCTCAATCACCAATGCAAAGTTTAGGAGCTTTGTTCTTGACTCAGCCTTAAGACTGAAAACTAATGTGTTAGAAATATTTGTAGATCCTCTCAATTTTGAAAGAATCCTAGCTAAACTACTGAAATATAAAATATATTCTATGTAATATGCTCTTAGGTATATTCTTAGGTGAACTCTGCTTTTAGATGAAGCTTATAAAAATGAAAAACGTATCTGAAATAAAATTTTAAAGTATTTGGAAAATTACAGCTTAATCTCTTAAAGACAAATTTTCTGTACAGTAACCTTTTTATGTGCTTTTGAAATGGGGTATACAATTATTTTCCCTGATGTGAGACAAAATATAGAACGTTGGCATTTTATCTAAGAAGTTAACTTAGGAAGAAAGAGTGAGAGGCAGAGGAATGAGGGAAGAAAGGAAGGCTGATGATGGGATACCTTATCAAGTTGCCTAATGCTGTATTGGAACCTCATAGGCCTTCTAAGGAGTTTTATTACATAATGCAAGACTCCTCAATCTGGGAGGAGGAAAGGGCTTTATTTTTGAGTGGTCACAGGTTGCCCCATGGGCATAAACTCTACCAAGCTGCTAGGTTACACCTACATGAGCATCCCACCTGCTTAAGTAAGAGCAGCCACAAACTGTGGGCCATTCCAGGTAAGTGTCATATCACACCTGCACCAACTAGTCAAAGCCTGGGTCAAAGCCTGTGCAGAACTGATCGCTACAGCAGAGGCTAAAATAAGAAATGGGGCTAAGAGAGTGAAAAGCAGTGCCCATATGTATCCAAAAACAGGTTGAAGATATCTTTAGGAAGGAACAGATAATTTTTTTTATTCATACAATAACAGATGCATATGAACTCCTCGACTAGTCACCCATTCCTGTCAGCCCTTGGGCTTCATAACTAAATCATTCTTCCTTTGTAATCCAGTCCCACATTTTCAGCTATCTCTATATGTTTATTATCTTAAATATTTCTTTGCTCTATACTCTTCCCCTAGTCTTCAACCAATTTCTTTCTTTATTGTCCCAACCCACAGACTGTTATTTCCACTTCGATGTCCCATAGAAGCTTCAAGGGTTTGAAATACCTAAAAAAACAACTCATCTTTCTCCCTAAAACTCCCTCTCCTTCTCCCACTTCAAAATTTCAACTAATGGCTCCCCCTGTTATTCCCACCAGAATCCTGAATGATCCCTGTTTCTCCTCATTCACTCCATACATGTAAATCTCATTAACGTTACTTTCTAGATATTTCATGAATCCTTTCCATTCATTCTGTACTAGAAAGTGTTCCCAGTTTAGACCCTGGTGGTTGGTGGCCTCTTACCTAGGCGCGCTCTCTCTCTCTCTCTCTCTCTCTCTCTCTCTGTGGGTGTGGGTGTGGGTGTGTGTGTCCTGAGAATTTATTTACTTCTGGTTTTTGTTTGTTTTTTAGTATCCAGAATCTACAGGGAACTTAAATCAATTAGAAAAAAAAATAACCCAATTAAAAAATGGGCAAAGGACATGAACAAACACTTCTCAAAAGAACACATACAAATGGCCAACAAATACACGAAAAAAAAAATGCTTAGAATCACTAATCATCAGAAAAATGCAAATCAAAACACAATGAGATACCATTTCATACCGGTTGGAATGGCTATTATTAAAAAGTCAAAATACAACAGATGCCAGCAGGGCTGTAGACAAGAGGAAGTGTCTGTATATTTTTAGCTATAGCCCTACTTCAAACGTGTCCCCATTACAGCCAAAAGAGCGGCCTATCTAAAGGACTGTTCTGATCAGCTCACTTACCTGACTGAAACCTTCAGTGACTCCCATGGCCTGCAGGTCAATGCACTAATTCATGACTATAACATCTGAGATATCCTTGATCTGGCTACTGGTCTAGCCCTCTCTGACTCACGCTTTATAAACCATGCATTCTGGAACTTTTTAGTTGTTTCCCACATCAGCATGCTACTTCCCATCCATGTAGATTTGCAGAGACCTCCTCATCTTTTTAATTCCCAGTTCCCACTCTCAACATGGGCCATCTCCTACCCACACTTCAAAACCTAAGCAAAACAACACCTTCCGTGACACCTCCATGCTGAGTCAGATGCCATCCCCTTTGTATTGTAGTTCTTTGCTTGTGTGCCTTTGTCTCACTTTGTTCTCTTTAAAATAAACTCCATGAGGACAATGATCACCTGCTATTTGTGTTAATATCTGCACCTAGTGGCATAGTGTCTGGAGTATAGTAGGATCTATTTTCAAGGAAAAAAAGATTATATCTATACCAATAGACATGAATTAGCGCTTTTTTTTTTAAAGATAAGCTCCCTTTGAACTAAGTCAATGTTTACAAGAAGAGTTATACTAAAAAGTTCACTTTTGCTGCTTACGTTTCATTTATTTCAGGCAATTAATTCATTGTTATTGGTAAATCGATACTTTTTATTGATACTGAAAAGAGAGAAATAAACTAATGACTATCTCTGTTAGAGTAGATTTGTTCATATCTATCAGTAAAATGTTAATTATCTGAAAGTCAATAATAAAACATAAACTGTGATCTTAAATGTTTTTTAGGTGCTCAAAAATAATTAGAATTCATGTCAGCATATAAAAAAAAGATCAGAGTATTTTTAAGATATGATAAAATTTTATTTTAGTTTCTTAATAGGGATTTTTGTGACCTTATAGAGTTCAACTAATTATAATTTTAAAAATAGGATTTATAGAGTTTTAGAATTAGAAACAATTTATAGATTATTTTATTTTTCTTTTGAGGAATCAGGTCATCAGAAGATCAAGGAACACCTATAATGTCACTAGATCCTAATTTAATTTAAATTTTAGAATCCAGGTATTCTAACTCCTGTCTTGATACTATTTCTACTTTATTATGTTGCTTCCCAGGGCTTTAAAAAATAAAAGCTGGGAAATTACATTTGCTTTGCATATACAGCACCAATTATCAAATTCAGCATAAAAGCATAACATGTATACATCAAAAAGAAAACATAAAAACTTCAAATTAAAAGCATCTCAAAACAATTGAATATAATAGGGAAACCTTATACAAATGCAACACTCACCCATTAATAAAAAGAAACCAATTGGAGAAAAAAGAAATTCAATATAAACATGTTGGAATATAACCTAATTCATTTTAATCCAATGCTTCAAATTGAAAAAAATTAGCACTAGTGTTATTTTCCTTTATCATTACAATCTTGCTTTTCATTACATTATGCTATGTTTTGTATTAAACATAAAATCAATTTTTCACCTTAACACATGCTAGAAATACAGAGTCACCATATTGGAAATCAGTAGAAAGTGTCTTTGCTTCTACTTTTTTTTCTTTGAAAAAGCTTTGGGAAAAAAAAATCATTTACAATGTTTAATTTTAATAACTTAAAGAATGTAATTGATTTTTGTTTGTTTTTGACATGGAGTTTCACTCTTGTCACTCAGGCTGGAGTACAATGGCATGATCTCGGCTCACTGTAACCTCCACCTCCCAGGTTCAAATGATTCTCCTGTCTCAGCCTCCCGAGTAGCTGGGATGACAGGCACTCGCCACCACACCCGGCTAATTTTTGTATTTTTAGTAGAGATGGGGTTTCATCATGTTGGCCAGGCTGGTCTCAAACTCCTGACCTCAGGCGATCCGCCAACCTCGGCCTCCCAAAGAGCTGGGACTACAGGCGTGAGCCACCGTGCCCAGCCAATTGAATAGTTTTTAACTCAGAGGATAAATGCTTGAGGGGATGGAAAGCCCATTCCTCATGACGTGATTATTTCACACTGCATGCCTGTATCAAAACATCTCATGTACCCCACAAATATATAAACCTCCTATGTACCCACAAAAATTTTATAAAATAATGAAAATATTTTAAAACTAAAAAAAGGGTTTTTTAATTAAGCAACTTTATTTAAATAAAATCATTCTTCCTCATCCTCAGTCCTGGGATCTACCAGAAAGAATTAGCAACATCTTAAAGATGACAAAGTGTTAAAGATAAGCTGCTATTAAGTAAAAGTGTGAAGTGTGGAGGGGACAAGCTGGATGCCTGAACCATTTTGTTCTATCTTTAGGACAGTGAAAGAGCAAGAAGCAGGGTTGGGTGGGGGACACATATTCTGTTGAGCATTGTCACCACTATATTCACTGAAATTCATCTGCATGCTTGTATGTATACTTTTGGTTCGCCTGATACACTGAAAATTATATGAAATTGTTCTCTATTCTTTAGATAATTATAATCTAAGTGCTAATATGAAGCTTAGAATTTATATGAAATATGTATGCCCACAACAAGACATTTCAGCTATTTCCTAGATAATAATCTCACTTCACCCTGCACAAAACAGGCACATGATCATGTCACTCTGACCTGGTTTGAGTCCAAGGAGGCTTTTGTTTTTAAAATAATTTAGGTTAGTAGTTAAAATATGAACTTTGGGCCAGGAGTGGGAGCTCATGCCTATAATCCCAGCACTTCGGGAGGCTGAGGCGGGCGGATGACTTGAAGTCAGGAGTAGGAGACTGGACTGGCCAACATGCTGAAACCCCATCTCTACTAAAAAAAAAAAAAAAATAGAAAACTTAGCTGGGTGTGGTGGCGGGCACCTATAATCCCAGCTACTTGGGAGACTGAGGCAGGAGAATTGCTTGAGCCTGGGAAGTGGAGGTTGCAGTGAGCAGAGATCTTACCACTACACTCCAAAACAAACAACAAACAAAAAAATTCTAGAGTCACACTGAAAATCTTAACAACCTGCTTCTACTACCCATTTTTTAATTTTTATTTTGACCTGATTTTAGATTGATAGCAAAATGCACAAATAACACACAGTGCCCCCTATGTCCCTCACCCTACTTCCCCTAATGCTAACATTTTCAGAGCCATCCTTATTTGCTCTATAAAAGAGCAGAGTTCTCCTTTTAGAGATTTGGAAAGATTATTAAAAGATAAGTTACAAAATACAGTACCTGACACGTATAAAATATTAAATAAATACTAGCCATGCTTAATTATTTTGTTTTAAGTCTATATGAGTCAAGTTTTAGTAGAAATATGGGCTAGAAAAAAAAAACAGAAAGCGGGACTCTGTGATCCGACTTGGGCTTATAGAACAGACTGCACTAGTTTGTTCTCATGCTGCTAATAAAGTCATACCCAAGACCGGGTAATTTAGAAAGGAAAGAGGTTTAAGGAACTCACAATTCCACATGGCTGGGGAGGCCTCACAGTCACGGCAGAAGGCAAAAAAGAAGCAAAGGCACATCTTAAATGGTAGCAGAGAAGAAAGCTTGTGTAGAGAAGCTCCCATTTTAAAAGCATCAGATCTCGTGAGACTTATTCGCTACCAGGAGAACAGTAGGGGGAACCCGCCCCTATGATTCAATGATCTCCACCTGACTCCATCCTTGACATGCGGGGATAATTACAATCAAGGTGAGATTCGGGTGGAGACACAGCCGAATCATATCAATGACTAATGAGAGTTACGTCCAGAACCTAATGAAAACCTGTCTGAGGCCACATTCCCTGTAAAGCAGATTTGAGATAGAGATTTGTGTAGAGAATATTTAACTGGGTAAAATCCTAGGAACCAACAACTGTGGCGAAAAAGCTGAATTGGATAAAGGGAGTTGAGATGTGAGGCAGTCACAACAAATACCTCAGCTAATCTCAAGGGGGAGCTGAGAAGCTGGGGCGACCCTTCAGAGTTGCCCTAAATTGAGGCAGGAGTATGGAGTTTTAATACCTTTCACTGGCCATTCTTCAGATACGAGTTGTCCCCAAGGATGGACATCAGCTTGACAAGTTATTAATTAGATCTCCTGAGAATAAATTCTAGAGAGAATCAGCTGAGAGGCATGATTTGCCAACACTCCCAATAGCTGGGCAAACTTCAGTTTTGAGGGAGGATTTGGGTCACACACAAAAGTCTCCACAACCAATTATTCATGGGAAATTCTATGTAGGCAGAGCTATTTCATGGCCAGTTAATCAAAACTACATAATCTATTTGGTTAAGCAAAAGAAATTAAAAAGATAAAATAAAATCTATGTATTAACACTCAAAAGTTTTTTAATGCATTTGCCTTGCATTTCGTATGTTTTGCCTTGCCTTTTATATGTTTTGCCTTGCATTTGTTTATTTGCTTTTAAGAACCTTTAGAGAACAATAATTACTAATATAATATGGAGTAGCACAGCATAGACGAGGGAAGCTAACTCTCTCCCTTTTCCCAGAACCTGGAACAGCTAAAGATCCTAAGCATTGTCAGCTTTGGTATCTGACATAGTTTGGATGTTTGTCCCCTTCAAATCTCACGTTAAAATGTGATCCCCAATGTTGGAGAGAGATGCCTCCTGAATGGCTTGGTGCTGTCCTCTTGGTAATGAATGAGTTCTTACCCTGTGAGTTCATGCGATATCTGGTTGTTCAAAAGAGACTGACACCTCCTCCCTGTCTCTCTTGCTTCCTCTCTCACCATGTGATATGCTGGTTTCCCTTCACCTTCCACCATGATTGGAAGGTTCCTGAGGCCCTCCCTGGAAGCAGGTGCCAGTACTATGCTTCATGTACAGCCTTCACAACAAGGAGCCAAATAAACCGCATTTCTTTATAAATTACCCAGCCTCAGGTATTTCTTTATAACAATGCAAATGGGCTAACAGAGTATCATTCATGGACAGTGAGTGTATTAGTCAATTTTCATGCTGCTGATAAAGACATACCCAAGACTGGGTAATTTATAAAGAAAAAGAGGTTTAATGAATTCACAGTTCCACATGGCTGAGGAGGCCTCACAGTTATGGCAGAAGGCGAAAGGCGCATCTTACATGGCAGCAGGCAAACAGCAAATGAGAACCAAGTGAAAGGCGAAAGGGGTTTCCCCTTATAAAACCATCAGATCTCATGAGACTTATTCACTACCACTAGAACAGTGTGGGGAAAACTGCCCCCATGATCCACTTACCTCTCACTGGGTCCCTCCCACAACATGTGAATTATGGGAGCTACAGTGCAAGATGAGATTTCAGTGGGGACACAGCCAAACCATATCAGACAGTAATAACTTTCAATTAAATATAGCTAGACTTTCTGTCAGTGGGTCACAGCAGTCTAGAGAACACATTGAAAAACTCTGGGAACAGCAGATATAGAGGTCAGATCTAGAGATTTTGAACAAAGTTTAGTGCTACAATGCATTGGTGACCACAGACAAAAGGTGTCTGTTGTTGTTATAGTTTGTTTTCTGTCTTGTTTTTCATCATGGGAGGACAAGAAGAAAAAATGGGGGCAATGGTGAAGGAGAAATGAAAAAGACCTGCTTTTCTATGGGTGGAAGCGACTAAACGAGAGAATAAATTTGGATCACACAACAAATGCAAATCAAGTTAGAAGCATGAAAGGCATGATTAAGGCCATGGTTCTAATAGAGATCAGCCAGCGGAACCAGGATCATGCCACACCGAGAGAGGCTGCAGAGCCATTGCCTTCTCTCCTGTCAAAGCTAAATTAATGAAATGGAACTCACAGAAGCACTATGTAATCAAATATTGGTGGGACACAAGCAAATTCTTAAAAAGTTTCATTGATCAGTGATAATATCTTTTGGTGTAAATATCTCCTCAAAACATTTCAGGAAAAAAAAATAAAGCTATAATTTTACTTTAGAAATATTTAACTTTGTTATACTAGTTTACTTATTTTTTACCTAATACTTCTGATATATTGTTATGTAGGTTAAAGATGCTCGATTCATGCCACTGTGGAAACCACACATAATTTAGGCAATAATGCAAATTCTTTTCAAATTCTTTTATCAGTGTATTCACTTTATTTTTATTTCAAACACAATACAAAATTACAGGATGCTATCAAAGTGATGCTACAAAACCCCACTAAAATTTTTTCAATTCTTCAAATCACACACTTACACACACACACACACACACACACCACATGCATTCCCCGTACAGACCTTTTTTTGGGGGGCCTGAGTAAATAATTGCATTTTATTTTCAATTTTTCATTTTCAAATAATTAAAGACTTACCAAAAATGTTGCAAAACTACGTGCCTTTTTGAAGTAAAGTCTTGAAAAAGTTGTTTGGTATATCCTTTATAGTAATAAAAGAAAACACGTGTATATTCTGTTGATTAAAGGCATGCTGAGATCGTCAGACATGTGACTTCATCAGAGACTCCAATATAGAGCGCAGCTGTAACGACATCCTAAGAGTGTTCTAACTGAAATGTGTTGGAAGAAGGTTCTAATTTTTTTCAACCCTTCTCAAGTTGGCACTCAGCAGATTTCCACTCTATAAAAGTAACTCCTGCTCTGCAACTAATGTTCACAGATAAGCTCCAAACATATTTACAGCTCCATTTAAGTATAATGTACACACAGTAAAATTCACCCTTTTCAATGTGCAATTTAATGGGTTATGGCAGATGAATATCATCATTTGACCACAATCATGATCAAGATACAGAAAATCTGCATCATCACAAAACGTTTTCTTTTGCTGTTTTGCATTTGATCTTTTCTCCATTCCTGAACACAGGCAACCACTAATCTGCTTCTGTTTCTACAGTTTGCATTTTCTAGAGTATCCTATTAGTGGAATGATACATTGGTGTCTTTCATGTCTAGCTTCTTTCACTGAGCATAATGCCTTTGATATTCATTTATATTGCTGTTGTATCAGTTTGCTCCTTTTTATTGTTGAGTGGTACTCCATCTACAACTGGTTTATCCATTTACAAGTTGATGGACACATCTGCTATGAACTTCAAGGATGAGGCTTGGTACGGATATGTTTTTATTTATTTTGAGTCGCAGTGGAATTATTTGGCTATATGATCAGTACTAAGTTTAACATTAAAAGAAACTGCCAAACTGCTTTCCAAAATGTCTGTACCATTTTGAAGTCCCACTAGCCAGGTGTGAATAGCAATTCTTCACATCATGTGGTATGGTCAGTTCTGCTCGTGTCAGCCACTCCAGTGGGTGTACAGTGGTACCTCAATGTGGTTTTAACTTGCATTTCCCTGATGACGGGTAACGTTAAGTATCTTTTCATTTGTGTATTGGACATCATCTCTTTTTAAATTAAAATATCTGTACAAATATTTGGCCCATTTAGGTCAAAATATTACGTTAAATGAGTTATTTGTGTTTTGTTATTTAGTTTTTTAGTTATGTGTACATTCTAGATGAAAGTTCTTTATCAGACATATTTAAAATTATTCTGTCCCAATCTGTGGTTTGCCTTTTCGTTTTTTGATGCTATGTTTTAAGTTGCAAAAGTCTTAATTTCATGAAGTCCAACTTACTATTTTTTTCCATTTTCATCCATCCTTTTCTTATCTAAAAAATTTTTAGCTATAGTAAGATTATTAAAAATTTTTCCTATTCAGTAAGCTTTATACATTTTATATTTACATTATGTATAAAATACATGTTGAGTTAATTTGAGGATATGGTGTGAGGTAATTCTGAAGTTCATATTCTCCATTTAATATCCAATTTTAATAGTACCATCTTTATAAAGACATTGATTTCCTTATTGAAATATTTTGGCAACTTTGGCCATGTAAGGCAGGATATATTTCTAAATTATTTATTCTGTTTCACTGATATATATGTCTTCTTCATGCCAGTAAGTTTACTGTACTGTTTAGTGTAGCTTTACAATATGTCTTGAAATTTGGAAAGTTTTCCAACTTTATTCTTCTTTCTAAAACATGCTCTGGCTATTCTAGGACTTCTGCATTTAAAAAAAAAAATTAGAATCAGCTTTGTAATTTCTCCAAAAAGGCCTATAGGTTTGACTGGGATTGTGCCAAATCTGGAGATCAGTTTCAGAAGAATTATCATCTAATAAGTATGACATGTATATTTACCAATGAACTTGATACATATTTCTACCTATTCAATCTCTCGTATTAGTGATTTAGAAATTTTGGATCAGCATACCTTTTATTAAATTTATTCTGAATTATTTTTTTATTTTTGAGGCTATTATAAGTTAAATTGCTTACATAATTTTATTTTCTAATTGGTGTTGATTGTGTATAGAAACACAATTGATTTTATTTATTGATCTTTCATCCTACAACTTTGTTAAATTCACTTCATACCTCTAGCACACTTCTGCAGATGCCTAAGGATTTTCTATGTATATGTTTACATCACGTGAGAATAGTATTTTTCTTTCTTCCCAACTTGGGTGTCACTTATTTCTTATTTTCTTTTCTTTTCTCTTTATTTCTTTCTTCTTTCTGTCCATTCCTCCTTCCTTCCCTTCTTTCTTTCTCCCTGTTTTAGAATCAGTTTTGTAATTTATCCAAAAGGACCTATAAGGTTTCATGGGAATTCCACTGAATCTAGAGATCAATTTCAGGAGGATTATCATCTCATAAGTATTAAATATTTATCAATGAACTTGGTATATATTTCCACTTATTTAATATTGAATGCAATACTTTAAAGAACTAGGGAGAGAGGACATCATTGCATTTTTCATAATCTTATGTAGAAAGTATTAAGGCTTTCACCATTTTAAGTAAGATGTTTGCTATAGATTTTTTGTAAACACATAATCAGTTTGAAAATGTACTTTTCTATCCTCAGTTTGCTGGGAGTTTTTAATTTAAAAAATGTGTTACATTTTGTAAATTCCTTTTTTGCATCTATTGAGAGTGTCACGTGATTTTTCTTTTTTCTGTCAGCATGGTAGATTTTCAGTTGTTGAAACCAACTTGAGATAAACCCCACTTGGTTAAAACACATTATCATTTTCAAATATTCCTAGACTCAATTTGCTAATATTGTATTAAGAATGTTGCATCTAAGTTCATAATGGTTATCAGTCTGTCATTTTTGAGTTGTGATATCTGTATTTGTTTCTGATATCGAGAGAATCCACGTAAAACATCTACTTCTGTCATCAGTAATAATCTGACCAGGGATAACACCAACAGTTAGAGAGGAACCTGTCATTACCTGTGGCAGCAGAGATATCAGAGATTCCAAAAAGAAAAGCAAGGTTAAAATTTCAAATATAATCACATGAAATATCAGAAAGCCAGGGGATAGAAATATAGGAGAGCAAAATCTTAGAGGTCAAAACAAGTAGTTAAGTACTGCACATGATAATAAAAAGTAAAATCTTTTCCTAAGGCAGAGCCTGGCTGCTGCCTAGCTTCTTTGACAATTCTTGGTAGGCTTTCATGGCTTTATAAGGGCTTATACTTTAGGTAAAGTTATAGTCAGGGAAACGGTGGGTGTAGGTTGGCTCTGTAGAAATGAAGCATTACAGGAGCACTGCAGTGAGAAAGAAACTGATACTGATGATACTTCGGTCACACTAATAATACATGCTAATGATAATCATAGCAATCATGGTAATGACAGACAATATATATATAATATTAACATGCTTCTATTTGCACATATACATATGTGAATAGAAACATTGATTTAAAGACATGAAAGTATAGAAATAGCCTACACCTGATAAAGATATGCTCATACACAATAACAAACCTCAGCATAAACAGAGATTTTGATGTATCACAGAATTCTGCAATAGATCACAATTTTGACACTATGGGAAGTGTCATTTTCAGAACTTTTCTTTATCTCCATTATCTCCATTCTCTATTTCCAACATTCCTGGAGACTGAACTCAAGGATCAGTAAATATTCTCAACCTTAACCATAGCAGACTTCATTCATCCCATATATGCTTGTTATTTTTCCCCATTGACAGAAGGCATTGTACCATGAAATATACAACATATCTCTGACACACCTGACGAAAACAAACAATGGGGAAAGATTGACTATTTAATAAATGGTGATGGGAAAACTGGCTAGCCAAATGAAGAAAGCTGAAAGTGGACCCCTTCCTTACACCTTATAAAATAATTAACTCAAGATGGATTAAAGACTTAAACATAAGATCTAAAACCATAAAAACTCTAGAAGACAACCTAGCCAATACCATTCAGAACATAGGCATAGGCAAAGACTTCACGACTAAAACACCAAAAGCAGTGGCAACAAAAGCCAAAATTGAGAAATGGGATCTAATTAAACTAAAGATAGCTTCTGCACAGCAAAAGACACTATCATCGGAGTGAACACACAACCTACAGAGTGGGAGAAAATTTTTGCAATCTATCCATCTAACAAAGGGCTAATATCCAGAATCTACAAGGAACTTAAACAAATTTACAAGAAAAAAACAACCCCATCAAAAAGTGGGAAAAGGATATGAACAGACACTTCTCAAAAGAAGACATTTATGCGGCCAATAAACACATGAGAAAAAGCTCATCATAGGCTGGGCGTGGTGGCTCACGCCTGTAATCCCATCACTTTGGGAGGCCAAGGCGAGTGGATCACAAGGTCAGGAGTTTGAGACTTGCCTGGCCACTATGGTGAAACTCTGTCTCTACCAAAAACACACAAAAAAACTTTAGCCAGGCGTGGTGGTATATATCTGTAATCCCAGCTACTCAAGAGGCTAAGGCAGGAGAATTGCTTGAACCCATTAGGTGGAGGTTGCAGTGAGCCGAAATTGTGCCACTGCACTCCACCCTGGGTGACAGAGTGAGGCTGTCTCAAAGAAAAAAAAAAAAAAAAGCTCATCACCCCTGGTCCAATGAGATACCATCTCGCGCCAGTTAGAATGGCAATCATTAAAAAGTCAGGAAACAACAGGTGCTAGAGAGGATGTGGAGAAATAGGAATGCTTTTACACTGTTGGTGGGAGTGTAAATTAGTTCAACCATTGTGGAAGACAGTGTAGCAATTCCTCAAGGATCCAGAACTAGAAATATCATTTGACCTAACAGTCTCATTACTAGGTACACATCCAAAGGATTATAAATCATTCTACTATAAAGACACGTTCACACATATGTTTATTGCAGCACTATTCACAAGAGCAAAGACTAGGAACCAACCCAAATGCCCATCAATGATAGACTGGATAAAGAATATGTGGCACATATACACCATGGAATACCATGCAGCTATAAAAAAGGATGGATTAATGTCTTTTGCAGAGACATGGATGAAGCTGGAAACCATCATTCTCAGCAAACTATCACAAGAACAGAAAACCAAACACCACATGTTCTCACTCATAAGTGGGAGTTGAACAATGAGAACACATAGACACAGGGAGGGGAACATCACACACTGGGGCCTGTCAGTGGGTAGGAAGGAAAGAGGAGGGATAGCATTAGGAGAAATACTTAATGTAGATGACGAGTTGATGGGTGCAGCAAACCACGACAGCACATGTATACCTATTTCACAAAACTGCAAGTTCTGCAAATGTATCCCAGAACTTAAAGTGTATGTATGTGTGTATATATATATACACACAAATGTAAATGTAAATGTAAATAAATTGAAAATGGTAAAAATAGAAATATGTTTCCTACACAAATAGTGACATAATAAAGCAAGATAGAATGTATGTTTGAGTTAAAAAAAATTGCTTAGAAGACAACTTGAATTCCATTCCAAGGAACTAGTTTTCAAAAGTTTACAACCAGATTTCAGTTTGGCAAAAGGCAACAATGCTGTTTTGAAAATAATTTCTGAAAAGAGCTTCCCCAGCAGTTCCAAATGGCAGTCCTGATACAAGGAAGTAGGGGCAATTTTGTTACCACCAGGAACACTGAATTTATTTTCAGACCTTGAAATTCTGGGAGGCCCTCGAAGAATAATCAACTACAATATTTTACTTTACATAGAAATATTGTTTTAATGTTAATATAAAAGCTTGTATATGAACTAAAATTGTCAATCTGCCACTTTTAAGAAAGAAGAATCCATTATGTCCCTAATCTATAGTGAGTTGATATGTTCCATAAGCAGTTCTGGAAGGAGGCTACACTTAGAGCATAAATTGGTATAGATCGCTTTGCTCTCACAGATAGCGACACAATATTTTCTGCTGAATGGGAAAAAGTTTGAAGGCATAAATCAAGATAAAGCAATCATCTGACAAAGAATTACAAAGAGGCCCCATACCTTTTTCTTAGTGAACTCCATGTGACACATTGATTTTCCACTGAAGATAAAAGCCAAAATCATGTGTCATCAATAGAAAGCAAGCAAAACTATTTGGTTCAATATGTTATGGTACTTAACAAAAAAAACTTGCAGAGAAAAGACAAATCTAAAATGTTGCACATGATTCAAACAAGTCTGGATCAGAAGAGACATTTCAGAGGTCACTGCTAGAGAGTCAAGGATACATTAGAGAGAAATAAACTCCTGCTTTTTTGTTTATCTACTTACATACACAGATACTGTCTGATGAAGATGATTGATATCAGGTATGGTATTTGATGGTATAGTCATTTACAAAATAATTCATCCCTTATGATCTAATGCAATTTTCTTCATATTACACGTGTATATTTAAATACTTCCTTGTGAAGTGGAGGCTAGCCAGGCTGCTGTTAGCATATCCAGTACATTTCTGCAAATTCCAAAATGGCAAATCCCACAGTTGAAATTTCAACCTCTCTAGCGTCCCTCGGCTGGAGTGCATAATCACGGCAAAAGTCTGCAACATCAGAGGTGGCCGCCACAGACACAAAGTCTATGTTTCTCATTCCATTCTACCAAATCTATTCAGCAGTCTGGGTGAGGGGGCTTGGCAGTATCTATGAGCAGAAAGCATTCAAATGGCTGGTATATGTGCTTCCGGGGAAACTAAGGGGAAAAAAGAGAGAGGGAGGGAGGGAGGGAACAAGAAAGAAGAAGGAAACTCAAGGAGAGAGGAAGGGAAGGAGGCTGGCAAGAAGGGATGGAGGGAGCAAGGGAGGGAGGAATAAAGGAAGGAAGTTACACCAAGTTTCAAAACTGGCCACGGACTGAGAAGGATTAAGAGACAAACGGAATTGAAAGCATTTATGTTCATACTCGGTATTTTTCTTACCCATTCTTGCAAATTAGTAATTTAAAAATTTTCATTTCCACAAATCCACGTGTTTCCTTGTTCCTCTCTCTCTGCTCTTTTTCCTTCTTTCCTTCCTGCCTTTCTTCTTTCTTTTCAACATAGGTTATATAAATGTGTGAGAGCTATCACTAGTCTACATTAATCATCAGGATTTTCCTGTATATTTCCAATTAAGATGACCCATAATAATATTCTACTGTAATTTTGGAGGGTCCAAAATACTAGATGGCATTTAGTGTTTTGGAAATCATGACAAGTCTAACAGGACTTTAAAAATCCTATCAAGACATCTGATGTGTTTTCTTGCCCATACACTCTTTAATGAGGTCTGCTTGACCCTTTCTTCTTCCCTTCTCTAGTCATGGGTTCTTCACACTGAAAACTAAGCTTTGCATCAGTGTTTGACGAACAGGTGACATAATAAACTGCAGTTACATTTTAAATTCAGCTCAAGATGGTAGATGAGAAATCTAAGATTGTGAAGTGAGATTTAGCATGCTGTTCAGTATGCAACAAATCTGAGTGTTGCTCACACAGGATTCATACCAACAGGCTCCTTCCAAAACCTTTCAATGCAAATTCTAGCAAATGCACACTTGGAAGAAAAATGTTCCATGAAGTTGTATATGTAAATTTATACTTTCAGCATTTATGTATATAATTTCAGGGGAAGTGGGATCAACTTAACATTATTAAACATAGTCCAATGATATTTACAACATAACTTCAGAAACATTTTATTACTAGAAGTATTTTAAAAAGGATGTACCATTTAGGATTTAAGACACACCCCACAAATGAAAAAACAAATGAGATTATAAACAACATTTTTAAAAAAATTATGCCATCTTTTCACTACAAAATCCTCCTGGGGGAAAAATATCTTTTCCTTCATTATTAAAGGATGTTATCAGAGCACAGTGGAATTCTTTCAGATTTAGTCAGAAGGTTCTCTGGAGTTGACAGATCTATTGGAGAATATTTTCTTTGAAAGTCCATGTCCTTTCCCCAGGCCTACATCATATATAAATAAACATTTCAGAAAAGGGGCCATGTTAAGAAAAAGTGGGTTGAAGATTGTAAGACCTGGTTCCTGGGTGCCAAATAATTCACAAGTTGGAACAAGCTGGGTTTCTGTACCACTTCTCTATGACTGCCATTGATACTGAACTATGCCAAGGAACTAAGTCCTACCAAGGAAAAGCAGGAGGAAAACAGGTGTAAGAAAACATTTCCTGTCAGTGTGTCCAGAGATAGCATGAGTCAACAGCGGCTCCTCATGAAGCCATCGATTCGTAACACTGGAGTATCTAGAATGCATCTGGGTCGAATTATTAAAAAGAAAGTTCTTCTCAAGCTAGTTGTAATGGTAGCTAATTTAAAAAATTAATGTTCTGCGATTCTGATGAAAACCTATGTGGTGAACCAACAATAAAGGCGGCTGGAGATATTGGTATGAAATAGTTATTTTTCCTTATATACCTGGACGTTCATGTAAGAAATTATACTTTTGGAAGGTCTGTCATATTCTCAGTGTATAAGAGTTGAATCATTTTTAGAAGTTATTGTCAGAATTTTGCTTTAATAGTGCAGTAAAGTGTGCATTCTCTCTCTCTCATTTTCATTCAACGGCCTCTACAAATTGAGCCTGGCTCAAAGGTCTTTCCCTCTTGGAATATGACTCCTCCCCTGTCCCTCTACATAGGCTGTTCTCTAACAAATTATTTTGCTGTCTTGATTTTTCAGAGACCTCATGCTAGTAGTAGAGAGCCAGGAGAAAGTGAGATGTCCTATATAAAAGGCCTGCTAGAAAAAGAAATCAGCACTGAGTTCTAAGGATACTGAACAACTTTTTAAAAAACAAGCAAGCCATATTAAACACATTAGTTACAACCAAATTAGATAAAACCATGAAAATTATCCAAGAAGAAAAAGTACATCACCTGTCTAGGTTTAAAATTGCTTAAGGCTGCCATCCAAGGACCACCTATGATAACAAATACAGTAGTCTGTATTGACACAAAGTTTTAGTGATAGACGTAATTACATTCTTCTGCTGGTGGTGTTCTAGAATAAATGGAATATCTGCTGATCAAATCTGAATGCATCCCATAATATTAGCATGTAGGATCCCAGATCTGCAGGCACTATCTCTTTCTCAGATCTACACTTTGAATATTATGTTAGTTAAAATGAGAAGTATGTTAGAAAATGTCTTTTACAAAAGAAATATTGGCTGAGTATGGTGGCTCATGCCTGTAATCCCAACACTCTGGGAGGCCAAGGTGAGAAGATCTCTTGAGCTCAAGAATTTGAGACCAGCTTGGGCAACATATCTATAAAAAATTTTAAAACTTAGCCGGTGTGGTGGTGCACACCTATAGGCACAGCTACTTCAGAGGCTGAATCAAGAGGATCACTTGAGCTTGGGAGTTTGAGGTTGCAGTGAACTATGAACATGGCACTGAACTCCAGTCTGGGCAACAGAGTGAGAACTTGTCTTCAAAAAAATAAAAAAGAAGAAAAAAATAGGAAATATTGTGTTCACATATGCTATGGTACTCTTTCTTATATAAACTATTTCTTTGCAGTATTCTAGAGGATTTAAGACAAATTTACCACTGAATAATTTCATATGGTATATTATTGCATTAGTATAGTATGTTATTATATAATTAGTATAAGTGACCAGTGCTGCAACAACCACATTCCAAAAAGTATTGTGATCCTCCAAAATTACAATGTCTAAATGACATTATTCTCCTTCATGAGACCATTATACCTTAATTTTTCAGCACCATGAAAATCTACAAATGCCCTCTAAAATATATTTAGAAAACGTGGGGAAAAAATAGATACAGTTTCAGAAGATACATATATTTTGAAAATTAGCCTTTTTGGAATAAATTATTCTTTATGACATATAAATAAACACATTTTTCAGACTGGCGGGGTAACATTTGCATCAGTCAAAATAATTAGATTACTAAAACCTGTAATCTTATTAGAAAAATGGTTTATTCAGAGAATCATTGGAATTATTAGCCTTCAAGCTGCTATAGATTGAATCTGATCAAAATAATTAAGATAATATTATTTCATTTTTCAGTATAATATCTCCTTAGTATTTTTGTTTCTTATTTAATATGTGATTATATTTACTTCTGTGAATAATATGGATGAAGATCATTACAGTGTCAAGATCACTGGGTTCAGAGCACAGAAACCTCAAGTCTATTCTTTTTTCTTAAATACCTGTAAGACTTTAAAGAAGACAGAGTTTCTGGACTCTAATTTCTCTATCTGTAGAATAAATGGGTTAGACCAAATAACTCCTTTCTGCTTATAAATTTTCTAATTATATGACTGAGCTTACACCTGGAAAACAGTCTATCTCCTGTATAAATTAATGATAGAAATGAAAACCACCACGTTTCATGAAATTAACCACATAAATATCAACATCAACTGCTCAGAAGGACTTAAGTGCAAGTATCACAGGAATTCTGAAGCACAGAGAACTAAATATAAGAAATGTAACACTCTTCGTATTTTCAAAGAAGATTTTAATAATATATGTAAACACAGTAGCCTGTTCATAAGAAAAAAGAAAAGGGACGTCTTAGCATATTCAGGGTTCAACCAAAACTACTACTGGAATGTAAATCAAAGTAATATTCACCTAACTGTCATAATTGGCATGAATAATTTTAAGTAAAACACTTTTATTTGATATTAAATGTGAACAATAAGCCAAAACAGAGAAAATTAATAAATTGATCATTTATTGAAACTGAAATAAAAATATATAATTATTGAAGCCTCTTATATACATAAACCAATCATTGCTTAAATGAGCTGACATACTAGCTCCATAGTTTTATGTCACTAAGGAACTCTTTTGAACACAATAAAGAAACCAGAATTGAGCACAAAGAATGATGAACTGGGAAGTTCATGGCTTTCTATCTACTAATTAGGAGTACAATCATTCAGTCAAACAGCCACTCAACAAACATTTAGCATACAGCTTCTGGATACCAGGTACTGGTGTAGGTGCTAGAGCAACAAGGAAATAGTCCCTGCATTCAGTGAGCTCACAGGCAAGTAAACAAGTAAGTATAAAGACTGCATGACTGATTGGGAGCGGTGGTTCATGCCTGTAATCCCAGCACTTTGGGAGGCCAACGTGGGCAGATCACGAGGTCAAGAGATCGAGACCATCCTGGCCAACATAGTGAAACCCCGTCTCTACTAAAAATACAAAAATTAGCTGGGCACGGTGGTGCACGCCTGTAGTTACTTGGGAGGCTGAGGCAAGAGAATCAGTTGAACCTGGAAGGTAAAGGTTGCAGTGAGCTGAGATCACACCACTGCACTCCAGCCTGGTGACAGAGTGAGACTCTGTCTCAAAAAAAAAAAAAAAAAAAGACTCCATGATAAATGTGTATCTACAAAGGGCACAAAGGAATGAGTAGCTAATCCCCAAAGCCATATGGAGCAGTCAGTATAAGCTTCAGGAAAAGAAACTGAAGTAAAAAGCTAACCTGAATCTGAAAAAAATGAGTAGGTATTTTCCAAGCACGTTTCAGGGGAAAAGTTGCAGGATGCAGAAGTCCTCCCAAGTACAAAAAGAGAATGAACTCTGGACAACTGGCAATTTATGGCACACAGGAATCAGTAAATGTAGGGATGAGAGGCACACAGAAACATGGGCAAAAACAGGAATTTTGACTTTATTCCATAAATCATGGAAAGCCACCAATGGGTTTTAAGTAATAAAATACTAAGACCAGGTTTGCATTTTAGAAAGATCAATTTGATTTCAGTGAGGAGGTCCAAAAATGAGAGCAGCAAGGCCAGATAGAAGTCCTGCTGCAACTAGCTATGGTTAGAGATGCAGACCAAAACTAAGGTGAAATCATTTAGAAGAAAGAACGTGGATATAAGAGCCATTGGTTTGGCCTCTCCACATCATTTTTTTAATTTTATTTTCATTCATTTATTTATTTATTTTTTGAGACAGAGTCTCGCTCTGTCACCCAGGCTGGAGTGCAGTGGCGTGATCTTGGCTCACTGCAAGTTCTGCCTCCCGGGTTCACACTATTCTCCTGCCTCAGCCTCCCGAGTAGCTGGGACTACAGGCACGCGCCACCACGCCCAGCTAATTTTTTCTATTTTTTAGTAGAGATGGGGTTTCACCGTGTTAGCCAGGATGGTCTCGATCTCCTGACCTCGTGATCCACCCACCTCGGCCTCCCAATGTGCTGGGATTACAGGCTTGAGCCACCATGCCCAGCTGGCCTCTCCACATCTTTACTGTTATACTGATAACATGGGGATGAAAATAAATATTATTTGTATTTAAACTATTATTGTTATGTGAAAATTAAACAAATAACATACTATGATAACATCGGAGGTTCAAGAAATATTAAGTCTTGAAAATAGGAAAGATGAAAGGAAGGAAACAGGGAGTGGGGAGGAAAGTAGGAGAAAGGAGAGAATATAGGAATGAGAGAGGAGGAAAATAATAAGAAAGAAGTAGAAAGCTAGGTACGGTGGCTCATGACTGTAATCCCAGCGCTTTGGGAGGCCGAGTCAGGCAGATCACAAGGTCAGGAGTTCAAGACCAGCCTGGCCAATATGGTGAAACCTTGTCTCCACTAAAAATACAAAAATTAGCTGGGTGTGGTGGCAGGCACCTATAGTCCCAGCTACTCGGGAGGCTGAGGCAGGAGAATCACTTGACCCTGGGAGGCAGAGGTTGCAGTGAGCTGAGATCACACCACTGCACTCCAGCCTGGGTGACAGAGAAAGATGCTGTCTCAAAAAAAAAAAAAAGAAAGAAAAAAAAAAAGAAAGAAGTAGAAAAAGATATAGTATTTCTTAATCAGCAGAAGCTACTCTTATTTTTCAATACTCTACCTTTCTAATGTATCACTGACAAGGAAAGGTCTTGAATAATTGACTGAAGTCAGAATAGGTAAGGCACTCTACCTGTGGATACATGAGAGGCCTTAAAAAGTTCATGGAAAATGCATATTATGAAAAAAACTATGCAAAGGTTTCAATTTTGGCAGCAAAATAAACTCATACTAATTTATTATAGCATGTTTGAACAGGATCTAGTTTGAGACAGTAAGAAGGAGTAGACATTAGTTTGAAAAGAGCCCCTAGCAGAGCAATGTAAATTCTGCTAAAATTGAAGCAAGAACAAACATTAGATTATGATGAAGCTTGAGTGAAAGAATGGTGAAATCACTGATGCTTTACAAGAAGCTTGAGGGGACAATGCACCAAAGAAATCAGTAGTTCACAAGCGGACAGCTTTTTTAAAGAAGAAACGAGATGATGTGGAAGATGAAGTCCACAGGGACAGATCATCCATATCAATTTGCAAGGAAAAAAATTAATCTTGTTTGTGCCCTAATTGAAGAGGACTGATAATCAACAGCACAAACAATAGCCAACATCATAGACATCTTAATTGGTTCAGCTTACACAGTTCTGACTAAAAAATTAAAGTTGAACCAACTTTCCACTGCATGGGTGCCAAAAGTGTTGTGCTCAGATCAGCTGCAGACAAGAGGAGAGCTCTCAATGGAAATTTTAAAGAACTAGGGTCAAGATCCTGAAGGATTTCTTTGAAGAATTGTAACAGAAGATAAAACATGGCTTTCCCAGTATGATCCTGAGGGCAAAACACAATCAAAGCAATGGCTACCAAAGGTGGAAGTGGTCCAGTCAAAGCTAAAGGGGATCACTCAAGAGCAAAGGTCACGGCAACAGTTTTTTGGGGACATTCCAGGCATTTTGCTTGTTGACTTTGTGGAAGGTCAAAGAACAATAATATCTGCATATCATGAGAGTGTTTTGAATAAGTTAGCCAAAGTTTTAGGGCAAAATACCTGGGAAAGCTTTAGCAGACAGTCCTCTAACACCACAATGTTTCTGCTCATTCCTGTCATCAAGCAAAGGCAATTTTGTGAGAGTCTCAATGGGAAATTGTCAGGCATCCACCTTACAGCTCTGATTTGGCTCCTTCTGACTTCTTTTTGTTTCCCAATCTCAACAAATGTGGAAAGGGCACCCATTTTTCTTAAGTTAATAATGTATAAGAGACTGCATTGACATTGTTAAGTTCCCAGGACCGTCAGTTCTTTAGGGATGAAAACCGAAGATCACATTTTCAATGTTTATCTTTTAACTTCATTTTTCCACAAACTTTTTGAAGTTTCTCCATACAAATGTCTCCATACAAATGAGCACTTGCAAAATAAGCAGAGAGTCTCATTCAATGGACAGAAAGTTCTGTGCCATCTAAAAATTATCTTAAGCAAGTTCAATATGTAGCAACAGACTGTATTGAGAAATATCAGTTCGTTTGACTTCTGCAATGACCATGATGGAGTAACAAGAACTAGACTTTCTCTCCCTCCTGAAACAACCAAAAAAATGGCCAAAATGTATGCCACAAAAGTTTGCAAGACCCTGTAAAGTCAGTCTCAAACAAGGTGAGCCTATCAACTGCCCTAATTTATGCCTGGAGAAAGTTTTCCAGCCCACTACTGCAGGAGAAAAGCCCAAGAGGAGCCCATCGTTCTCCCTGAGCTGAGGGGACAGAGCTGAGAGTCCACAGAAACCATGTTGACATGAGCTCTCAGGACAAGGTTTCCGAGAAGAAGGGGCTGCACAGAAAGAGAACTCCAGAGCTCTGCAAAGGGTCCCCCTAAAGTACATAGCTAAGTAATTGTTAGGACAGGCCTAGAGAAAAGTACCTACGGTTGGGGAAACAACACCCAGATAAGATGAAAAGTAACAGTACACATGCTCACCAAGGTCCAGTAATAGTGCTTATTTTATCAGCCAAACCAGAAACACCTCAAGATTCCCAGGGATACCCAGAAGGATCTTGCCTCACTAGTTGGGAGTGATTAGCTCTAAAATGAGAACTGGTCTGATCCCACCTAATGAATTTTTAAAGCAAGACCAAAAAGAGTCAAACTCTTTCCAACTAAACTTAAATACATACCAATACAAAGATCAAGAATATTTATATATACTTCCAGCACTCAATAAGATAAAAGTCACCATATCTGACATCCAGACACAGTTTAGCAGAGACACAACAGTAACAACAAAAGACAGAAGAACGTGGCTCATAATAAGGAGAAAAATCACTGAGTCAGAACTGATCCAGAGTAAATCAAGGTGCCAGAGTTATCAGTTAAGAACATTCAAATGCTTATTGAAACAGTATTCTATATGTTCTAAAATAGAGACATGCAAGATACACTAAAGGAGGCTGGGCGCAGTGGCTCATGCCTGTAATCTCAGCATTTTGCGAGGCCGAGGCAGGTGGATCACGAAGTCAGGAGTTCAGGACCAGCCTGACCAATATGGTGAAATCCCATCTCTACTAAAAATACAAAAATTAGCGGGGCATAGTAGCATGCGGCTGTAGTCCCAGCTACATGGTAGGCTGATAGCACATTAGTCATTAAAGAAGAAAAGATAGACACCTCTCAAAATAAAATAGAGAGAGAAAATAAATTTTTAAAAAACATGAACAGAGCAATAGTAGACAGTAAATTTCAAGTAACTGAATTTACGTGTAATCTCAGTTCCCAAAGGAGAGGAGAGGGAAGATGTGAAAACATTTGGGACTTTGAGTCAGGCAAAGCTTTCTTTGATATGACCCCACAGCATGATTTATATAATAATATATTGATAAGAAGAACTCATCAAATTTAAAAAAAAGAATCTGCTCTTCAAAAGAATCTATTAAGAGACTGAAAAGACAAGCTGCAGGCTGGGAGAAAATATTTGCAATTCATATATCTGATGAAAGGCTTGCATCAAAAATATATTTTAAAAGCTCAAAATTTAATAATGAAAAACAAACAACCCCATTTAAAACTTGGGTGAAAGACTGGAACAGACATTTCAAAGTAGACATTTGTTTGGTAAATAAGCACATATGCTCAACATAATTAATGCTTAGGGCAATGCAAATTAAAACCAAAATGAGACGCCACTATCTATTTTTAAATAGCTAAGATTAGCATGACTGATAACAGCCAAGCACTGGCTTGGATGTGGAGAAGCTGAAACTCTCATACACTGCTGATGGGAATACAAAAAAGTGTAACCTTTGAAAAACAGTTTAAGAGTCCCTTAAAAAGTTAAACATACTTCTGCCGTAAGACTCAGCCATTGCACTCCTGGGTATTTACCCAAGAGAGATAAAAGTAGGTGTTCATATAATGATATCAACACAAATGTTCATAGCACATGTATTCATAATAGCCCAAACTAGAAACAGTCTAAATATCAATCAATACATTAATGAATTAACTTGCTTTATCCAAATTAATTATGGATACATACTATAACATGAATGAATCTCAAAATAACTATACTAAGTGAAACAAGGCAGACTCTAGAGGTAAAACATGCAGAGAAAAAAACATAAAATGTCAGACAAAAAAGTGCATAGTGTAAAATTTTATTTATATACATTTTTTGACTGTATAAATTACTGTCCAGTGACAGAAAGCAGTTTGGTGGTTTTTAAGGGCCAGGAATGAGGGGCCAGAGAAATGTATTATAAAGAGGCATCAGGAAACTGGAGGTGAAGTATATTTCCATCACCTCGATTGCGTGCTGATGGTTTCTAAACTTTCAATATTTTTAGTTTATTATATGTTATACAAAATAAAGCTTGTAATAAAAATCAAAAGATTGAGCCATCCTTATTTTCTCTATAAAAGAGCAGAATTCTCCTTTTAGAGATTTGGAAAGATTATTAAAAGATAAGTTACAAAATACAGTACCTGACACGTATAAAATATTAAATAAATACTAGCCATGCTTAATTATTTTGTTTTAAGTCTATATGAGTCAAGTTTTAGTAGAAATATGGGCTAGAAAAAAAAAACGGAAAGCGGGACTCTGTGATCCGACTTGGGCTTATAGAACAGACTGCACTAGATTGTTCTCATGCTGCTAATAAAGTCATACCCAAGACCGGGTAATTTAGAAAGGAAAGAGGTTTAATGAACTCACAATTCCACATGGCTGGGGAGGCCTCACAGTCACGGCAGAAGGCAAAAAAGAAGCAAAGGCACATCTTAAATGGTAGCAGAGGAGAAAGCTTGTGTAGGGAAACTCCCATTTTAAAAGCATCAGATCTCGTGAGACTTATTCGCTACCAGGAGAACAGTAGGGGGAACCCGCCCCTATGATTCAATGATCTCCACCTGACTCCATCCTTGACATGCGGGGATAATTACAATCAAGGTGAGATTCGGGTGGAGACACAGCCGAATCATATCAATGACTAATGAGAGTTACGTCCAGAACCTAATGAAAACCTGTCTGAGGCCACATTCCCTGTAAAGCAGATTTGAGATAGAGATTTGTGTAGAGAACATTTAACTGGGTAAAATCCTAGGAGCCAACAACTGTGGCGAAAAAGCTGAATTGGACAAAGGGAGTTGAGATGTGAGGCAGTCACAACAAATACCTCAGCTAATCTCAAGGGGGAGCTGAGAAGCAGGGGTGACCCTTCAGAGTTGCCCTAAATTGAGGCAGGAGTATGGAGTTTTAATACCTTTCACTGGCCATTCTTCAGATACGAGTTGTCCCCAAGGATGGACATCAGCTTGACAAGTTATTAATTAGATCTCCTGAGAATAAATTCTAGAGAGAATCAGCTGAGAGGCATGATTTGCCAACACTCCCAATAGCTGGGCAAACTTCAGTTTTGAGGGAGGATTTGGGTCACACACAAAAGTCTCCACAACCAATTATTCATGGGAAATTCTATGTAGGCAGAGCTATTTCATGGCCAGTTAATCAAAACTACATAATCTATTTGGTTAAGCAAAAGAAATTAAAAAGATAAAATAAAATCTATGTATTAACACTCAAAAGTTTTTTAATGCATTTGCCTTGCATTTCGTATGTTTTGCCTTGCCTTTTATATGTTTTGCCTTGCATTTGTTTATTTGCTTTTAAGAACCTTTAGAGAACAATAATTACTAATATAATATGGAGTAGCACAGCATAGACGAGGGAAGCTAACTCTCTCCCTTTTCCCAGAACCTGGAACAGCTAAAGATCCTAAGCATTGTCAGCTTTGGTATCTGACATAGTTTGGATGTTTGTCCCCTTCAAATCTCACGTTAAAATGTGATCCCCAATGTTGGAGAGAGATGCCTCCTGAATGGCTTGGTGCTGTCCTCTTGGTAATGAATGAGTTCTTACCCTGTGAGTTCATGCGATATCTGGTTGTTTAAAAGAGACTGACACCTCCTCCCTGTCTCTCTTGCTTCCTCTCTCACCATGTGATATGCTGGTTTCCCTTCACCTTCCACCATGATTGGAAGGTTCCTGAGGCCCTCCCTGGAAGCAGGTGCCAGTACTATGCTTCATGTACAGCCTTCACAACAAGGAGCCAAATAAACCGCATTTCTTTATAAATTACCCAGCCTCAGGTATTTCTTTATAACAATGCAAATGGGCTAACAGAGTATCATTCATGGACAGTGAGTGTATTAGTCAATTTTCATGCTGCTGATAAAGACATACCCAAGACTGGGTCATTTATAAAGAAAAAGAGGTTTAATGAATTCACAGTTCCACATGGCTGAGGAGGCCTCACAGTTATGGCAGAAGGCGAAAGGCGCGTCTTACATGGCAGCAGGCAAACAGCAAATGAGAACCAAGTGAAAGGCGAAAGGGGTTTCCCCTTATAAAACCATCAGATCTCATGAGACTTATTCACTACCACTAGAACAGTGTGGGGAAAACTGCCCCCATGATCCACTTACCTCTCACTGGGTCCCTCCCACAACATGTGAATTATGGGAGCTACAGTGCAAGATGAGATTTCAGTGGGGACACAGCCAAACCATATCAGACAGTAATAACTTTCAATTAAATATAGCTAGACTTTCTGTCAGTGGGTCACAGCAGTCTAGAGAACACATTGAAAAACTCTAGGAACAGCAGATATAGAGGTCAGATCTAGAGATTTTGAACAAAGTTTAGTGCTACAATGCATTGGTGACCACAGACAAAAGGTGTCTGTTGTTGTTATAGTTTGTTTTCTGTCTTGTTTTTCATCATGGGAGGACAAGAAGAAAAAATGGGGGCAATGGTGAAGGAGAAATGAAAAAGACCTGCTTTTCTATGGGTGGAAGCGACTAAACGAGAGAATAAATTTGGATCACACAACAAATGCAAATCAAGTTAGAAGCATGAAAGGCATGATTAAGGCCATGGTTCTAATAGAGATCAGCCAGCGGAACCAGGATCATGCCACACCGAGAGAGGCTGCAGAGCCATTGCCTTCTCTCCTGTCAAAGCTAAATTAATGAAATGGAACTCACAGAAGCACTATGTAATCAAATATTGGTGGGACACAAGCAAATTCTTAAAAAGTTTCATTGATCAGTGATAATATCTTTTGGTGTAAATATCTCCTCAAAACATTTCAGGAAAAAAAAATAAAGCTATAATTTTACTTTAGAAATATTTAACTTTGTTATACTAGTTTACTTATTTTTTACCTAATACTTCTGATATATTGTTATGTAGGTTAAAGATGCTCGATTCATGCCACTGTGGAAACCACACATAATTTAGGCAATAATGCAAATTCTTTTCAAATTCTTTTATCAGTGTATTCACTTTATTTTTATTTCAAACACAATACAAAATTACAGGATGCTATCAAAGTGATGCTACAAAACCCCACTAAAATTTTTTCAATTCTTCAAATCACACACTTACACACACACACACACACACACACCACATGCATTCCCCGTACAGACCTTTTTTTGGGGGGCCTGAGTAAATAATTGCATTTTATTTTCAATTTTTCATTTTCAAATAATTAAAGACTTACCAAAAATGTTGCAAAACTACGTGCCTTTTTGAAGTAAAGTCTTGAAAAAGTTGTTTGGTATATCCTTTATAGTAATAAAAGAAAACACGTGTATATTCTGTTGATTAAAGGCATGCTGAGATCGTCAGACATGTGACTTCATCAGAGACTCCAATATAGAGCGCAGCTGTAACGACATCCTAAGAGTGTTCTAACTGAAATGTGTTGGAAGAAGGTTCTAATTTTTTTCAACCCTTCTCAAGTTGGCACTCAGCAGATTTCCACTCTATAAAAGTAACTCCTGCTCTGCAACTAATGTTCACAGATAAGCTCCAAACATATTTACAGCTCCATTTAAGTATAATGTACACACAGTAAAATTCACCCTTTTCAATGTGCAATTTAATGGGTTATGGCAGATGAATATCATCATTTGACCACAATCATGATCAAGATACAGAAAATCTGCATCATCACAAAACGTTTTCTTTTGCTGTTTTGCATTTGATCTTTTCTCCATTCCTGAACACAGGCAACCACTAATCTGCTTCTGTTTCTACAGTTTGCATTTTCTAGAGTATCCTATTAGTGGAATGATACATTGGTGTCTTTCATGTCTAGCTTCTTTCACTGAGCATAATGCTTTTGATATTCATTTATATTGCTGTTGTATCAGTTTGCTCCTTTTTATTGTTGAGTGGTACTCCATCTACAACTGGTTTATCCATTTACAAGTTGATGGACACATCTGCTATGAACTTCAAGGATGAGGCTTGGTACGGATATGTTTTTATTTATTTTGAGTCGCAGTGGAATTATTTGGCTATATGATCAGTACTAAGTTTAACATTAAAAGAAACTGCCAAACTGCTTTCCAAAATGTCTGTACCATTTTGAAGTCCCACTAGCCAGGTGTGAATAGCAATTCTTCACATCATGTGGTATGGTCAGTTCTGCTCGTGTCAGCCACTCCAGTGGGTGTACAGTGGTACCTCAATGTGGTTTTAACTTGCATTTCCCTGATGACGGGTAACGTTAAGTATCTTTTCATTTGTGTATTGGACATCATCTCTTTTTAAATTAAAATATCTGTACAAATATTTGGCCCATTTAGGTCAAAATATTACGTTAAATGAGTTATTTGTGTTTTGTTATTTAGTTTTTTAGTTATGTGTACATTCTAGATGAAAGTTCTTTATCAGACATATTTAAAATTATTCTGTCCCAATCTGTGGTTTGCCTTTTCGTTTTTTGATGCTATGTTTTAAGTTGCAAAAGTCTTAATTTCATGAAGTCCAACTTACTATTTTTTTCCATTTTCATCCATCCTTTTCTTATCTAAAAAATTTTTAGCTATAGTAAGATTATTAAAAATTTTTCCTATTCAGTAAGCTTTATACATTTTATATTTACATTATGTATAAAATACATGTTGAGTTAATTTGAGGATATGGTGTGAGGTAATTCTGAAGTTCATATTCTCCATTTAATATCCAATTTTAATAGTACCATCTTTATAAAGACATTGATTTCCTTATTGAAATATTTTGGCAACTTTGGCCATGTAAGGCAGGATATATTTCTAAATTATTTATTCTGTTTCACTGATATATATGTCTTCTTCATGCCAGTAAGTTTACTGTACTGTTTAGTGTAGCTTTACAATATGTCTTGAAATTTGGAAAGTTTTCCAACTTTATTCTTCTTTCTAAAACATGCTCTGGCTATTCTAGGACTTCTGCATTTAAAAAAAAAAATTAGAATCAGCTTTGTAATTTCTCCAAAAAGGCCTATAGGTTTGACTGGGATTGTGCCAAATCTGGAGATCAGTTTCAGAAGAATTATCATCTAATAAGTATGACATGTATATTTACCAATGAACTTGATACATATTTCTACCTATTCAATCTCTCGTATTAGTGATTTAGAAATTTTGGATCAGCATACCTTTTATTAAATTTATTCTGAATTATTTTATTATTTTTGAGGCTATTATAAGTTAAATTGCTTACATAATTTTATTTTCTAATTGGTGTTGATTGTGTATAGAAACACAATTGATTTTATTTATTGATCTTTCATCCTACAACTTTGTTAAATTCACTTCATACCTCTAGCACACTTCTGCAGATGCCTAAGGATTTTCTATGTATATGTTTACATCACGTGAGAATAGTATTTTTCTTTCTTCCCAACTTGGGTGTCACTTATTTCTTATTTTCTTTTCTTTTCTCTTTATTTCTTTCTTCTTTCTGTCCATTCCTCCTTCCTTCCCTTCTTTCTTTCTCCCTGTTTTAGAATCAGTTTTGTAATTTATCCAAAAGGACCTATAAGGTTTCATGGGAATTCCACTGAATCTAGAGATCAATTTCAGGAGAATTATCATCTCATAAGTATTAAATATTTATCAATGAACTTGGTATATATTTCCACTTATTTAATATTGAATGCAATACTTTAAAGAACTAGGGAGAGAGGACATCATTGCATTTTTCATAATCTTATGTAGAAAGTATTAAGGCTTTCACCATTTTAAGTAAGATGTTTGCTATAGATTTTTTGTAAACACATAATCAGTTTGAAAATGTACTTTTCTATCCTCAGTTTGCTGGGAGTTTTTAATTTAAAAAATGTGTTACATTTTGTAAATTCCTTTTTTGCATCTATTGAGAGTGTCACGTGATTTTTCTTTTTTCTGTCAGCATGGTAGATTTTCAGTTGTTGAAACCAACTTGAGATAAACCCCACTTGGTTAAAACACATTATCATTTTTAAATATTCCTAGACTCAATTTGCTAATATTGTATTAAGAATGTTGCATCTAAGTTCATAATGGTTATCAGTCTGTCATTTTTGAGTTGTGATATCTGTATTTGTTTCTGATATCGAGAGAATCCACGTAAAACATCTACTTCTGTCATCAGTAATAATCTGACCAGGGATAACACCAACAGTTAGAGAGGAACCTGTCATTACCTGTGGCAGCAGAGATATCAGAGATTCCAAAAAGAAAAGCAAGGTTAAAATTTCAAATATAATCACATGAAATATCAGAAAGCCAGGGGATAGAAATATAGGAGAGCAAAATCTTAGAGGTCAAAACAAGTAGTTAAGTACTGCACATGATAATAAAAAGTAAAATCTTTTCCTAAGGCAGAGCCTGGCTGCTGCCTAGCTTCTTTGACAATTCTTGGTAGGCTTTCATGGCTTTATAAGGGCTTATACTTTAGGTAAAGTTATAGTCAGGGAAACGGTGGGTGTAGGTTGGCTCTGTAGAAATGAAGCATTACAGGAGCACTGCAGTTAGAAAGAAACTGATACTGATGATACTTCGGTCACACTAATAATACATGCTAATGATAATCATAGCAATCATGGTAATGACAGACAATATATATATAATATTAGCATGCTTCTATTTGCACATATACATATGTGAATAGAAACATTGATTTAAAGACATGAAAGTATAGAAATAGCCTACACCTGATAAAGATATGCTCATACACAATAACAAACCTCAGCATAAACAGAGATTTTGATGTATCACAGAATTCTCCAATAGATCACAATTTTGACACTATGGGAAGTGTCATTTTCAGAACTTTTCTTTATCTCCATTATCTCTATTCTCTATTTCCAACATTCCTGGAGACTGAACTCAAGGATCAGTAAATATTCTCAACCTTAACCATAGCAGACTTCATTCATCCCATATATGCTTGTTATTTTTCCCCATTGACAGAAGGCATTGTACCATGAAATATACAACATATCTCTGACACACCTGACGAAAACAAACAATGGGGAAAGATTGACTATTTAATAAATGGTGATGGGAAAACTGGCTAGCCATATGAAGAAAGCTGAAAGTGGACCCCTTCCTTACACCTTATAAAATAATTAACTCAAGATGGATTAAAGACTTAAACATAAGATCTAAAACCATAAAAACTCTAGAAGACAACCTAGCCAATACCATTCAGAACATAGGCATAGGCAAAGACTTCACGACTAAAACACCAAAAGCAGTGGCAACAAAAGCCAAAATTGAGAAATGGGATCTAATTAAACTAAAGATAGCTTCTGCACAGCAAAAGACACTATCATCGGAGTGAACACACAACCTACAGAGTGGGAGAAAATTTTTGCAATCTATCCATCTAACAAAGGGCTAATATCCAGAATCTACAAGGAACTTAAACAAATTTACAAGAAAAAAACAACCCCATCAAAAAGTGGGAAAAGGATATGAACAGACACTTCTCAAAAGAAGACATTTATGCGGCCAATAAACACATGAGAAAAAGCTCATCATAGGCTGGGCGTGGTGGCTCACGCCTGTAATCCCATCACTTTGGGAGGCCAAGGCGAGTGGATCACAAGGTCAGGAGTTTGAGACTTGCCTGGCCACTATGGTGAAACTCTGTCTCTACCAAAAACACACAAAAAAACTTTAGCCAGGCGTGGTGGTATATATCTGTAATCCCAGCTACTCAAGAGGCTAAGGCAGGAGAATTGCTTGAACCCATTAGGTGGAGGTTGCAGTGAGCCGAAATTGTGCCACTGCACTCCACCCTGGGTGACAGAGTGAGGCTGTCTCAAAGAAAAAAAAAAAAAAAAGCTCATCACCCCTGGTCCAATGAGATACCATCTCGCGCCAGTTAGAATGGCAATCATTAAAAAGTCAGGAAACAACAGGTGCTAGAGAGGATGTGGAGAAATAGGAATGCTTTTACACTGTTGGTGGGAGTGTAAATTAGTTCAACCATTGTGGAAGACAGTGTAGCAATTCCTCAAGGATCCAGAACTAGAAATATCATTTGACCTAACAGTCTCATTACTAGGTACACATCCAAAGGATTATAAATCATTCTACTATAAAGACACGTTCACACATATGTTTATTGCAGCACTATTCACAAGAGCAAAGACTAGGAACCAACCCAAATGCCCATCAATGATAGACTGGATAAAGAATATGTGGCACATATACACCATGGAATACCATGCAGCTATAAAAAAGGATGGATTAATGTCTTTTGCAGAGACATGGATGAAGCTGGAAACCATCATTCTCAGCAAACTATCACAAGAACAGAAAACCAAACACCACATGTTCTCACTCATAAGTGGGAGTTGAACAATGAGAACACATAGACACAGGGAGGGGAACATCACACACTGGGGCCTGTCAGTGGGTAGGAAGGAAAGAGGAGGGATAGCATTAGGAGAAATACTTAATGTAGATGACGAGTTGATGGGTGCAGCAAACCACGACAGCACATGTATACCTATTTCACAAAACTGCAAGTTCTGCAAATGTATCCCAGAACTTAAAGTGTATGTATGTGTGTATATATATATACACACAAATGTAAATGTAAATGTAAATAAATTGAAAATGGTAAAAATAGAAATATGTTTCCTACACAAATAGTGACATAATAAAGCAAGATAGAATGTATGTTTGAGTTAAAAAAAATTGCTTAGAAGACAACTTGAATTCCATTCCAAGGAACTAGTTTTCAAAAGTTTACAACCAGATTTCAGTTTGGCAAAAGGCAACAATGCTGTTTTGAAAATAATTTCTGAAAAGAGCTTCCCCAGCAGTTCCAAATGGCAGTCCTGATACAAGGAAGTAGGGGCAATTTTGTTACCACCAGGAACACTGAATTTATTTTCAGACCTTGAAATTCTGGGAGGCCCTCGAAGAATAATCAACTACAATATTTTACTTTACATAGAAATATTGTTTTAATGTTAATATAAAAGCTTGTATATGAACTAAAATTGTCAATCTGCCACTTTTAAGAAAGAAGAATCCATTATGTCCCTAATCTATAGTGAGTTGATATGTTCCATAAGCAGTTCTGGAAGGAGGCTACACTTAGAGCATAAATTGGTATAGATCGCTTTGCTCTCACAGATAGCGACACAATATTTTCTGCTGAATGGGAAAAAGTTTGAAGGCATAAATCAAGATAAAGCAATCATCTGACAAAGAATTACAAAGAGGCCCCATACCTTTTTCTTAGTGAACTCCATGTGACACATTGATTTTCCACTGAAGATAAAAGCCAAAATCATGTGTCATCAATAGAAAGCAAGCAAAACTATTTGGTTCAATATGTTATGGTACTTAACAAAAAAAACTTGCAGAGAAAAGACAAATCTAAAATGTTGCACATGATTCAAACAAGTCTGGATCAGAAGAGACATTTCAGAGGTCACTGCTAGAGAGTCAAGGATACATTAGAGAGAAATAAACTCCTGCTTTTTTGTTTATCTACTTACATACACAGATACTGTCTGATGAAGATGATTGATATCAGGTATGGTATTTGATGGTATAGTCATTTACAAAATAATTCATCCCTTATGATCTAATGCAATTTTCTTCATATTACACGTGTATATTTAAATACTTCCTTGTGAAGTGGAGGCTAGCCAGGCTGCTGTTAGCATATCCAGTACATTTCTGCAAATTCCAAAATGGCAAATCCCACAGTTGAAATTTCAACCTCTCTAGCGTCCCTCGGCTGGAGTGCATAATCACGGCAAAAGTCTGCAACATCAGAGGTGGCCGCCACAGACACAAAGTCTATGTTTCTCATTCCATTCTACCAAATCTATTCAGCAGTCTGGGTGAGGGGGCTTGGCAGTATCTATGAGCAGAAAGCATTCAAATGGCTGGTATATGTGCTTCCGGGGAAACTAAGGGGAAAAAAGAGAGAGGGAGGGAGGGAGGGAACAAGAAAGAAGAAGGAAACTCAAGGAGAGAGGAAGGGAAGGAGGCTGGCAAGAAGGGATGGAGGGAGCAAGGGAGGGAGGAATAAAGGAAGGAAGTTACACCAAGTTTCAAAACTGGCCACGGACTGAGAAGGATTAAGAGACAAACGGAATTGAAAGCATTTATGTTCATACTCGGTATTTTTCTTACCCATTCTTGCAAATTAGTAATTTAAAAATTTTCATTTCCACAAATCCACGTGTTTCCTTGTTCCTCTCTCTCTGCTCTTTTTCCTTCTTTCCTTCCTGCCTTTCTTCTTTCTTTTCAACATAGGTTATATAAATGTGTGAGAGCTATCACTAGTCTACATTAATCATCAGGATTTTCCTGTATATTTCCAATTAAGATGACCCATAATAATATTCTACTGTAATTTTGGAGGGTCCAAAATACTAGATGGCATTTAGTGTTTTGGAAATCATGACAAGTCTAACAGGACTTTAAAAATCCTATCAAGACATCTGATGTGTTTTCTTGCCCATACACTCTTTAATGAGGTCTGCTTGACCCTTTCTTCTTCCCTTCTCTAGTCATGGGTTCTTCACACTGAAAACTAAGCTTTGCATCAGTGTTTGACGAACAGGTGACATAATAAACTGCAGTTACATTTTAAATTCAGCTCAAGATGGTAGATGAGAAATCTAAGATTGTGAAGTGAGATTTAGCATGCTGTTCAGTATGCAACAAATCTGAGTGTTGCTCACACAGGATTCATACCAACAGGCTCCTTCCAAAACCTTTCAATGCAAATTCTAGCAAATGCACACTTGGAAGAAAAATGTTCCATGAAGTTGTATATGTAAATTTATACTTTCAGCATTTATGTATATAATTTCAGGGGAAGTGGGATCAACTTAACATTATTAAACATAGTCCAATGATATTTACAACATAACTTCAGAAACATTTTATTACTAGAAGTATTTTAAAAAGGATGTACCATTTAGGATTTAAGACACACCCCACAAATGAAAAAACAAATGAGATTATAAACAACATTTTTAAAAAAATTATGCCATCTTTTCACTACAAAATCCTCCTGGGGGAAAAATATCTTTTCCTTCATTATTAAAGGATGTTATCAGAGCACAGTGGAATTCTTTCAGATTTAGTCAGAAGGTTCTCTGGAGTTGACAGATCTATTGGAGAATATTTTCTTTGAAAGTCCATGTCCTTTCCCCAGGCCTACATCATATATAAATAAACATTTCAGAAAAGGGGCCATGTTAAGAAAAAGTGGGTTGAAGATTGTAAGACCTGGTTCCTGGGTGCCAAATAATTCACAAGTTGGAATAAGCTGGGTTTCTGTACCACTTCTCTATGACTGCCATTGATACTGAACTATGCCAAGGAACTAAGTCCTACCAAGGAAAAGCAGGAGGAAAACAGGTGTAAGAAAACATTTCCTGTCAGTGTGTCCAGAGATAGCATGAGTCAACAGCGGCTCCTCATGAAGCCATCGATTCGTAACACTGGAGTATCTAGAATGCATCTGGGTCGAATTATTAAAAAGAAAGTTCTTCTCAAGCTAGTTGTAATGGTAGCTAATTTAAAAAATTAATGTTCTGCGATTCTGATAAAAACCTATGTGGTGAACCAACAATAAAGGCGGCTGGAGATATTGGTATGAAATAGTTATTTTTCCTTATATACCTGGACGTTCATGTAAGAAATTATACTTTTGGAAGGTCTGTCATATTCTCAGTGTATAAGAGTTGAATCATTTTTAGAAGTTATTGTCAGAATTTTGCTTTAATAGTGCAGTAAAGTGTGCATTCTCTCTCTCTCATTTTCATTCAACGGCCTCTACAAATTGAGCCTGGCTCAAAGGTCTTTCCCTCTTGGAATATGACTCCTCCCCTGTCCCTCTACATAGGCTGTTCTCTAACAAATTATTTTGCTGTCTTGATTTTTCAGAGACCTCATGCTAGTAGTAGAGAGCCAGGAGAAAGTGAGATGTCCTATATAAAAGGCCTGCTAGAAAAAGAAATCAGCACTGAGTTCTAAGGATACTGAACAACTTTTTAAAAAACAAGCAAGCCATATTAAACACATTAGTTACAACCAAATTAGATAAAACCATGAAAATTATCCAAGAAGAAAAAGTACATCATCTGTCTAGGTTTAAAATTGCTTAAGGCTGCCATCCAAGTACCACCTATGATAACAAATACAGTAGTCTGTATTGACACAAAGTTTTAGTGATAGACGTAATTACATTCTTCTGCTGGTGGTGTTCTAGAATAAATGGAATATCTGCTGATCAAATCTGAATGCATCCCATAATATTAGCATGTAGGATCCCAGATCTGCAGGCACTATCTCTTTCTCAGATCTACACTTTGAATATTATGTTAGTTAAAATGAGAAGTATGTTAGAAAATGTCTTTTACAAAAGAAATATTGGCTGAGTATGGTGGCTCATGCCTGTAATCCCAACACTCTGGGAGGCCAAGGTGAGAAGATCTCTTGAGCTCAAGAATTTGAGACCAGCTTGGGCAACATATCTATAAAAAATTTTAAAACTTAGCCGGTGTGGTGGTGCACACCTATAGGCACAGCTACTTCAGAGGCTGAATCAAGAGGATCACTTGAGCTTGGGAGTTTGAGGTTGCAGTGAACTATGAACATGGCACTGAACTCCAGTCTGGGCAACAGAGTGAGAACTTGTCTTCAAAAAAATAAAAAAGAAGAAAAAAATAGGAAATATTGTGTTCACATATGCTATGGTACTCTTTCTTATATAAACTATTTCTTTGCAGTATTCTAGAGGATTTAAGACAAATTTACCACTGAATAATTTCATATGGTATATTATTGCATTAGTATAGTATGTTATTATATAATTAGTATAAGTGACCAGTGCTGCAACAACCACATTCCAAAAAGTATTGTGATCCTCCAAAATTACAATGTCTAAATGACATTATTCTCCTTCATGAGACCATTATACCTTAATTTTTCAGCACCATGAAAATCTACAAATGCCCTCTAAAATATATTTAGAAAACGTGGGGAAAAAATAGATACAGTTTCAGAAGATACATATATTTTGAAAATTAGCCTTTTTGGAATAAATTATTCTTTATGACATATAAATAAACACATTTTTCAGACTGGCGGGGTAACATTTGCATCAGTCAAAATAATTAGATTACTAAAACCTGTAATCTTATTAGAAAAATGGTTTATTCAGAGAATCATTGGAATTATTAGCCTTCAAGCTGCTATAGATTGAATCTGATCAAAATAATTAAGATAATATTATTTCATTTTTCAGTATAATATCTCCTTAGTATTTTTGTTTCTTATTTAATATGTGATTATATTTACTTCTGTGAATAATATGGATGAAGATCATTACAGTGTCAAGATCACTGGGTTCAGAGCACAGAAACCTCAAGTCTATTCTTTTTTCTTAAATACCTGTAAGACTTTAAAGAAGACAGAGTTTCTGGACTCTAATTTCTCTATCTGTAGAATAAATGGGTTAGACCAAATAACTCCTTTCTGCTTATAAATTTTCTAATTATATGACTGAGCTTACACCTGGAAAACAGTCTATCTCCTGTATAAATTAATGATAGAAATGAAAACCACCACGTTTCATGAAATTAACCACATAAATATCAACATCAACTGCTCAGAAGGACTTAAGTGCAAGTATCACAGGAATTCTGAAGCACAGAGAACTAAATATAAGAAATGTAACACTCTTCGTATTTTCAAAGAAGATTTTAATAATATATGTAAACACAGTAGCCTGTTCATAAGAAAAAAGAAAAGGGACGTCTTAGCATATTCAGGGTTCAACCAAAACTACTACTGGAATGTAAATCAAAGTAATATTCACCTAACTGTCATAATTGGCATGAATAATTTTAAGTAAAACACTTTTATTTGATATTAAATGTGAACAATAAGCCAAAACAGAGAAAATTAATAAATTGATCATTTATTGAAACTGAAATAAAAATATATAATTATTGAAGCCTCTTATATACATAAACCAATCATTGCTTAAATGAGCTGACATACTAGCTCCATAGTTTTATGTCACTAAGGAACTCTTTTGAACACAATAAAGAAACCAGAATTGAGCACAAAGAATGATGAACTGGGAAGTTCATGGCTTTCTATCTACTAATTAGGAGTACAATCATTCAGTCAAACAGCCACTCAACAAACATTTAGCATACAGCTTCTGGATACCAGGTACTGGTGTAGGTGCTAGAGCAACAAGGAAATAGTCCCTGCATTCAGTGAGCTCACAGGCAAGTAAACAAGTAAGTATAAAGACTGCATGACTGATTGGGAGCGGTGGTTCATGCCTGTAATCCCAGCACTTTGGGAGGCCAACGTGGGCAGATCACGAGGTCAAGAGATCGAGACCATCCTGGCCAACATAGTGAAACCCCGTCTCTACTAAAAATACAAAAATTAGCTGGGCACGGTGGTGCACGCCTGTAGTTACTTGGGAGGCTGAGGCAAGAGAATCAGTTGAACCTGGAAGGTAAAGGTTGCAGTGAGCTGAGATCACACCACTGCACTCCAGCCTGGTGACAGAGTGAGACTCTGTCTCAAAAAAAAAAAAAAAAAAAAAGACTCCATGATAAATGTGTATCTACAAAGGGCACAAAGGAATGAGTAGCTAATCCCCAAAGCCATATGGAGCAGTCAGTATAAGCTTCAGGAAAAGAAACTGAAGTAAAAAGCTAACCTGAATCTGAAAAAAATGAGTAGGTATTTTCCAAGCACGTTTCAGGGGAAAAGTTGCAGGATGCAGAAGTCCTCCCAAGTACAAAAAGAGAATGAACTCTGGACAACTGGCAATTTATGGCACACAGGAATCAGTAAATGTAGGGATGAGAGGCACACAGAAACATGGGCAAAAACAGGAATTTTGACTTTATTCCATAAATCATGGAAAGCCACCAATGGGTTTTAAGTAATAAAATACTAAGACCAGGTTTGCATTTTAGAAAGATCAATTTGATTTCAGTGAGGAGGTCCAAAAATGAGAGCAGCAAGGCCAGATAGAAGTCCTGCTGCAACTAGCTATGGTTAGAGATGCAGACCAAAACTAAGGTGAAATCATTTAGAAGAAAGAACGTGGATATAAGAGCCATTGGTTTGGCCTCTCCACATCATTTTTTTAATTTTATTTTCATTCATTTATTTATTTATTTTTTGAGACAGAGTCTCGCTCTGTCACCCAGGCTGGAGTGCAGTGGCGTGATCTTGGCTCACTGCAAGTTCTGCCTCCCGGGTTCACACTATTCTCCTGCCTCAGCCTCCCGAGTAGCTGGGACTACAGGCACGCGCCACCACGCCCAGCTAATTTTTTCTATTTTTTAGTAGAGATGGGGTTTCACCGTGTTAGCCAGGATGGTCTCGATCTCCTGACCTCGTGATCCACCCACCTCGGCCTCCCAATGTGCTGGGATTACAGGCTTGAGCCACCATGCCCAGCTGGCCTCTCCACATCTTTACTGTTATACTGATAACATGGGGATGAAAATAAATATTATTTGTATTTAAACTATTATTGTTATGTGAAAATTAAACAAATAACATACTATGATAACATCGGAGGTTCAAGAAATATTAAGTCTTGAAAATAGGAAAGATGAAAGGAAGGAAACAGGGAGTGGGGAGGAAAGTAGGAGAAAGGAGAGAATATAGGAATGAGAGAGGAGGAAAATAATAAGAAAGAAGTAGAAAGCTAGGTACGGTGGCTCATGACTGTAATCCCAGCGCTTTGGGAGGCCGAGTCAGGCAGATCACAAGGTCAGGAGTTCAAGACCAGCCTGGCCAATATGGTGAAACCTTGTCTCCACTAAAAATACAAAAATTAGCTGGGTGTGGTGGCAGGCACCTATAGTCCCAGCTACTCGGGAGGCTGAGGCAGGAGAATCACTTGACCCTGGGAGGCAGAGGTTGCAGTGAGCTGAGATCACACCACTGCACTCCAGCCTGGGTGACAGAGAAAGATGCTGTCTCAAAAAAAAAAAAAAAGAAAGAAAAAAAAAAAGAAAGAAGTAGAAAAAGATATAGTATTTCTTAATCAGCAGAAGCTACTCTTATTTTTCAATACTCTACCTTTCTAATGTATCACTGACAAGGAAAGGTCTTGAATAATTGACTGAAGTCAGAATAGGTAAGGCACTCTACCTGTGGATACATGAGAGGCCTTAAAAAGTTCATGGAAAATGCATATTATGAAAAAAACTATGCAAAGGTTTCAATTTTGGCAGCAAAATAAACTCATACTAATTTATTATAGCATGTTTGAACAGGATCTAGTTTGAGACAGTAAGAAGGAGTAGACATTAGTTTGAAAAGAGCCCCTAGCAGAGCAATGTAAATTCTGCTAAAATTGAAGCAAGAACAAACATTAGATTATGATGAAGCTTGAGTGAAAGAATGGTGAAATCACTGATGCTTTACAAGAAGCTTGAGGGGACAATGCACCAAAGAAATCAGTAGTTCACAAGCGGACAGCTTTTTTAAAGAAGAAACGAGATGATGTGGAAGATGAAGTCCACAGGGACAGATCATCCATATCAATTTGCAAGGAAAAAAATTAATCTTGTTTGTGCCCTAATTGAAGAGGACTGATAATCAACAGCACAAACAATAGCCAACATCATAGACATCTTAATTGGTTCAGCTTACACAGTTCTGACTAAAAAATTAAAGTTGAACCAACTTTCCACTGCATGGGTGCCAAAAGTGTTGTGCTCAGATCAGCTGCAGACAAGAGGAGAGCTCTCAATGGAAATTTTAAAGAACTAGGGTCAAGATCCTGAAGGATTTCTTTGAAGAATTGTAACAGAAGATAAAACATGGCTTTCCCAGTATGATCCTGAGGGCAAAACACAATCAAAGCAATGGCTACCAAAGGTGGAAGTGGTCCAGTCAAAGCTAAAGGGGATCACTCAAGAGCAAAGGTCACGGCAACAGTTTTTTGGGGACATTCCAGGCATTTTGCTTGTTGACTTTGTGGAAGGTCAAAGAACAATAATATCTGCATATCATGAGAGTGTTTTGAATAAGTTAGCCAAAGTTTTAGGGCAAAATACCTGGGAAAGCTTTAGCAGACAGTCCTCTAACACCACAATGTTTCTGCTCATTCCTGTCATCAAGCAAAGGCAATTTTGTGAGAGTCTCAATGGGAAATTGTCAGGCATCCACCTTACAGCTCTGATTTGGCTCCTTCTGACTTCTTTTTGTTTCCCAATCTCAACAAATGTGGAAAGGGCACCCATTTTTCTTAAGTTAATAATGTATAAGAGACTGCATTGACATTGTTAAGTTCCCAGGACCGTCAGTTCTTTAGGGATGAAAACCGAAGATCACATTTTCAATGTTTATCTTTTAACTTCATTTTTCCACAAACTTTTTGAAGTTTCTCCATACAAATGTCTCCATACAAATGAGCACTTGCAAAATAAGCAGAGAGTCTCATTCAATGGACAGAAAGTTCTGTGCCATCTAAAAATTATCTTAAGCAAGTTCAATGTGTAGCAACAGACTGTATTGATAAATATCAGTTCGTTTGACTTCTGCAATGACCATGATGGAGTAACAAGAACTAGACTTTCTCTCCCTCCTGAAACAACCAAAAAATGGCCAAAATGTATGCCACAAAAGTTTGCAAGACCCTGTAAAGTCAGTCTCAAACAAGGTGAGCCTATCAACTGCCCTAATTTATGCCTGGAGAAAGTTTTGCAGCCCACTACTCCAGGAGAAAAGCCCAAGAGGAGCCCATTGTTCTCCCTGAGCTGAGGGGACAGAGCTGAGAGTCCACAGAAACCATGTTGACATGAGCTCTCAGGACAAGGTTTCCGAGAAGAAGGGGCTGCACAGAAAGAGAACTCCAGAGCTCTGCAAAGGGTCCCCCTAAAGTACATAGCTAAGTAATTGTTAGGACAGGCCTAGAGAAAAGTACCTACGGTTGGGGAAACAACACCCAGATAAGATGAAAAGTAACAGTACACATGCTCACCAAGGTCCAGTAATAGTGCTTATTTTATCAGCCAACCCAGAAACACCTCAAGATTCCCAGGGATACCCAGAAGGATCTTGCCTCACTAGTTGGGAGTGATTAGCTCTAAAATGAGAACTGGTCTGATCCCACCTAATGAATTTTTAAAGCAAGACCAAAAAGAGTCAAACTCTTTCCAACTAAACTTAAATACATACCAATACAAAGATCAAGAATATTTATATATACTTCCAGCACTCAATAAGATAAAAGTCACCATATCTGACATCCAGACACAGTTTAGCAGAGACACAACAGTAACAACAAAAGACAGAAGAACGTGGCTCATAATAAGGAGAAAAATCACTGAGTCAGAACTGATCCAGAGTAAATCAAGGTGCCAGAGTTATCAGTTAAGAACATTCAAATGCTTATTGAAACAGTATTCTATATGTTCTAAAATAGAGACATGCAAGATACACTAAAGGAGGCTGGGCGCAGTGGCTCACGCCTGTAATCTCAGCATTTTGCGAGGCCGAGGCAGGTGGATCACGAAGTCAGGAGTTCAGGACCAGCCTGACCAATATGGTGAAATCCCATCTCTACTAAAAATACAAAAATTAGCGGGGCATAGTAGCATGCGGCTGTAGTCCCAGCTACATGGTAGGCTGATAGCACATTAGTCATTAAAGAAGAAAAGATAGACACCTCTCAAAATAAAATAGAGAGAGAAAATAAATTTTTAAAAAACATGAACAGAGCAATAGTAGACAGTAAATTTCAAGTAACTGAATTTACGTGTAATCTCAGTTCCCAAAGGAGAGGAGAGGGAAGATGTGAAAACATTTGGGACTTTGAGTCAGGCAAAGCTTTCTTTGATATGACCCCACAGCATGATTTATATAATAATATATTGATAAGAAGAACTCATCCAATTTAAAAAAAAGAATCTGCTCTTCAAAAGAATCTATTAAGAGACTGAAAAGACAAGCTGCAGGCTGGGAGAAAATATTTGCAATTCATATATCTGATGAAAGGCTTGCATCAAAAATATATTTTAAAAGCTCAAAATTTAATAATGAAAAACAAACAACCCCATTTAAAACTTGGGTGAAAGACTGGAACAGACATTACAAAGTAGACATTTGTTTGGTAAATAAGCACATATGCTCAACATAATTAATGCTTAGGGCAATGCAAATTAAAACCAAAATGAGACGCCACTATCTATTTTTAAATAGCTAAGATTAGCATGACTGATAACAGCCAAGCACTGGCTTGGATGTGGAGAAGCTGAAACTCTCATACACTGCTGATGGGAATACAAAAAAGTGTAACCTTTGAAAAACAGTTTAAGAGTCCCTTAAAAAGTTAAACATACTTCTGCCGTAAGACTCAGCCATTGCACTCCTGGGTATTTACCCAAGAGAGATAAAAGTAGGTGTTCATATAATGATATCAACACAAATGTTCATAGCACATGTATTCATAATAGCCCAAACTAGAAACAGTCTAAATATCAATCAATACATTAATGAATTAACTTGCTTTATCCGAATTAATTATGGATACATACTATAACATGAATGAATCTCAAAATAACTATACTAAGTGAAACAAGGCAGACTCTAGAGGTAAAACATGCAGAGAAAAAAACATAAAATGTCAGACAAAAAAGTGCATAGTGTAAAATTTTATTTATATACATTTTTTGACTGTATAAATTACTGTCCAGTGACAGAAAGCAGTTTGGTGGTTTTTAAGGGCCAGGAATGAGGGGCCAGAGAAATGTATTATAAAGAGGCATCAGGAAACTGGAGGTGAAGTATATTTCCATCACCTCGATTGCGTGCTGATGGTTTCTAAACTTTCAATATTTTTAGTTTATTATATGTTATACAAAATAAAGCTTGTAATAAAAATCAAAAGATTGAGCCATCCTTATTTTCTCTATAAAAGAGCAGAATTCTCCTTTTAGAGATTTGGAAAGATTATTAAAAGATAAGTTACAAAATACAGTACCTGACACGTATAAAATATTAAATAAATACTAGCCATGCTTAATTATTTTGTTTTAAGTCTATATGAGTCAAGTTTTAGTAGAAATATGGGCTAGAAAAAAAAAAACAGAAAGCGGGACTCTGTGATCCGACTTGGGCTTATAGAACAGACTGCATAGTTTGTTCTCATGCTGCTAATAAAGTCATACCCAAGACCGGGTAATTTAGAAAGGAAAGAGGTTTAATGAACTCACAATTCCACATGGCTGGGGAGGCCTCACAGTCATGGCAGAAGGCAAAAAAGAAGCAAAGGCACATCTTAAATGGTAGCAGAGAAGAAAGCTTGTGTAGGGAAACTCCCATTTTAAAAGCATCAGATCTCGTGAGACTTATTCGCTACCAGGAGAACAGTAGGGGGAACCCGCCCCTATGATTCAATGATCTCCACCTGACTCCATCCTTGACATGCGGGGATAATTACAATCAAGGTGAGATTCGGGTGGAGACACAGCCGAATCATATCAATGACTAATGAGAGTTACGTCCAGAACCTAATGAAAACCTGTCTGAGGCCACATTCCCTGTAAAGCAGATTTGAGATAGAGATTTGTGTAGAGAACATTTAACTGGGTAAAATCCTAGGAGCCAACAACTGTGGCGAAAAAGCTGAATTGGACAAAGGGAGTTGAGATGTGAGGCAGTCACAACAAATACCTCAGCTAATCTGAAGGGGGAGCTGAGAAGCAGGGGTGACCCTTCAGAGTTGCCCTAAATTGAGGCAGGAGTATGGAGTTTTAATACCTTTCACTGGCCATTCTTCAGATACGAGTTGTCCCCAAGGATGGACATCAGCTTGACAAGTTATTAATTAGATCTCCTGAGAATAAATTCTAGAGAGAATCAGCTGAGAGGCATGATTTGCCAACACTCCCAATAGCTGGGCAAACTTCAGTTTTGAGGGAGGATTTGGGTCACACACAAAATCTCCACAACCAATTATTCATGGGAAATTCTATGTAGGCAGAGCTATTTCATGGCCAGTTAATCAAAACTACATAATCTATTTGGTTAAGCAAAAGAAATTAAAAAGATAAAATAAAACCTATATATTAACACTCAAAAGTTTTTAATGCATTTGCCTTGCATTTCATATGTTTTGCCTTGCATTTCATATGTTTTGCCTTGCATTTGTTTATTTGCTTTCAAGAACCTTTAGAGAACAATAATTACTAATATAATATGGAGTAGCACAGCATAGACGAGGGAAGCTAACTCTCTCCCTTTTCCCAGAACCTGGAACAGCTAAAGATCCTAAGCATTGTCAGCTTTGGTATCTGACATAGTTTGGATGTTTGTCCCCTTCAAATCTCACGTAAAAATGTGATCCCCAGTGTTGGAGAGAGATGCCTCCTGAATGGCTTGGTGCTGTCCTCTTGGTAATGAATGAGTTCTTACCCTGTGAGTTCATGCGATATCTGGTTGTTTAAAAGAGACTGACACCTCCTCCCTGTCTCTATTGCTTCCTCTCTCACCATGTGACATGCTGGTTTCCCTTCACCTTCCACCATAATTGGAAGGTTCCTGAGGCCCTCCCTGGAAGCAGGTGCCAGTACTATGCTTCACGTACAGCCTTCAGAACAAGAAGCCAAATAAACCTCATTCCTTTATTAATTACCCAACCTCAGGTATTCCTTTACAACAATGCAAATGGGCTAACAGAGTATCATTCATGGACAGTGAGTGTATTAGTCAATTTTCATGCTGCTGATAAAGACATACCCAAGACTGGGTAATTTATAAAGAAAAAGAGGTTTAATGAATTCACATATCTGCACCGCTAGCTGTATAAATATGGAAATACCTTCACTGCTACCTGTACAAATATGGAAATATCTACAGCGCTACCTGTATAAACATGGAAATATCTACACTGCTATCTGTATAAACATAGAAATATCTACACCGCTATCTCTATAAACATGGAAATATCTACAGCGCTATCCGTATGAACATGGAAATATCTACACCGCTATCTGTATAAACAAGGAAATAACTACACCGCCATCTCTATAAACATGGATATATCTACAGGGCCATCTGTATAAACACGGAAATAACTACACCGCTATCTGTATATACATGGAAATATATACACCGCTATCTCTATAAACATGGAAATATCTACACCATTATCTGTATAAACATGGAAATAACTACACCTCTATCTCTATAAACATGGAAATATCTACACTGCTATCTGCATAAACATCGAAATATCTAAACCGCTACCTGTAAAACAGGGAAATATCTACACCGCTATCTCTATAAACATTGAAACATCTACACTGCTATCTTTATAAACATTGAAATACCTACACTGCTATTTGTATAAACATGGAAATATCTACAACGCTATCTCTATAAACATGGAAATAACTACACCGCTATCTCTATAAACGTGGAAATATCTACACCACCATCTGTATGAACATGGAATTATCTACAACGCCATCTGTATGAACATTGAAATATCTTCACCGCTATCTGTATAAACATGGAAATATCTACACCGCTATCTGTATATACATGGAAATATCAACACCGCTATCTCTATCAACATGGAAATATCTACACCGCTATCTCTATAAACATGGAAATACCTACACCGCCATCTGTATCGACATGAAAATATCTACACCGCCATCTGTATAAACATGGAAATATCTACACTGCTATCTGTATTAAGATGGAAATATCTACACCGCCATCTATATAAACATGGAAATATCTACACCGCCATCTGTATGAACATGGAAATATCTACAGTGCAATTTCTATAAAGATGGAAATATCTACACTGCAATCTGTTTAAACATGGAAATATCTACACCTCTATCTGTATTAAGATGGAAATATCTACACTGCCATCTCTATAAAGATGGAAATATCTACACCGCCATCTGTATGAACATGGAAATATCTACACCGCTATCTGTATATACATGGAAATATCTACACCGTTATCTCTATAAACATGGAAATATCTAAACTGCTACCTGTAAAACAGGGAAATATCTACACCGCTATCTCAATAAACATTGAAATATCTACACTGCAATCTTTATAAACATTGAAATACCAACACTGCTATTTGTATAAACATGGAAATATCTACAACGCTATCTCTATAAACATGGAAATAACTACACCGCTATCTCTATAAACGTGGAAATATCTACACTGCCAACTGTATGAACATGGAAATATCTAAAACGCCATCTGTACGAACATTGAAATATCTACACCGCTATCTGTATAAACATGGAAATATCTACACCGCTATCTGTATATACATGGAAATATCTACACCGCTATGTCTATCAACATGGAAATATCTACACCGCTTTCTCTATAAACATGGAAATACCTACACCGCCATCTGTATCGACATGAAAATATCTACACCGCCATCTGCATAAACATGGAAATATCTACACCGCTATATGTATTAAGATGGAAATATCTACACCGCCATCTATATAAACATGGAAATATCTACACCGCCATCTGTATGAATATGGAAATATCTACAGTGCAATCTCTATAAAGATGGAAATATCTACACCGCCATCTGTTTAAACATGGAAATATCTACACCTCTATCTGTATTAAGATGGAAATATCTACACTGCCGTCTCTATAAAGATGGAAATACCTACAACGCCATCCCTATGAACATGGAAATATCTACAGCGCCATCTGTATAAACATGGAAATATCTACACAGCTATCTGTAAAAACATGGAAATATCTACAGCATAATGTGTATAAACATGGAAATACCTACCCCGGTATCTGTATTAACATGGAAATATCTACACCGCCATCTGTATGAACGTGGAAATATCTACACCGCCAACTCTGTAAACATGGAAATATCTACACCGCCATCTGTAGGAACATGGAAATATCTACAACGCTATCTCTATAAACATGGAAATGTCTACAACGCCATCTGTATATACATGGAAATTCGTACACCGCTATCTGGATAAACATGGAAATATCTACACCGCTATATCTATAAACATGGAAATATCTACACCGCCATTTGTATGCACATGGAAATATCTACAGCACCATCTGTAGGAACATGGAAATGTCTAAACCGCTATCTCTATAAACTTGGAAATACCTACACCGCTATCTGTAAAAACATGGAAATATCTACACAACTATTTCTATAAACGTGGAAATGTCTACACTGATATCTGTATAAACAAGGAAATACATACAAAGCTATCTGTATAAACATGGAAATATCTACTCCGCTATCTGTGTAAACATGGAAATATCTACACCGCTATCAGTATAAACATGGAAATATCTACAATGCTATCTGAATAAACATGGAAATATCTACACCGCTGTCTGTGTAAACATGGAAATATCTACACCGCTATCTCTTAAAACATGGAAATATCTACACCGTAATGTGTACAAACATGGAAATACCTACACCGCTATCTGTATAAACATGGAAATATCTACACCGCCATCTGTAGGAACATGTACATATCTAAACCGCCAACTCTATAAACATGGAAATATCTACACCACCATCTGTAGGAATACGGAAATATCTACACCACTTTCTCTATAAACATGGAAATATCTTCACTGCCATCTGTATAAATATGGAAATACGTACACTGCTATCTGGATAAACATGGAAATATCTACACTGCTATATCTATAAACATGGAAATATCTACACCGCCATCAGTATGAACATGGAAATATCTACACCGATCTCTGAATAAACATGGAAATAACTACAACGCTATCTGTGTAAACATGGAAATATCTACACCGCTATCTCTTAAAACATGGAGATATTTAAACCGCTACCTTTATAAACATCGAAATATCTACACTGCTATCTGCATAAAAGTGGAAATATCTACACCGATATCTGCATAAACTTGGAAATATCTACACCGCTGTCTGTGTAATCATGGAAATATCTACACCACCAACTGGAGGAACATGGAAATATCTACACCGCTATGTGTATAAACATGGAAATACCTAGACCGCCTTCTTTATAAACATGGAAGTATCGACACCGCAATCTCTAACAACATGGCAATATCTAATCCGCCATCTGCATGAACATGGAAATATCTACACCGCCGTCTCTATAAAGATGGAAATATCTACACCGCCATGTGTATAAACATGGAAATATCTACACCGCTATCTACATAAAGATGGACATATCTACGCCGCTTTCTGAATAAACATGGAAATATCTACACAGCCTCTGTATAAACATGGAAATATCTACACCGCCATCTGTATAAACATGGAAATATCTACACCGCCATCTGTATAAACATGGAAATATCTACACTGCCAACCGTATAAACATGGAAATATCTACACCGCTATCTGTGTAAACATGGAAATATCTACACCGTTATGTGTGTAAACATGGAAATATCTTCACCGCCATCTGTATGAACATGGAAATATCTACACCGCCATCTGTATAAACATGGAAATATCTATACTGCCAACCGTATAAACATGGAAATATCTACACCGCTATCAGTATGAACATGGAAATATCTACACCACTATCTGTATAAACGTGGAAATATATACACCACTATCTGTGTAAACATGGAAATATCTACACCGCTATCTGTTAAAACTTGGAAATATCTACACCGTTATGTGTGTAAACATGGAAATATCTTCACCGCCATCTATATGAACATGGAATTATCTACACTGCCATCTCTATAAACATGGAAATTTCTACACCGCCATCTGTAGGAACATGGAAATATCTACACCACCTTCTGAATGAACATGCAAATATCTTCACCGCCTTCTGTATGAACATGGAAATATCTATACAGCCATCTGTATGAATTTGGAAATATCTACACCGCTAACTGTATGAACATGGAAATACCTACACCGCTATCTCTATGAACATGGAAATATCTACACCGCTATCTGTATAAACAAGGAAATATCTACACTGCCATCTCTATAAACATGGAAATATCTACACTGCCATCTGTATAAAGATGGAAATATCTACACCGTTATCCGTAAAAACATGGAAATATCTACAGCGTTATCTGTATAAACATGAAAAGATCTACACCGCCATCTCTATAAACATGGAAAATCTACACCGCTATCTGAAAAAACATGTAAATATCTACACCGGTATCTGTATAAACATGGAAATATATACACAGCTATCTGTATAATCATGGAAATATCTACACCGCCATCTGTATGAACATGGAAATATCTACACCACCATCTCTATAAAGATTGAAATATCTACACCGTCATCTGAATATACATAGAAATATCTACACCACCATCTGTATAAACATGGAAATATCTACACCACCATGTGGATGAACATGGAAATATCTATACCGCCATCTGTATGAACATGGAAACATCTACACCACCATCTGTATGAACATGGAAATATCTACACCGCCATCTGTATGAACATGCAAATATCTTCACCGCCGTCTGTATGAACATGGAAATATTTACACCGCCGTCTGTATGAACATGGAAATATCTACACCGCTGTCTGTATGAACATGGAAAAATCTACACCGCTATCTTTATAAACACGGAACATCTACACGTCTATCTCTATAATCATAGATATATCTACACCGCTATCTGTATATACATGGAAATATTTACACCGCTATCCATATAAACATGGAAATATCTACAGTGTTATCTATATAAACATGGAAATAACTACACTGCTATCTCTATAAACATGGATATATCTACACCGCTATCTGTATAAACATGGAAATATCTACTCTGCTATCTGTGAAACAGGGAAATATCTACACTGCTTTCTCTATAAACATGGAAATATCTGCACCACTATCTCTATAATCATGAAAATATCTACACCGCCATCTCTATAAACATGGAAATACATACACCGCCATCTGTATGAATATGGAAATATCTAAACCACCATGTGTATAAAGATGGAAATATCTACACCGCTATCTGTATGAACATGGAAATATCTACACCGCCATCTGTATGAACATGGAAATACCTACACAGCCATCTGTATAAAGATGGAAACATCTACACCGCTATCTGTATGAACATGGAAATATCTACACGGCTATCTGTATAAACATGGAATTATCTACACCGCTATCTGTATAAACATGGAAATATCTCCACGGCTATCTCTATAAACATGGAAATAACTACACCGCTGTGTGTATAAACATGGAAATATCTAGACCGCCTTCTCCAGAACATGGAAATATCTAAACCGCCAACTGTATGAACATGGAACTATCTACATGGCTATCCGTAGAAACATGGAAAATCTACAACGCTATCTGAATAAACATGGAAATATCTACACCGGTATATGTATAAACATGGAAATATCTACACCGTCATCTGAATATACATAGAAATATCTACACCACCATCTGTATAAACTTGGAAATATCTACACCGCCATCTGTATAAACAAGGAAATATCAACACCGCCATCTGTGTGAACATGGAAATATGTACAAAGCCATCTGTACGAACATGGAAATATCTACACCACCATGTGTATGAACATGGAAATATCTAAACCGCCATCTGTATGAACATGGAAATATCTACACCGCCATCTGTATAAACATGGAAATATCTACACTGCCAACCGTATAAACAAGGAAATATCTACACCGCTATCTGTGTAAACATGGAAATATCTACACCGCCATCTGTATGAACATGGATATATCTACACAGCCATCTGGATGAACATGGAAATATCTACACAGCTATCTGTATGAACATGGAAATATCTACACCGCTATCTGTGTAAACTTGCATACATCTTCACCGCTATCTCTATAAACATGGAAATATCTACACCGCTATCTGTATGAACCTGGAAATATCTACACCACTACCTGTATGAACATGGAAATATCTACACTGCTATCAGTATGAGCATGGAAATATCTACACCGCTATCTGTTTGAACATGGAAATATCTACACCGCTGTCTGCATGAAAATGGAAATATCTACACAGCTATCTGCATATACATGGAAATATCTACACAGCTATCTCTTTACACATGGAAATAACTACACCGCTATCTCTATGAACATGGAAAAATCTACACCGCCATCTGTATGAACATGGAAATATCTGCACTGACATCTGTATGAACATATACCTATCTACACGGCCATCTGTATTAAGATGGAGATATCTACACCGACATCTGTATAAACATGGAAAAATCTACACCGCTATCTGTATAAACATGGAAATATCTACACCGCTATCTGTATAAACATGGAAATATCTACACCGCTACCTGTATAAACATGGAAATATCAGCACCGCTATCTGTATAAACATGGAAATATCTCCACGGCTATCTCTATAAACATGGAAATAACTACACCGCTGTGTGTATAAACATGGAAATATCTAGACCGCCTTCTCTAGAACATGGAAATATCTAAACCGCCAACTGTATGAACATGGAACTATCTACATGGCTATCCGTAGAAACATGGAAAATCTACACCGCTATCTGAATAAACATGGAAATATCTACACCGGTATCTGTATAAACATGGAAATATCTACACAGCTATCTGTATAAACAGGGAAATAACTACACCGTTGTATGTATAACCTTGGAAATATCTACACCTTTCTCTTTATAAACATGGAAATAACTACACCACCATTTCTATAAACATGGAAATATCTAAACCGCCATCTGTACGAACATGGAAATATCTACACCGCCTTTATAAAGACAGAAATATCTACACCGCCATCTGCATAAACATGGAAATATTGACAACGCCATCTGTATAGAGATGGAAATATCTACAAAGCCATATGAATAAACATGGAAATACCAACACCGCCATCTGTATAAACATGGAAATATCTACAAGGCCATCTGAATAGAGATGGAAATATCTACAGAGCCTTATGAATGAACATGGAAACATCTACACCGCCATCTGTATAAACATGGAAACATCTACACTCCCATCTGTATAAGCATGGAAATATCTACAACGCCATCTGTATGAACATGCAAATATCTACACCGCTATCTGTATGAACATGGAAATATCTACACCGCCATCTGTATGAACATGGAAATATGTACACCGCCATCTGTATGAACATGCAAATATCTACACCGCTATCTGTATGAACATGGAAATATCTACACCGCTATCTCTATAAACATGGAAATATCTACACCGCTATCAGTGTAAACAAGGAAATATCAGCACTGCCATCTCTATAAACATGGAAACATCTACACTGCCATCTGTATAAACATAGAAATATCTACAACGCTATCTGTATATACATGGAAATATTTACACCGCTATCCGTATAAACATGGAAATATCTACAGCGATATCTATATAAACATGGAAATAACTACACCGCTATCTCTATAAACATGGATATATCTACACTGCTATCTGTATAAACATGGAAATATCTACACTGCTATCTGTGAAACAGGGAAATATCTACACCACTATCTCTATAAACATGGAAATATCTACACCACCATCTCTATAAACATGGAAATACATACACCACCACCTGTATGAACATGGAAATATCTACACCGCCATGTGTATAAAGATGGAAATATCTACACCACTTTCTGTATGAACATGGAAATATCTACACCGCCAAATGAATAAACACCGAAATATCTATACCGCCATAACCATACACTTGGAAATATCTACACCGCTACCTGTATAAACATGGAAATATCTACACCGCTGTCTGTATAAAGATGGAAAAATCTACACCGCTATCTGAATAAATATGGAAATATCTACACCGCCATCTTTATAAACATGGAAATATGTACACCGCTATCTCTATAAACATGGAAATATCTACACCGCCGTCTATATGAACTTCGAAATATCCACACCGCCATCTCTGTAAAGATGGAAATATCTAAACCACCGTCTGTATAATCATGGAAACATCTACACCGCCACCTCTATAAACATGGAAATATCTACACCGCCATCTGTATGAACATGGAAATAACTACACAGCCATCTGTATAAAGATGGAAATATCTACACCGCCATCTGTATAAACATGGAAATATCTACACCGCTATCTGTATAAACAAGGAAATATCTACACTGCCATCTCTATAAACATGGAAATATCTACACTGCCATCTGTATAAACATGGAAATATCTACACCGTTATCCGTATAAACATGGAAATATCTACAGCGTTATCTGCATAAACATGAAAATATCTACACCGCCATCTCTATAAACATGGAAAATCTACACCGCTATCTGAATAAACTTGTAAATATCTATACCGGTATCTGTATAAACATGGAAATATCTACACAGCTATCTGTATAAACATGAAAATATCTATACCGCCAACCACATAAAGATGGAAATATCTACACCGCTATCAGTATGAACATGGAAATATCTACACCACTATCTGTATAAACGTGGAAATATATACACCGCTATCAGTGTAAACAAGGAAATATCAGCACTGCCATCTCTATAAACATGGAAACATCTACACTGCCATCTGTATAAACATAGAAATATCTACAACGCTATCTGTATATACATGGAAATATTTACACCGCTATCCGTATAAACATGGAAATATCTACAGCGATATCTATATAAACATGGAAATAACTACACCGCTATCTCTATAAACATGGATATATCTACACTGCTATCTGTATAAACATGGAAATATCTACACTGCTATCTGTGAAACAGGGAAATATCTACACCACTATCTCTATAAACATGGAAATATCTACACCGCCATCTCTATAAACATGGAAATACATACACCACCACCTGTATGAACATGGAAATATCTACACCGCCATGTGTATAAAGATGGAAATATCTACACCACTTTCTGTATGAACATGGAAATATCTACACCGCCAAATGAATAAACACCGAAATATCTATACCGCCATAACCATACACTTGGAAATATCTACACCGCTACCTGTATAAACATGGAAATATCTACACCGCTGTCTGTATAAAGATGGAAAAATCTACACCGCTATCTGAATAAATATGGAAATATCTACACCGCCATCTTTATAAACATGGAAATATGTACAACGCTATCTCTATAAACATGGAAATATCTACACCGCCGTCTATATGAACTTCGAAATATCCACACCGCCATCTCTGTAAAGATGGAAATATCTAAACCACCGTCTGTATAATCATGGAAACATCTACACCGCCACCTCTATAAACATGGAAATATCTACACCGCCATCTGTATGAACATGGAAATAACTACACAGCCATCTGTATAAAGATGGAAATATCTACACCGCCATCTGTATAAACATGGAAATATCTACATCGCTATCTGTATAAACAAGGAAATATCTACACTGCCATCTCTATAAACATGGAAATATCTACACTGCCATCTGTATAAACATGGAAATATCTACACCGTTATCCGTATAAACATGGAAATATCTACAGCGTTATCTGCATAAACATGAAAATATCTACACCGCCATCTCTATAAACATGGAAAATCTACACCGCTATCTGAATAAACTTGTAAATATCTATACCGGTATCTGTATAAACATGGAAATATCTACACAGCTATCTGTATAAACATGAAAATATCTATACCGCCAACCACATAAAGATGGAAATATCTACACCGCTATCAGTATGAACATGGAAATATCTACACCACTATCTGTATAAACGTGGAAATATATACACAGCTATCTGTGTAAACATGGAAATATCTACACCGCTATCTGTTAAAACTTGGAAATATCTACACCGTTATGCGTGTAAACATGGAAATACCTTCACCGCCATCTGTATGAACATGGAAATATCTACACCACTATCTCTATAAACATGGAAATACCTACTCCGCTATCTGTATAAACAAGGAAATATCTATACTGCTATCTGTGAAACAGGGAAATATCTACACCGCTATCTCTATAAACATGGAAATATCTACACCACTATCTCTATAGTCATGGAAATATCTAACCCGCCATCTGTATGAACATGGAAATATCTACACAACAATCTGTATAAAGATGGAAATATCTACACCGCTACTGTGTGAACATGGAGATATCTACACCGCTATCTGTATAAACATGGAAATATCTACACCGCTATCTGAATAAACATGGAAATATCTCCACCGCAATACCTATAAACATGGAAATAACTACAGAGCTATGTGTATAAACATGGAAATACCTAGACCGCCATCTTTAAAAACATGGAAATATCTACACAGCCATCTGTATAAACGTGGAAATACCTACACCGCCATCTGTATGAACATGGAAATATCTATAGCGCCAACCATATAAAGATGGAAATATCTACACCGCTATCTCTATGAACGTGGAAATATCTACACCGCAATCTGTATAAACATGGAAATATCTACACCGCTATCCCTATAAACATGGAAATATCTACACCACTCTCTATATACTTGGAAATAACTACACTACTATCTCTATAGACATGGAAATATCTAGACCGCCATCTCTATAAACATGGAAATATCTACACCGCCATATGCATAAACGTGGAAATATCTAAACCGCCATCTGTATGAACATGGAAATATCTACACCGCCATCTTTATAAAGATGGAAATAACTACACCGCCATTTGTGTAAACTTGGAAATATCTACACTGCCATCTGTATAAAAATGGAAATATCTACACCGTCATCTGAATATACATGGAAATATCTACACAACCATCTGTATAAACATGGAAATATCTACACCGCCATCTGTATAAACATGGAAATATCTACACCGCCATCTGTATGAACATGGAAATATGTACAAAGCCATCTGTATGAATATGGAAATATCTACACCACCATGTGTATGAACGTGGAAATATCTACACCGCCATCTGTATGAACATGGAAATATCTACACCGCAATCTGTATGAACATGCAAATATCTTCATTGCCATCTGTATGAACATGGAAATATCTACACCACCATCTGTATGAACATGGAAATATCTACACCGCTATCTGTATAATCATGGAAATATCTGCACGGATATCTCTATAAACATGGAAATATCTACACCACTTTCTGTGTAAACATGGAAATATCTACAACACCAACTGTAGGAACATGGAAATATCTACACCGCAATCTCTATAAACGTTGAAATATCTACAGAACTATGTGTACACACATGGAAATAAATACACCGCTATCTGTATAAACATGGAAATATCTACACCGCTATCTGTGTAAACATGGAAATATCTACACGGCTATCTGTATAAACATGGAAATATCTACACCGCTACCCGTATAAACATGCAAATATCTACACAGCCATGTGTATAAAAATGGAATTATCTACACCACTATCTGTATAAACATGGAAATATCTACAGGGCCATCTCTATAAACATGGAAATATCTACACTGCTATCAGAATAAACACGGAAATATCTAAACTGCTACCTGTAAAACAGGGAAATATCTACACTGCTATCTCTATAAACATGGGAATATCTACACTGCTATCTTTACAAACATTGAAATACCTACACTGCTATTTGTATAAACATGGAAATATCTACAACGCTATCTCCATAAACATGGAAATAACTACACCGCTATCTCTATAAACGTGGAAATATCTACACCGCCATCTGTATGAACATGGAAATATCTACAACGCCATCTGTATGAACATTGAAATATCTACACCGCTATCTGCATAAACATGGAAATAGATACACCGCTATCTGTATATACATGGAAACATCTACACCGCTATCTCTATCAACATGGAAATATCTACACCGCTATCTCTATAAACATGGAAATACCTACACTGCCATCTGTATCGACATGAAAATATCTACAGCGCCATCTGAATAAACATGGAAATATCTACACTGCTATCTGTATTAAGATGGAAATATCTACACCGCCATCTATATGAACATGGAAATATCTACACCGCCATCTGTATGAACATGGAAATATCTACAGCGCTATCTCTATAAAGATGGAAATATCTACACGGCCAACTGTTTAAACATGGAAATATCTACACCTCTATCTGTTAAGATGCAAATACCTACACTGCCATCCCTATAAAGATGGAAATATCTACACCGCCATCTGTATGAACGTGGATATATCTACAGCGCAATCTCTATAAAGTTGGAAATATCTACAACGCCATCTGTAGGAACATGGAAATATCTACACCGCCAACTCTGTAAACATGGAAATATCTACACCGCCATCTGTAGGAACATGGAAATATCTACACCGCCAACTCTGTAATCATGGAAATATCTACACTGCCATCTGAAGGAACATGGAAATATCTACAACGCGATCTCTATAAACATGGAAATATCTACAACGCCATCTGTATGAACATGGAAATATGTACAAAGCCATCTGTATGAATATGGAAATATCTACACCACCATGTGTATGAACGTGGAAATATCTACACCGCCATCTGTATGAACATGGAAATATCTACACCGCCATCTGTATGAACATGGAAATATCTACACCGCCATCTGTATGAACATGCAAATATCTTCATCGCCATCTGTATGAACATGGAAATATCTACACCACCATCTGTATGAACATGGAAATATCTACACCGCTATCTGTATAATCATGGAAATATCTGCACCGATATCTCTATAAACATGGAAATATCTACACCACTTTCTGTGTAAACATGGAAATATCTACAACACCAACTGTAGGAACATGGAAATATCTACACCGCTATCTCTATAAACGTTGAAATATCTACAGAACTATGTGTACACACATGGAAATAAATACACCGCTATCTGTATAAACATGGAAATATCTACACCGCTATCTGTGTAAACAAGGAAATATCTACACGGCTACCTGTATAAACATGGAAATATCTACACCGCTATCTGAATAAACATGGAAATATCTACAACGCTACCCATATAAACATGCAAATATCTACACAGCCATGTGTATAAACATGGAATTATCTACACCACTATCTGTATAAACATGGAAATATCTACAGGGCCATCTCTATAAACATGGAAATATCTACACTGCTATCAGAATAAACACGGAAATATCTAAACTGCTACCTGTAAAACAGGGAAATATCTACACCGCTATCTCTATAAACATGGAAATATCTACACTGCTATCTTTACAAACATTGAAATACCTACACTGCTATTTGTATAAACATGGAAATATCTACAACGCTATCTCCATAAACATGGAAATAACTACACCGCTATCTCTATAAACGTGGAAATATCTACACCGCCATCTGTATGAACATGGAAATATCTGCACCGCCATCTGTATGAACATATAAATATCTACACCGCCATCTGTATTAAGATGGAGATAACTACACCAATATCTGTATAAACTTGGAAATATCTACACCGCTATCTGTTTAAACATGGAAATATCTACACCGCTACCTGTAAAAACATGGAAATATCAGCACCGCTATCTGTATGAACATGGAAATATCTACACCGCTATCTGTATGAACATGGAAATAGCTACACCGCTATCTGTATGAACATGGATATAGCTACACCGCTTACTGTATAAACGTGGAAATGTCTACACCGCTATCTCTATAAACATGGCAATATCTACACCGCTATCTGTATAAACATGGAAATATCTACACCGATCTCTATAAACATGGAAATAACTACTCTGCTACCTCTATAGACATGGAAATATCTACACCGCCATCTCTATAAACATCGAAATATCTACACCGCCATCTGTATGAACATGGAAATATCTACAACGACAACCGTATAAAGATGGAAATATCTACACCGCTATCAGAATGAACATGGAAATATCTATACCGCTATCTGTATAAACATGGAAATATCTACACCACCTTCTCTATAAACATGTAAATATCTAAAACGCCATCTGTATGAACATGGAAATATCTACACCACCTTCTTTATAAAGATGGAAATATCTACAAGGCCATCTGTATAAACATGGAAATATCTACACCGCCAACTTTATAAACACGGAAAAATCTACACTGTCAAATGAATAAACATGGAATTATCTACACCACCATCTGTATAAACATGGAAATATCTACACAGCCTTCTGTATAAACATGGAAATACATACACCGCCATATGTATGAAGATGGAAATAGCCACACCGCCATGTGTATAAAGATGGAAATATATACACAGCTATCTGTATGAACATGGAAATATCTACACCGCCATCTGTATAAACACAGAAATATCTATACCGCCATCTGTATACACATGGAAATATCTACACCGCTATCTGTATAAACACGGAAATATCTACACCGCTATCTGTATAAACATAGAAATATCTACACCGCTATCTGTATAAAGATGGAAACATCTACATCGCTATCTGAATAAACATGGAAATATCTACACCGCCATCTTTATAAACATGGAAATATCTACACCGCCATCTCTATAAACATAGAAATACCTACAACGCCATCTGTATGAACATGGAAATATCTACACAGCCATCTGTATAAACATGGAAATACATACACCGCCATATGTATGAAGATGGAAATAGCTACACCACCATGTGTATAAAGATGGAAATATCTACACCGCTATCTGTATGAACATGGAAATATCTACACCGCTATCTGTATAAGGGTGGAAATATCTACACCGCCATCTGTATGAACATGGATATAGCTACACCGCTTACTGTATAAACGTGGAAATGTCTACACCGCTATCTCTATAAACATGGCAATATCTACACCGCTATCTGTATAAACATGGAAATATCTACACCGATCTCTATAAACTTGGAAATAACTACTCTGCTACCTCTATAGACATGGAAATATCTACACCGCCATCTCTATAAACATGGAAATATCTACACCGCCATCTGTATGAACATGGAAATATCTACAACGACAACCGTATAAAGATGGAAATATCTACACCGCTATCAGTATGAACATGGAAAGATCTACACCGCTATCTGTATAAACATGGAAATATCTACACCACCTTCTCTATAAACATGTAAATATCTAAAACGCCATCTGTATGAACATGGAAATATCTACACCACCTTCTTTATAAAGATGGAAATATCTACAAGGCCATCTGTATAAACATGGAAATATCTACACCACCATCTTTATAAACACGGAAAAATCTACACTGTCAAATGAATAAACATGGAATTATCTACACCACCATCTGTATAAACATGGAAATATCTACACAGCCATCTGTATAAACATGGAAATACATACACCGCCATATGTATGAAGATGGAAATAGCAACACAGCCATGTGTATAAAGATGGAAATATATACACAGCTATCTGTATGAACATGGAAATATCTACACCGCCATCTGTATAAACACAGAAATATCTATACCGCCATCTGTATACACATGGAAATATCTACACCGCTATCTGTATAAACACGGAAATATCTACACCGCTATCTGTATAAACATAGAAATATCTACACAGCTATCTGTATAAAGATGGAAACATCTACATCGCTATCTGAATAAACATGGAAATATCTACACCGCCATCTTTATAAACATGGAAATATCTACACCGCCATCTCTATAAACATAGAAATACCTACAACGCCATCTATATGAACATGGAAATATCTACACAGCCATCTGTATAAACATGGAAATACATACACCGCCATACGTATGAAGACGGAAATAGCTACACCGCCATGTGTATAAAATGGAAATATCTACACCGCTATCTGTATGAACATAGAAATATCTACACCGCCATCTGTATAAACAAAGAAATATCTATACCGCCATCTATATACACATGGAAATATCTACACCGCTATCTGTATAAACATGGAAATATCTACACCGCTATCTGTATAAACATAGAAATATCTACACCGCTATCTGTACAAAGTTGGAAACATCTACATCGCTATCTGAATAAACATGGAAATATCTATACCGCCATCTTTATAAACATGGAAATATCTACACCGCCCTCTCTATAAACATAGAAATATCTACACCGCCATCTGTATGAACATGGAAATATCTACACTGCCATCTCTATAAAGATGGAAATGTCTACACCGCCGTCTGTATAAACATGGAAATATCTACACCACCATCTGCATAAACATGGAAATATCTAAACCGCCATCCGTATGAACATGGAAATATGTACACCGCCATCTTTATACAGATGGAAATATCTACACCGCCATCTGTATAAACATGGAAATATCTACACCGCCATCTGTATAAAGATGGAAATTTCTACACCGTCATCTAAATAAACGTGGAAATATCTACACCACCATGTGTATGAACATGGAAATATCTACATCGCCATCTGCATGAACAAGGAAATACCTACACTGCCATCTGTATGAACATGGAAATATCTACACCGCCATCTGTATGAACATGCAAATATCTTCACTGCCATCTGTATGAACATGGAAATATCTACACTGTCATCTGTATGAACATGGAAATATACACACCGCTATCTGTTTGAAAATGGAAATATCTACTACGCTATCTCTATAAACATGGAAATGTCTACACCGCTATCTGTGTAAACAAGGAAATATCTACACTGCCATCTCTATAAACATGGAAATATCTACACTGCCATCTGTACACACACGGAAATATCTACACAGCCATGCGTATATACATGGAAATATTTACACCGCTATCCATATAAACATGGAAATATCTACAGCGTTATCTATATAAACATGGAAATAACTACAGCGCTATCTCTATAAACATTGATATATCTACACCGCTCTCTGTATAAACATGGAAATATCTACACCGCTATCTGTATGAACATGGATATATCTACACAGCCATCTGGATGAACATGGAAATATCTACACCGCTATCTGTATGAACATGGAAATATGTACACCGCTATCTGTGTAAATATGCATACATCTTCACCGCAATCTGTATAAGCATGAAAATATCTACACCGCAATCTGTATGAACATGGAAATATCTACAGCACTATCTGTTTGAACATGGAAAGATCTACACAGCTATCTGCATATACATGGAAATATCTACAAAGCTATCGCTTTACCCATGGAAATAACTACACCGCTATCTCTATAAACATGGAAATATCTACACCGCCATCTGTATGAACATGGAAATATCTGCACCGCCATCTCTATGAACATATAAATATCTACACCGCAATCTGTATTAAGATGGAGATATCTACACCGCTATCTGTATAAACTTGGAAATATCTACACCGCTATCTGTATAAACATGGAAATATATACACCGCTATCTGTATAAACATGGAAATATCTACACCGCTACCTGTATAAACATGGAAATATCAGCACCGCTATCTGTATGAAAATGGAAATATCTAAACCGCTATCTCTATGAACATGGAAATATCTACACCGCTATCTGTATGAACATGGAAATAGCTACACCGCTATCTGTATGAACATGGAAATATCTACAATGCTATCTGTATGAACATGGATATATCAACACAGCCATCTGGATGAACATGGAAATATCTACACCGCTATATGTATGAACGTGGAAATAGCTACACCGCTAACTGTATGAACATGGAATTATCTTCACCGCTATCTGAATGAACGTGCAAATATCTACACCGCTATCTGTATGAACATGGAAATATCTACACCACTACCTGTATGAACATGGAAATATCTTCATCGCCATCTGTATGAACATGGATATATCAACACAGCCATCTGGATGAACATGGAAATATCTACACCGCTATAGGTATGAACATGGAAATAGCTAAACCGCTATCTGTATGAAAATGGAAATATCTACACCGCTATCTGTATGAACATGGAAATATCTACACCGCTATATGTATGAACATGGAAATATCTTCACCGCCATCTGTATGAACATGGATATATCTACACAGAAATCTGGATGAACATGGAAATATCTACACCGCTATGTGTATGAACATGGAATTATCTACACCGCTATCTGTGTAAACATGCATACATCTTCACCGCTATCTCTATAAACATGGAAATATCTACACCGCTATCTGTATGAACATGGAAATATCTACACCGCTATCTGTTTGAACATGGAAATATCTACACCGCTATCTGCATGAAAATGGAAATATCTACACAGCTATCTGCATATACATGGAAATATCTACAAAGCAATCTCTTTACACATGGAAATAACTGCACCGCTATCTCTATAATCATGGAAATATCCACACCGCCATCTGTATGAACATGGAAATATCTGCACCGCCATCTGTATGAACATATAAATATCTGCAACGCCATCTGTTTTAAGATGGAGATATCTACACCGCTATCTGTATAAACATGGAAATATCTACACCGGTATCTGTATAAACATGGAAATATCTACACCGCTACCTGTATAAACATGGAAATATCAGCACCGCTATCTTTATGAACACGGAAATATCTAAACAGCCATCTGGATGAACATGGAAATATCTATACCGCTATCTGTATGAACATGGAAATTGCTACACCGCTATCTGTATGAACATGGAAATATCTACACCTCTATCTGTTTGAACATGGAAATATCTACACCGCTATCTGTATGAACATGGAAATATTTTCACTGCCATCTGTATGAACATGGATATATCTACACAGCCATCTGGATGAACATTGAAATATCTACACCGCTATCTGTATGAACATGGAAATATCTACACCGCTATCTGTGTAAACATGCATACATCTTCACCGCTATCTGTATAAACATGGAAATATCTACACCGCTATCTGTATGAACATGGAAATATCTACACCGCTATCTGTTTGAACATGGAAATATCTACACCGCTATCTGCATGAAAATGGAAATATCTACACAGCTATCTGCATATACATGGAAATATCTACAAAGCAATCTCTTTACACATGGAAATAACTACACCGCTATCTCTATTATCATGGAAATATCCACACCGCCATCTGTATGAACATGGAAATATCTGCACCGCCATCTGTATGAACATATAAATATCTGCAACGCCATCTGTATTAAGATGGAGATATCTACACCGCTATCTGTATAAACATGGAAATATCTACACCGCTATCTGTATAAACATGGAAATATCTACACCGCAATCTGTATAAACATGGAAATATATACACCGCTACCTGTATAAACACGGAAATATCAGCACCGCTATCTTTATGAACATGGAAATATCTACACAGCCATCTGTATGAACATGGAAATATCTATACCGCTATCTGTATGAACATGGAAATAGCTACACCGCTATCTGTATGAACATGGAAATATCTACACCACTATCTGTATGAACATGGAAATATCTACACCGCTATCTGTATGAACATGGAAATATTTTCACCGCCATCTGTATGAACATGGATATATCTACACAGCCATCTGGATGAACATGGAAATATCTTCACCGCTATCTGTATGAACGTGGAAATTTCTACACCGCTATCTGTGTAAACATGCATACAACTTCACCGCTATCTGTATAAACATGGAAATATCTACACACCTATCAGTATGAACATGGAAATATCTACACCGCTATCTGTTTGAACATGGAAATATCTACACCGCTATCTGCATGAAAATGGAAATATCTACACAGCTATCTGCATATACATGGAAATATCTACAAAGCAATCTCTTTACACATGGAAATAACTACACCGCTATCTCTATAAACATGGAAATATCTACACCGCCATCTGTATGAACATTTAAATATCTGCACCGCCATCTGTATGAACATATAAATATCTGCACCGCCATCTCTATTAAGATGGAGATATCTACACCGCTATCTGTATAAGCATGGAAATATCTACACCGCTATCTGTATCAACATGGAAATATCTACACCGCTATCTGTATAAACATGAAAGTATCTACACCGATATCTGTATGAACATGGAAATATCTTCACCACCATCTGTATGAACATAGATATACCTACACAGCCATCTGGATGAACATGGAAATATCTACACCGCTATCTGTGTAAACATGCATACATCTTCACCGCTATCTGTATAAACATGGATATATCTACACCGCTATCTGCATGAACATGGAAATATCTACACCACTATCTGTATGAACATGGAAATATCTACACCGCTATCTGTATGAACATGGATATATCTACACAGCCATCTGGATGAACATGGAAATATCTACACCGCTCTCTGTATGAACATGGAAATATCTACACCGCTATCTGTGTAAAGATGCATACATCTTCACCGCAATCAGTATTTAGCATGGAAATATCTACACCGCTATTTGTATGAACATGGAAATAAATACACCGCTATCTGTTTGAACATGGAAATATCTACACCGCTATCAGCATGAAAATGGAAATATCTACACAGCTATCTGCATATACATGGAAATATCTACACAGCTATCTCTTTACACATGGAAATAACTACACCGCTATCTGTATGAACATGGAAATATCTACACCGCCATCTGTATGAACATGGAAATATCTGCACCGCCATCTGTATGAACCTATAAATATCTGCTCCGCCATCTGTATTAAGATGTAGATATCTACACCGCTATCTGAATAAACATGGAAATGTCTACACCGCTATCTGTATAAACATGGAAATATCTACACTGCTCTCTGTATAAACATGGAAATATCTACACCGCTATCTGTATAAACATGGAAATATCTACACCGTAATCTGTATAAACATGGAAATAACTACACCACTACCAGTATAAACATGGAAATATCAGCACCGCTATCTGTATGAACATGGAAATATCTACACCGCTATCTCTATGAACATGGAAATTTCTACACCGCTATCTGTATGAACATGGAAATAGCTACACCGCTATCTGTATGAACATGGAAATATCTACACCACTACCTGTATGAACATGGAAATATCTACACTGCTATCAGTATGAGCATGGAAATATCTACACCGCTATCTGTTTGAACATGGAAATATCTACACCGCTGTCTGCATGAAAATGGAAATATCTACACAGCTATCTGCATATACATGGAAATATCTCCACAGCTATCTCTTTACACATGGAAATAACTACACCGCTATCTCTATGAACATGGAAAAATCTACACCGCCATCTGTATGAACATGGAAATATCTGCACTGACATCTGTATGAACATATACCTATCTACACGGCCATCTGTATTAAGATGGAGATATCTACACCGACATCTGTATAAACATGGAAAAATCTACACCGCTATCTGTATAAACATGGAAATATCTACACCGCTATCTGTATAAACATGGAAATATCTACACCGCTACCTGTATAAACATGGAAATATCAGCACCGCTATCTGTATAAACATGGAAATATCAGCCCCTCTATCTGTATGAACATGGAGATATCTACACCGCATTCTGTATGAACATGGAAATATCTACACCGCTATCTGTATGAACATGGAAATATATTCACCGCCATCTGTATGAACATGGATATATCTACACAGCCATCTGGATGAACATGGAAATATCTACACCGCTATCTGTATGAACTTGGAAATAGGTACACCGCTGTCTGTATGAACATGGAAATATCTACACCACTATCTGTATGAACATAGAAATATCTACACAGCTACCTGTATGAACATGGAAATATCTACACCGCTATCTGTATGAACATGGATATATCTACACAGCCATCTGGATGAACACGGAAATATCTACACCGCTATCTGTATGAACATGGAAATATATACATCGCCATCTGTATGAACATGGAAATATCTGCACCGCCATCTGTATGAACATATAAATATCTACTAGGCCATCGGTATTAAGATGGAGATATCTACAGCGCAATCAGTATAAACATGGAAATATCTACACCGCTATCTGCATAAACATGGAAATATCTACACCGCTACCTGTATAAACATGGAAATATCAGCACCGCTATCTGTATGAACACGGAAATATCAGCCCCTCTATCTGGATGAACATGGAAATATCTACACCGCTATCTGTTTGAACATGGAAATAGCTACACCGCTATCTGTATGAACATGGAAATACCTACACCACTATCTGTATGAACATGGAAATATCTACACCGCTTTCTGTATGAACATGGAAATATCTACACCGCTATCTGCATGAAAATGGAAATATCTACACAGCAATCTGCATATACATGGAAATATCTACAAAGCTATCTCTTTACACATGGAAATAACTACAGCGCTGTCTCTATAAACATGGAAATATCTACACCGCCATCTGTATGAACATGGAAATATATGCACCGCCATCTGTATGAACATATAAATATCTACACCGCCATCTATATTAAGATGGAGATATCTACACCGCTATCTGTATAAACTTGGAAATATCTACACCGCTATCTGTATAAACATGGAAATATCTACACCGCAATCTGTATAAACATGGAAATAACTACACCGCTACCAGTATAAACATGGAAATATCAGCACCGCTATCTGTATGAACACGGAAATATCTACACCGCTATATCTATGAACATGGAAATTTCTACACCGCTATCTGTATGAACATGGAAATATCTACACCGCTATCTGTATGAACATGGAAATATATATACCACTATCTGTATGAACATGGAAATACCTACACTGCTATCCGTATGAACATGGATATATCTACACCGCCATCTGGATGAACACGGAAATATCTACACCGCTATCTGTATGAACATGGAAATATCTACACCGCTATTTGTGTAAATATGCATACATCTTCACCGCAATCTGTATAAACATGGAAATATCTACACCGCTATCTGTATGAGCATGGAAATATCTACAACGCTATCTGTTTGAACATGGAAATATCTACACCGCCATCTGTATTAACATGGAAATATCTGCACCGACATCTGTATGAACATATACATATCTACACGGACATCTGTATTAAGATGGAGATATCTACACCGATATCTGTATAAACATGGAAATATTTACACCGCTATCTGTATAAACCTGGAAATATCTACACCGCTATCTGTATAAACATGGAAATATCTACACCGCTACCTGTATAAACATGGAAATATCAGCAACGCTATCTGTATGAACATGGAAATATCAGCCCCTCTATCTGTATGAATATGGAAGTATCTACACCGCTATCTCTATGAACATGGAAATAACTACACCGCTATCTGTTTGAACATGGAAATACCTAAACCGCTATCTGCATGAAAATGGAAATATATACACGGCTATCTGCATATACATGGAAATATCTACACAGCTATCTCTTTACACATGGAAATAACTACACCGCTATCTATATGAGCATGGAAATATCTTCACCTCCATCTTTATGAAAATGGATATAACTACACAGCCATCTGGATGAAAATGGAAATATCTACACCGCTATCGGTATGAACATGGATATATCTACACCGCTATCTGTGTAAACATGCATACATCTACACCGCTATCTGTTTGAACATGGAAATATCTACACCGCTATCTGTTTGAACATGGAAATATCTACAAAGCGATCTGCATATACATGGAAATATCTTCAAAGATATCTCTTTACACATGGAAATAACTACAGCGCTATCTCTATGAACATGGAAATAGCTTCACCGCCATCTGTATGAACATGGAAATATCTGCACCGCCATCTGTATGAACATATAAATATCTACACCGCCATCTATATTAAGATGGAGATATCTACACCGCTATCTGTATAAACTTGGAAATATCTACACCGCTATCTGTATAAACATGGAAATATCTACAGCGCAATCTGCATAAACATGGAAATATCTACACCACTACCTGTATAAACATGGAAATATCAGCACCGCTATCTGTATGAACATGGAAATATCTACACCGCTATCTCTATGAACATGGAAATTTCTACACCGCTATCTGTATGAACATGGAAATATCTACACCGCTATCAGTATGAACATGGAAATATCTACACCGCTATCTGTTTGGACATGGAAATATCTACACCGCTATCTGCATGAAAATGGAAATATCTACACAGCTATCTGCATATACATGGAAATATCTACAAAGCAATCTCTTTACACATGGAAATAACTACACCGCTATCTCTATAAACATGGAAATATCTACACCGCCATCTGTATGAACATGGAAATATCTGCACCGCCATCTGTATGAACATATAAATATCTGCACTGCCATCTGTATTAAGATGGAGATATCTACACCGCTATCTGTATAAACATGGAAATATCTACACCGCTATCTGTATCAACATGGAAATATCTACACCGCTATCTGTATAAACATGGAAGTATCTACACCGATATCTGTATGAACATGGAAATATCTTCACCACCATCTGTATGAACATAGATATATCTACACAGCCATCTGGATGAACATGGAAATATCTACACCGCTATCTGTGTAAACATGCATACATCTTCACCGGTATCTGTATAAACATGGAAATATCTACACCGCTATCTGCATGAACATGGAAATATCTACACCACTATCTGTATGAACATGGAAATATCTACACCGCTACCTGTATGAACATGGATATATCTACACAGCCATCTGGATGAACACGGAAATATCTACACCGCTCTCTGTATGAACATGGAAATATCTACACCGCTATCTGTGTAAAGATGCATACATCTTCACCGCAATCAGTATTTAGCATGGAAATATCTAAACCGCTATTTGTATGAACGTGGAAATAACTACACCGCTATCTGTTTGAACATGGAAATATCTAAACCGCAATCAGCATGAAAATGGAAATATCTACACAGCTATCTGCATATACATGGAAATATCTACACAGCTATCTCTTTACACATGGAAATAACTACACCGCTATCTGTATGAACATGGAAATATCTACACCGCCATCTGTATGAACATGGAAATATCTGCACCGCCATCTGTATGAACCTATAAATATCTACACCGCCATCTGTATTAAGATGTAGTTATCTACACCGCTATCTGAATAAACATGGAAATGTCTACACCGCTATCTGTATAAACATGGAAATATCTAAACTGCTCTCTGTATAAACATGGAAATATCTACACCGCTATCTGTATAAACATGGAAATATCTACACCGTAATCTGTATAAACATGGAAATAACTACACCGCTACCAGTATAAACATGGAAATATCAGCACCGCTATCTGTATGAACATGGAAATATCTACACCGCTATCTCTATGAACATGGAAATTTCTACACCGCTATCTGTATGAACATGGAAATAGCTACACCGCTATCTGTATGAACATGGAAATATCTACACCACTACCTGTATGAACACGGAAATATCTACACCGCTATCAGTATGAGCATAGAAATATCTACACCGCTATCTGTTTGAACATGGAAATATCTACACCGCTGTCTGCATGAAAATGGAAATATCTACACAGCTATCTGCATATACATGGAAATATCTCCACAGCTATCTCTTTACACATGGAAATAACTACACCGCTATCTCTATGAACATGGAAAAATCTATACCGCCATCTGTATGAACATGGAAATATCTGCACTGACATCTTTATGAACATATACCTATCTACACGGCCATCTGTATTAAGATGGAGATATCTACACCGACATCTGTATAAACATGGAAATATCTACACCGCTATCTGTATAAACATGGAAATATCTACACCGCTATCTGTATAAACATGGAAATATCTACACCGCTACCTGTATAAACATGGAAATATCAGCACCGTTATCTATATAAACATGGAAATATCAGCCCATCTGTATGAACATGGATATATCTACACCGCATTCTGTATGAACATGGAAATATCTACACCGCTATCTGTATGAACATGGAAATATCTTCACCGCCATCTGTATGAACATGGATATATCTACACAGCCATCTGGATGAACATGGAAATATCTACACCGCTATCTGTATGAACTTGGAAATAGGTACACCGCTGTCTGTATGAACATGGAAATATCTACACCACTATCTGTATGAACATAGAAATATCTACACCGCTACCTGTATGAACATGGAAATATCTACACCGCTATCTGTATGAACATGAATATATCTACACAGCCATCTGGATGAACACGGAAATATCTACACCGCTATCTGTATGAACATGGAAATATACACACCGCCATCTGTATGAACATGGAAATATCTGCACCGCCATCTGTATGAACATATAAATATCTACAAGGCCATCTGTATTAAGATGGAGATATCTACACCGCAATCAGTATAAACATGGAAATATCTACACCGCTATCTGCATAAACATGGAAATATCTACACCGCTATCTGTATAAACATGGAAATATCTACACCGCTACCTGTATAAACATGGAAATATCAGCACCGCTATCTGTATGAACACGGAAATAGCAGCCCCTCTATCTGGATGAACATGGAAATATCTACACCGCTATCTGTTTGAACATGGAAATAGCTACACCGCTATCTGTATGAACATGGAAATATCTACACCACTATCTGTATGAACATGGAAATATCTACACCGCTTTCTGTATGAACATGGAAATATCTACACCGCTATCTGCATGAAAATGGAAATATCTACACAGCAATCTGCATATACATGGAAATATCTACAAAGCTATCTCTTTACACATGGAAATAACTACAGCGCTGTCTCTATAAACATGGAAATATCTACACCGCCATCTGTATGAACATGGAAATATCTGCACCGCCATCTGTATGGACATATAAATATCTACACCGCCATCTATATTAAGATGGAGATATCTACACCGATATCTGTATAAACTTGGAAATATCTACACCGCTATCTGTATAAACATGGAAATATCTACACCGCAATCTGTATAAACATGGAAATAACTACACCGCTACCAGTAAAAACATGGAATTATCAGCACCGCTATCTGTATGAACATGGAAATATCTACACCGCTATATCTATGAACATGGAACTTTCTACACCGCTATCTGTATGAACATGGAAATATCTACACCGCTATCTGTATGAACATGGAAATATATATACCACTACCTGTATGAACATGGAAATATCTACACTGCTATCCGTATGAACATGGATATATCTACACCGCCATCTGGATGAACACGGAAATATCTACACCGCTATCTGTATGAACATGGAAATATCTACACCGCTATTTGTGTAAATATGCATACATCTTCACCGCAATCTGTATAAACATGGAAATATCTACACCGCTATCTGTATGAGCATGGAAATATCTACAACGCTATCTGTTTGAACATGGAAATATCTACACCGCCATCTGTATTAACATGGAAATATCTGCACCGACATCTGTATGAACATATACATATCTACACGGCCATCTGTATTAAGATGGAGATATCTACACCGATATCTGTATAAACATGGAAATATTTACACCGCTATCTGTATAAACCTGGAAATATCTACACCGCTATCTGTAAAAACATGGAAATATCTACACCGCTACCTGTATAAACATGGAAATATCAGCAACGCTATCTGTATGAACATGGAAATATCAGCCCCTCTATCAGTATGAATATGGAAGTATCTACACCGCTATCTCTATGAACATGGAAATAACTACACCGCTATCTGTTTGAACATGGAAATACCTAAACCGCTATCTGCATGAAAATGGAAATATATACACAGCTATCTGCATATACATGGAAATATCTACACAGCTATCTCTTTACACATGGAAATAACTACACCGCTATCAGTATGAGCATGGAAATATCTTCACCGCCATCTGTATGAAGATGGATATAACTACACAGCCATCTGGATGAAAATGGAAATATCTACACCGCTATCGGTATGAACATGGAAATATCTACACCGCTATCTGTGTAAACATGCATACATCTACACCGCTATCTGTTTGAACATGGAAATATCTACACCGCTATCTGTTTGAACATGGAAATATCTACACAGCGATCTGCATATACATGGAAATATCTTCAAAGATATCTCTTTACACATGGAAATAACTACAGCGCTATCTCTATGAACATGGAAATAGCTTCACCGCCATCTGTATGAACATGGAAATATCTGCACTGCCATCTGTATGAACATATAAATATCTACACCGCCATCTATATTAAGATGGAGATATCTACACCGCTATCTGTATAAACTTGGAAATATCTACACCGCTATCTGTATAAACATGGAAATATCTACACCGCAATCTGTATAAACATGGAAATATCTACACCACTACCTGTATAAACATGGAAATATCAGCACCGCTATCTGTATGAACATGGAAATATCTACACCGCTATCTCTATGAACATGGAAATTTCAACACCGCTATCTGTATGAACATGGAAATATCTACACCACTATCTGTATGAACATGGAAATATCTACACCGCCATCTGTATGAACATGGATATATCTACACAGCCATCTGGATGAACACGGAAATATCTACACCGCTATCTGTATGAACATGGAAATATCTACACCGCTATCTGTACAAACTTAGAGATATCTACACCGCTATCTGTATAAACATGGAAATATCTTCACCGCAATCTGTATAAACATGGAAATATCTACACCACTACCTGAATAAACATGGAAATATCAGCACCGCTATCTGTATGAACATGGAAATAACTACACCGCTATCTCTATGAACATGGAAATTTCTACACCGCTATCTGTATGAACATGGAAATAGCTACACCGCTATCTGTATGAACATGGAAATATCTACACCACTACCTGTATGAACATGGAAATATCTACACCGCTAACTGTATGAACATGGAAATATCTACACCGCTATCTGTTTGAACATGGAAATATCTACACCGCTGTCAGCATGAAAATGGAAATATCTACACAGCTATCTGCATATACATGGAAATATCTTCACAGCTATCTCTTTACAAATGGAAATAACTACACCGCTATCTGTAGTAACATGGAAATATCTACACCGCCATCTGTATGAACATGGAAATATCTGCACTGACATCTGTATGAACATATACATATCTACACGGCCATCTGTATTAAGATGGAGATATCTACACCGACATCTGTATAAACATGGAAATATCTACACCGCTTTCTGTATAAACATGGAAATATCTACACTGCAATCTGTATAAACATGGAAATATCTACACCGCTACCTGTATAAACATGGAAATATCAGCACCGCTATCTGTATGAACACGGAAATATCTACACCGCTATATCTATGAACATGGAAATTTCTACACCGCTATCTGTATGAACATGGAAATATCTACACCGCTATCTGTATGAACATGGAAATATATATACCACTATCTGTATGAACATGGAAATACCTACACTGCTATCCGTATGAACATGGATATATCTACACCGCCATCTGGATGAACACGGAAATATCTACACCGCTATCTGTATGAACATGGAAATATCTACACCGCTATTTGTGTAAATATGCATACATCTTCACCGCAATCTGTATAAACATGGAAATATCTACACCGCTATCTGTATGAGCATGGAAATATCTACAACGCTATCTGTTTGAACATGGAAATATCTACACCGCCATCTGTATTAACATGGAAATATCTGCACCGACATCTGTATGAACATATACATATCTACACGGACATCTGTATTAAGATGGAGATATCTACACCGATATCTGTATAAACATGGAAATATTTACACCGCTATCTGTATAAACCTGGAAATATCTACACCGCTATCTGTATAAACATGGAAATATCTACACCGCTACCTGTATAAACATGGAAATATCAGCAACGCTATCTGTATGAACATGGAAATATCAGCCCCTCTATCTGTATGAATATGGAAGTATCTACACCGCTATCTCTATGAACATGGAAATAACTACACCGCTATCTGTTTGAACATGGAAATACCTAAACCGCTATCTGCATGAAAATGGAAATATATACACGGCTATCTGCATATACATGGAAATATCTACACAGCTATCTCTTTACACATGGAAATAACTACACCGCTATCTGTATGAGCACGGAAATATCTTCACCTCCATCTTTATGAAAATGGATATAACTACACAGCCATCTGGATGAAAATGGAAATATCTACACCGCTATCGGTATGAACATGGATATATCTACACCGCTATCTGTGTAAACATGCATACATCTACACCGCTATCTGTTTGAACATGGAAATATCTACACCGCTATCTGTTTGAACATGGAAATATCTACAAAGCGATCTGCATATACATGGAAATATCTTCAAAGATATCTCTTTACACATGGAAATAACTACAGCGCTATCTCTATGAACATGGAAATAGCTTCACCGCCATCTGTATGAACATGGAAATATCTGCACCGCCATCTGTATGAACATATAAATATCTACACCGCCATCTATATTAAGATGGAGATATCTACACCGCTATCTGTATAAACTTGGAAATATCTACACCGCTATCTGTATAAACATGGAAATATCTACAGCGCAATCTGCATAAACATGGAAATATCTACACCACTACCTGTATAAACATGGAAATATCAGCACCGCTATCTGTATGAACATGGAAATATCTACACCGCTATCTCTATGAACATGGAAATTTCTACACCGCTATCTGTATGAACATGGAAATATCTACACCGCTATCAGTATGAACATGGAAATATCTACACCGCTATCTGTTTGGACATGGAAATATCTACACCGCTATCTGCATGAAAATGGAAATATCTACACAGCTATCTGCATATACATGGAAATATCTACAAAGCAATCTCTTTACACATGGAAATAACTACACCGCTATCTCTATAAACATGGAAATATCTACACCGCCATCTGTATGAACATGGAAATATCTGCACCGCCATCTGTATGAACATATAAATATCTGCACTGCCATCTGTATTAAGATGGAGATATCTACACCGCTATCTGTATAAACATGGAAATATCTACACCGCTATCTGTATCAACATGGAAATATCTACACCGCTATCTGTATAAACATGGAAGTATCTACACCGATATCTGTATGAACATGGAAATATCTTCACCACCATCTGTATGAACATAGATATATCTACACAGCCATCTGGATGAACATGGAAATATCTACACCGCTATCTGTGTAAACATGCATACATCTTCACCGGTATCTGTATAAACATGGAAATATCTACACCGCTATCTGCATGAACATGGAAATATCTACACCACTATCTGTATGAACATGGAAATATCTACACCGCTACCTGTATGAACATGGATATATCTACACAGCCATCTGGATGAACACGGAAATATCTACACCGCTCTCTGTATGAACATGGAAATATCTACACCGCTATCTGTGTAAAGATGCATACATCTTCACCGCAATCAGTATTTAGCATGGAAATATCTAAACCGCTATTTGTATGAACGTGGAAATAACTACACCGCTATCTGTTTGAACATGGAAATATCTAAACCGCAATCAGCATGAAAATGGAAATATCTACACAGCTATCTGCATATACATGGAAATATCTACACAGCTATCTCTTTACACATGGAAATAACTACACCGCTATCTGTATGAACATGGAAATATCTACACCGCCATCTGTATGAACATGGAAATATCTGCACCGCCATCTGTATGAACCTATAAATATCTACACCGCCATCTGTATTAAGATGTAGTTATCTACACCGCTATCTGAATAAACATGGAAATGTCTACACCGCTATCTGTATAAACATGGAAATATCTAAACTGCTCTCTGTATAAACATGGAAATATCTACACCGCTATCTGTATAAACATGGAAATATCTACACCGTAATCTGTATAAACATGGAAATAACTACACCGCTACCAGTATAAACATGGAAATATCAGCACCGCTATCTGTATGAACATGGAAATATCTACACCGCTATCTCTATGAACATGGAAATTTCTACACCGCTATCTGTATGAACATGGAAATAGCTACACCGCTATCTGTATGAACATGGAAATATCTACACCACTACCTGTATGAACACGGAAATATCTACACCGCTATCAGTATGAGCATAGAAATATCTACACCGCTATCTGTTTGAACATGGAAATATCTACACCGCTGTCTGCATGAAAATGGAAATATCTACACAGCTATCTGCATATACATGGAAATATCTCCACAGCTATCTCTTTACACATGGAAATAACTACACCGCTATCTCTATGAACATGGAAAAATCTATACCGCCATCTGTATGAACATGGAAATATCTGCACTGACATCTTTATGAACATATACCTATCTACACGGCCATCTGTATTAAGATGGAGATATCTACACCGACATCTGTATAAACATGGAAATATCTACACCGCTATCTGTATAAACATGGAAATATCTACACCGCTATCTGTATAAACATGGAAATATCTACACCGCTACCTGTATAAACATGGAAATATCAGCACCGTTATCTATATAAACATGGAAATATCAGCCCATCTGTATGAACATGGATATATCTACACCGCATTCTGTATGAACATGGAAATATCTACACCGCTATCTGTATGAACATGGAAATATCTTCACCGCCATCTGTATGAACATGGATATATCTACACAGCCATCTGGATGAACATGGAAATATCTACACCGCTATCTGTATGAACTTGGAAATAGGTACACCGCTGTCTGTATGAACATGGAAATATCTACACCACTATCTGTATGAACATAGAAATATCTACACCGCTACCTGTATGAACATGGAAATATCTACACCGCTATCTGTATGAACATGAATATATCTACACAGCCATCTGGATGAACACGGAAATATCTACACCGCTATCTGTATGAACATGGAAATATACACACCGCCATCTGTATGAACATGGAAATATCTGCACCGCCATCTGTATGAACATATAAATATCTACAAGGCCATCTGTATTAAGATGGAGATATCTACACCGCAATCAGTATAAACATGGAAATATCTACACCGCTATCTGCATAAACATGGAAATATCTACACCGCTATCTGTATAAACATGGAAATATCTACACCGCTACCTGTATAAACATGGAAATATCAGCACCGCTATCTGTATGAACACGGAAATAGCAGCCCCTCTATCTGGATGAACATGGAAATATCTACACCGCTATCTGTTTGAACATGGAAATAGCTACACCGCTATCTGTATGAACATGGAAATATCTACACCACTATCTGTATGAACATGGAAATATCTACACCGCTTTCTGTATGAACATGGAAATATCTACACCGCTATCTGCATGAAAATGGAAATATCTACACAGCAATCTGCATATACATGGAAATATCTACAAAGCTATCTCTTTACACATGGAAATAACTACAGCGCTGTCTCTATAAACATGGAAATATCTACACCGCCATCTGTATGAACATGGAAATATCTGCACCGCCATCTGTATGGACATATAAATATCTACACCGCCATCTATATTAAGATGGAGATATCTACACCGATATCTGTATAAACTTGGAAATATCTACACCGCTATCTGTATAAACATGGAAATATCTACACCGCAATCTGTATAAACATGGAAATAACTACACCGCTACCAGTAAAAACATGGAATTATCAGCACCGCTATCTGTATGAACATGGAAATATCTACACCGCTATATCTATGAACATGGAACTTTCTACACCGCTATCTGTATGAACATGGAAATATCTACACCGCTATCTGTATGAACATGGAAATATATATACCACTACCTGTATGAACATGGAAATATCTACACTGCTATCCGTATGAACATGGATATATCTACACCGCCATCTGGATGAACACGGAAATATCTACACCGCTATCTGTATGAACATGGAAATATCTACACCGCTATTTGTGTAAATATGCATACATCTTCACCGCAATCTGTATAAACATGGAAATATCTACACCGCTATCTGTATGAGCATGGAAATATCTACAACGCTATCTGTTTGAACATGGAAATATCTACACCGCCATCTGTATTAACATGGAAATATCTGCACCGACATCTGTATGAACATATACATATCTACACGGCCATCTGTATTAAGATGGAGATATCTACACCGATATCTGTATAAACATGGAAATATTTACACCGCTATCTGTATAAACCTGGAAATATCTACACCGCTATCTGTAAAAACATGGAAATATCTACACCGCTACCTGTATAAACATGGAAATATCAGCAACGCTATCTGTATGAACATGGAAATATCAGCCCCTCTATCAGTATGAATATGGAAGTATCTACACCGCTATCTCTATGAACATGGAAATAACTACACCGCTATCTGTTTGAACATGGAAATACCTAAACCGCTATCTGCATGAAAATGGAAATATATACACAGCTATCTGCATATACATGGAAATATCTACACAGCTATCTCTTTACACATGGAAATAACTACACCGCTATCAGTATGAGCATGGAAATATCTTCACCGCCATCTGTATGAAGATGGATATAACTACACAGCCATCTGGATGAAAATGGAAATATCTACACCGCTATCGGTATGAACATGGAAATATCTACACCGCTATCTGTGTAAACATGCATACATCTACACCGCTATCTGTTTGAACATGGAAATATCTACACCGCTATCTGTTTGAACATGGAAATATCTACACAGCGATCTGCATATACATGGAAATATCTTCAAAGATATCTCTTTACACATGGAAATAACTACAGCGCTATCTCTATGAACATGGAAATAGCTTCACCGCCATCTGTATGAACATGGAAATATCTGCACTGCCATCTGTATGAACATATAAATATCTACACCGCCATCTATATTAAGATGGAGATATCTACACCGCTATCTGTATAAACTTGGAAATATCTACACCGCTATCTGTATAAACATGGAAATATCTACACCGCAATCTGTATAAACATGGAAATATCTACACCACTACCTGTATAAACATGGAAATATCAGCACCGCTATCTGTATGAACATGGAAATATCTACACCGCTATCTCTATGAACATGGAAATTTCAACACCGCTATCTGTATGAACATGGAAATATCTACACCGCCATCTGTATGAACATGGATATATCTACACAGCCATCTGGATGAACACGGAAATATCTACACCGCTATCTGTATGAACATGGAAATATCTACACCGCTATCTGTACAAACTTAGAGATATCTACACCGCTATCTGTATAAACATGGAAATATCTTCACCGCAATCTGTATAAACATGGAAATATCTACACCACTACCTGAATAAACATGGAAATATCAGCACCGCTATCTGTATGAACATGGAAATAACTACACCGCTATCTCTATGAACATGGAAATTTCTACACCGCTATCTGTATGAACATGGAAATAGCTACACCGCTATCTGTATGAACATGGAAATATCTACACCACTACCTGTATGAACATGGAAATATCTACACCGCTAACTGTATGAACATGGAAATATCTACACCGCTATCTGTTTGAACATGGAAATATCTACACCGCTGTCAGCATGAAAATGGAAATATCTACACAGCTATCTGCATATACATGGAAATATCTTCACAGCTATCTCTTTACAAATGGAAATAACTACACCGCTATCTGTAGTAACATGGAAATATCTACACCGCCATCTGTATGAACATGGAAATATCTGCACTGACATCTGTATGAACATATACATATCTACACGGCCATCTGTATTAAGATGGAGATATCTACACCGACATCTGTATAAACATGGAAATATCTACACCGCTTTCTGTATAAACATGGAAATATCTACACAGCAATCTGTATAAACATGGAAATATCTACACCGCTACCTGTATAAACATGGAAATATCAGCACCGCTATCTGTATAAACATGGAAATATCAGCCCCTCTGTCTGTATGAACATGGAGATATCTAAACCGCATTCTGTATGAACATGGAAATATCTACACCGCTATCTGTATGAACATGGAAATATGTTCACCGCCATCTGTATGAACATTGATATATCTACACAGCCCTCTGGATGAACATGGAAATATCTACACCGCTATCTGTATGAACATGGAAATAGCTACACCGCTATCTGTATGAACATGGAAATATCTACACCACTATCTGTATGAACATGGAAATATCTACACCGCTACCTGTATGAACATGGAAATATCTACACCGCTATCTGCATGAACATGGATATATCTACACAGCCATCTGGAAGAACACGGAAATATCAACACCGCTATCTGTATGAACATGGAAATATCTACACCGCTATCTGTGTAAACATGCATACGTCTTCACCGCAATCTGTATAAACATGGAAATATCTACACCGCTATCTGTATGAACATGGAAATATCTACACCGCTATCTGTTTGAACATGGAAATATCTACACCGCTATCTGCATGAAAATGGAAATATATACATATCTATCTGCATATTCATGGAAATATCTACACAGCTAACTCTTTACACATGGAAATAACTACACCGCTATCTGTATAAACATGGAAATATCTACAACGCCATATGTATGAACATGGAAATATCTGCACCGACATCTGTATGAACATATACATATCTACACGGCCATCTGTATTAAGATGGAGATATCTACACCGATATCTGTATAAACATGAAAATATCTACACCGCTATCTGTATAAACATGGAAATATCTACACCACTATCTGTATAAACATGGAAATATCTACACCACTACCTGTATAAACATGGAAATATCAGCACCACTATCTGTATGATCATGGAAACATCAGCCCCTCTAACTGTATGAACATGGAGATATCTACACCGCTATCTGTATGAACATGGAAATATCTACACCGCTATCTGTATGAACATGGAAATATCTTCACCGCCATCTGTCAGAACATGGATATATCTACACAGCCATGTGGATGAACATGGAAATATCTACACGGCTATCTGTATGAACATGGAAATAGCTACACCACTATCTGTATGAACATGGAAATATCTACACCGCTATCTGTATTAACAAGGAAATATCTTCACCGCCATCTAAATGAACATGGATATATATACACAGCCATCTGGATGAACGTGGAAATATCTACACCGCTATCTGTATGAACATGGAAATATCTACACCGCTATCGGTATGAACATGGAAATATCTACACCGCTATCTGTATGAACATGGAAATATCTTCACCGCCATCTGTATGAACATGGATATATCTACAGAGCCATCTGGATGACATGGAAATATCTACACAGCTATCTGTATGAACATGGAAATATATACACCGCTATCTGTATGAACATGGAAATATCTAAACCACTATCTGCATGAAAATGGAAATATCTACACAGCTATCTGCATATACATGGAAATATCTACAAAGCTATCTTTTTACACATGGAAATAACTACACCGTTATCTCTATAATCATGGAAATACCTACACCACCATCTGTATGAACATGGAAATATCTGCACCGCCATCTGTATGAACATATAAATATCTACACCACCATCTTTGTTAAGATGGAGATATCTACACCGCTATCTGTATGAACATGGAAATAGCTACACCGCTATCTGTATGAACATGGAAATATCTACACCACTATCTGTATGAACATGGAAATATCTACACCGCTTTCTGTATAAACATGGAAATATCTACACAGCTATCTCTTTACTCATGGAAATAACTACACCGCTATCTGTATGAACATGGAAATATCTTCACTGCCATCTGTATGAAGATGGATATAACTACTCAGACATCTGAATGAAAATGGAAATATCTACACCGCAATCGGTATGAACATGGAAATATCTACAAAGCTATCTGTGTAAACATGCATACATCTTCACCGCTATCTGTATAAACATGGAAATATCTACACTGCTATCTGTATGAACATGGAAATATCTACACTGCTATCTGTATGAACATGGAAATAGCTACACCGCTATCTGCATGAAAATGGAAATATCTACACAGCTATCTGCATATACATGGAAATATCCACAAAGCTATCTCTTTACACATGGAAATATCTACAACGCTATCTCTATAAACATGGAAATATCTACACCACCATCTGTATGAACATGGAAATTTCTGCACCGCCATCTGTATGAACATATAAATATCTACACCATCATATGTATTAAGATGGAGATATCTACACCGCTATCTGTATAAACCTGGAAATATCTACACCGCTCTCTGTATAAACATGGAAATATCTTCACCGCTATCTGTATAAACATGGAAATATCTACACCACTACCTGAATAAACATGGAAATATCAGCACCGCTATCTGTATGAACATGGAAATATCTACACCGCTATCTGTACGAACATGGAAATACCTTCACCGCTATCTGTATGAACATGGAAATAGCTACACGGCTATCTGTATGAACATGGAAATATCTACACCGCTATCTGTATGAACATGGAAATATCTACACCATTACCTGTATGAACATGGAAATATCTACACTGCTATCTGTATGAACATGGATATATCTACACCGCCATCTGGATGAACACTGAAATATTTAAACTGATATCTGTACGAACATGGAAATATCTACAACGCTATCTGCAAGAAAATGGAAATATCTACACTGCTATCTGCATATACATGGAAATATCTACACAGCTATCTCTTTACACATGGAAATAACCACACCGCTTCCTGTATAAGCATGGAAATATCAGCACCGCTATCTGTATGAACATGGAAATATCTACACCGATATCTGTATGAAGATGGAGATATCTACACCGCTATCTGTATGAACATGGATATATCTACACAGCCCTCTGGATGAACATGGAAATATCCACACCGCTATCTGTATGAACATGGAAATATCTACAGCGCTATCTGTATGAACATGGAAATATCTACACCGCTATCTGTTTGAACATGGAAATATCTACACCGGTATCTGCCTGAAAATGGAAATATCTACACTGCTATCTCCATATACATGGAAATATCTACACAGCTATCTCTTTACACATGGAAATAACTACACCGCTATATCTATAAACATGGAAACATCTACACCGCCATCTGTATGAACATGGGGGTATCTGCACCGCCATGTGTATGAACATATAAACATGTACACCGCCATCTGTATTAAGAAGGAAATATCTACACCGCTATCAGTATGAACATGGAAATATCTACACCGCTATCTGTAAGAACATGGAAATATCTACACCGCTATCTGTGTAAACATGCATACACCTTCACCGCTATCTGTATAAACATGGAAATATCTACAACGCTATCTGTATGAACATGGAAATATCTACACCGCTATCTGTTTGAACATGGAAATATATAAACCGCTATCTGCATGAAAATAGAAATATCTACACAGCTATCTGCATATACATGGAAATATCTACAAAGCTATCTCTTTACACATGGAAATAACTACACCGCTATCTCTATAAACACGGAAATATCTACACCGCCATCTATATGAACATGGAAATATCTGCACCGCCATCTGTATGAACATATAAATATCTTCACCGCCATCTGTATAAACATGGAAATACCTTCACCGCTATCTGTATAAACATGGAAATATCTACACCGCTACCTGTATAAACATGGAAATATCAGCACTGCTATCAGTATGAACATGGAAATATCTACACCGCTATCTCTATGAACATGGAAATATCAACACCGCTATCTGTATGAACATGGATATATCTACACAGCCATCTGGATGAACATGGAAATATCTACACCGCTATCTGCATGAACATGGAAATATCTACACCGCTATCTGTTTAAACATGCATCTACCTTCACCGCAATCTGTATAAGCATGGAAATATCAACACCGCTATCTGTATGAAGGTGGAAATATCTACACCGCTATCTGTTTGAACATGGAAATATCTAAACCGCTATCAGCATGAAAATGGAAATATCTACACAGCTATCTGCTTATACATGGAAATATCTACACAGCTATCTCTTTATACATGGAAATAACTTCACCGCTTTCTGAATGAACATGGAAATATCTACACCGCCATCTGTATGAACATGGAAATATCTGCACCGTCATCTGTATGAACACATAAATATCTACACAGCCATCTGTATTAAGATGGAGATATCTACACAGCTATCTGTATAAACATGGAAATTTCTACACTGCTATCTGTATAAACATGGAAATATCTACACCGCTATCTCTATAAACATGGAAATATCAGCACCGCTATCTATATGAACATGGATATATCAGCCCCTCTATCTGTATGAACATGGAAGTATCTACACCGCTATCTGTTTGAACATGGAAATATCTAAACCGCTATCTGCATGAAAACGGAAATATATACACAGCTATCTGCATATACATGGAAATATCTACACAGCTATCTCTTTACACATGAAAATAACCACACCGCTATGTGTATGAACATGGAAATATCTTCACCGCCATCTGCATGAACATGGATATATCTACACAGCCATCTGGATGAACATGGAAATATCTACACCGCTGTCTGTATGAACATGGAAATATCTACACCGCTATCTGTGTAAACATGCATGCATCTTCACCGCTATCTGTATAAACATGGAAATATCTACACTGCTATCTGTATGAATATGGAAATATCTACACCACTATCTGTTTGAACATGGAAATATCTACACCGCTATCTGCATGAAAATGGAAATATCTACAAAGCTATCTGCATATACATGGAAATATCTACAAAGCTATCTCTTTACTCATGGAAATAACTACAGCGCTATCTCTATAAACATGGAAATAGCTACACCGCCATCTGTATGAACATGGAAATACCTGCACCGCCATCTGTATGAACATATAAATACCTACACCGCCATCTATTTTGAAATGGAGATATCTACACCGCTTTCTGTATAAACTTGGAAATATCTACACCGCTATCTGTATAAACATGGAAATATCTACACCGCAATCTGTATAAACATGGAAATATCTACACCGCTACCTGTATAAACATGGAAATATCAGTACCGCTATCTGTATGAACATGGAAATATCTACAGCGCTATCTCTATGAACATGGAAATTTCTACACCGCTATCTGTATGAACATGGAAATAGCTACACCGCTATCTGTATGAACATGGAAATATCTACACCACTACCTGTATGAACATGGAAATATCTACACAGCTATCTGTATGAACCTGGATATATCTACGCAGCCATCTGGATGAACACGGAAATAACTACACCGCTATCTGTAAGAACATGGAAATATCTATACCGCTATCTGTGTAAATATGCATACATCTTCACCGCTATCTGTATAAACATGGAAATATCTACACCGCTATCTGTATGAACATGGAAATATCTACACAGCTATCTGTTTGGACATGGAAATATCTACACCGCTATCTGCATGAAAATGGAAATATCTACACAGCTGTCTGCATATACATGGAAATGTCTACACAGCTATCTCTTTACACATGGAAATAACTACACCGCTGTCTGTATGAACATGGAAATATCTACACCGCTATCTGTATGAACATGGAAATACCTACACCGCTATCTGTATGAACATGGATATATCTACACAGCCCTCTGGATGAACATGGAAATATCCACACCGCTATCAGTGTAAACATGCATACATCTTCACCGCTAGCTGTATAAACATGGAAATATCTACACCGCTATCTGTATGAACGTGGAAATATCTACACCGCTATCTGTTTGAAGATGGAAATATATACACCGCTATCTGCATGAAAATGGAAATATCTACACCGCTATCTGCATATACATGGAAATATCTACACAGCTATCTCTTTACACATGGAAATAACTACACCGCAATCTGTATGAACATGGAAATATCTACACCGCCATCTGTATGAACATGGAAATATCTGCATCGCCATCTGTATGAACATATAAGTATGTACACCTCCATCTGTATTAAGATGGAGATATCTACACCGCTATCTGAATAAACATGGAAATATCTACACCGCTATCTGTATAAACATGGAGATATCTACACCGTTATCTGTATAAACATGGAAATATGTACACCACTACCTGTATAAACATGGAAATATCAGCACCGCTATCTGTATGAACCTGGAAATATCTACACCGCTATCTGTATGAACATGGAAATATCTACACCGCTATCTGTATGAACATAGAAATATCTACAAATCTATCTGAATGAACATGGAAATATCTACACCGCTATCTGTCTGAACATGGAAATATCTACACTGCTATCTGCATGAAAATGGAAATATCTACAATGCTACCTGCATATACATGGAAATATCTACACAGCTATCTCTTTACACATGGAAATAACTACACCGCTATATCTATAAACATGGAAACATCTACACCGACATCTGTATGAACATGGAGGTATCTGCACCGCCATGTGTATTAACATATAAATATGTACACCGCCATCTGTATTAAGAAGGAAATATCTACACCGCTATCAGTATGAACATGGAAATAGATACACCGCTATCTGTTTGAACATGGAAATATCTAAACCGCTATCTGCATAAAAATAGAAATATCTACACAGCTATCTGCATATACATGGAAATATCTACAAAGCTATCTCTTTACACATGGAAATAACTACACCGCTATCTCTATAAACACGGAAATATCTACACCGCCATCTATATGAACATGGAAATATCTGCACCGCCACCTGTATGAACATATAAATATCTACACCGCCATCTGTATAAACATGGAAATACCTTCACCGCTATCTGTATAAACATGGAAATATCTACACCGCTACCTGTATAAACATGGAAATATCAGCACTGCTATCTGTATGAACATGGAAATATCTACACCGCTATCTCTATGAACATGGAAATATCTACACCGCTATCTGTATGAACATGGAAATAGCTACACCGCTATCTGTATGAACACGGAATTATCTACACCGCTATCTGTATGAACATGGAAATATCAACACCGCTATCTGTATGAACATGGATATATCTACACAGCCATCTGGATGAACATGGAAATATCTACACCGCTATCTGCATGAACATGGAAATATCTACACCGTTATCTGTTTAAATATGCATATATCTTCACCGCAATCAGTATAAGCATGGAAATATCAGCACCGCTATCTGTATGAAGGTGGAAATATCTACACCGCTATCTGTTTGAACATGGAAATATCTAAACCGCTATCAGCAAGAAAATGGAAATATCTACACAGCTATCTGCTTATACATGGAAATATCTACACAGCTATCTCTTTACACATGGAAATAACTTCACCGCTATCTGAATGAACATGGAAATATCTACACCGCCATCTGTATGAACATGGAAATATCTGCACCGTCATCTGTATGAACATATAAATATCTACGCAGCCATCTGTATTAAGATGGAGATATCTACACAGCTATCTGTATAAACATGGAAATTTCTACACCGCTATCTGTATAAACATGGAAATATCTACACCGCTATCTGTATAAACATGGAAATATCAGCACCGTTATCTGTTTGAACATGGAAATATCTAAACCGCTATCTGCATGAAAATGGAAATATCTACAAAGCTATCTGCATATACATGGAAATATCTACAAAGCTATCTCTTTACACATGGAAATAACTACAGCGCTATCTCTATAAACATGGAAATAGCTACACCGCCATCTGAATGAACATGGAAATAACTGCACCGCCATCTGTATGAACATAAAATATCTACACCGCCATCTATATTAAAATGGAGATATCTACACCTCTATCTGAATGAACCTGGAGATATCTACACCACAATCTGTATGAACATGGAAATATCTACACCGCTATCTGTATGAACATGGAAATACCTTCACCGCCATCTGTATGAACATGGATATGTCTACACAGCCATCTGGATGAACATGGAAATATCTACACCGATATCTGTATGAACATGGAAATATCTACACCGCTATCTGTATGAACATGGAAATATCTACACCACTATCTGTATGAACATGGAAATATCTACACCGATATCTGTATGAACATGGAAATATCTTCACCGCCATCTGTATGAACAAGGAAATATCTACACAGCAATCTGGATGAACATGGAAATATCTACACCGCTATCTGTATGAACATGGAAATATCTACACCGCTATCTCTGTAAACATGGAAATATCTACACCGCTATCTGTATGAACATGGAAATATCTACACCGCTATCTGTATGAACATGGAAATATCTTCACCGCCATCTCTATGAACATGGATATATCTACAGAGCCATCTGGATGAACACGGAAATATCCACAAAGCTATCTGTATGAACATGGAAATACATACACCGCTATCTGTGTAAACATGCATACATCTTCACCGCTATCTGTATAAACATGGAAATATCTACACCGCTATCTGTATGAACATGGAAATATGTACACCGCTATCTGTTTGAACATGGACATATCTACTCCGCTATCTGCATGAAAATGGATATATCTACACAGCTATCCGCATATACATGGAAATCTCTACAAAGCTATCCCTTTACACATGGAAATAACTACACCACTATCTCTATAAACATGGAAATATCTACACCACCATCTGTATGAACATGGAAATATCTCCACCGCCATCTGTGTGAACATAGAAATATCTACACCGCCATCTGTGTTAAGATGGAGATATCTACACCGCTATCTGCATAAACCTGGAAATATCTACACCGATATCTGTATAAAGATGGAAATATCTACACTGCTATCTGTATAAACATGGAAATATCTACACTGCTACCTGTATAAACATGGAAATATCAGCACCGCTATCTGTTTGAACATGGAAATATCTACACCGCTATCTATACGAACATGGAAATATCTACACCGCTATCTGTATGAACATGGAAATATCTACACCGCTATCTGTATGAACATGGAAATATCTACACCTCTATCTGTTTGAACATGGAAATATGTACACCGCTATCTGCATGAGAATGGAAATATCTACACTGCTATCTGCATATACATGGAAATATCTACACACCTATCTCTTTACACATGGAAATAACTACACCGCTCTCTCTATGAACATGGAAATATCTTCACCGCCGTCTGTATGGACATGGAAATATCTGCACCGCCAACCTTATGAACATATAAATATCTACACAGCCATCTGTATTAACATGGAGATATCTACACCGCTATCTGTATGAACATGGAAATATCTACACCTCTATCTGTATAAACATGGAAATATCTACACCACTATCTGTATAAACATGGAAATATCTTCACCGCTACCTGTATAAACATGGAAATATTAGCACCGCTATCTGTATGAACATGGAAATATCTACACCGCTATCTGTATGAACATGGAAATATCTACACCGCCATCTGCATGAACATGGAAATATCTGCACCGCCATCTGTATGAACAAATAAATATCTACACCTCCATCTGTATTAAGATGGAGATATCTACACCGCTATCTGTATAAACATGGAAATATCTACACCTCTATCTGTATAAACATGGAAACATCTACACCGCTATCTGTATAAACATGGAAATATCTACAACGCTACCTGTACAAACATGGAAATAGGACCGCTATCTGTATGAACATGGAAATATCTACACCGCTATCTGTATGAACATGGATATATCTACACCGCTATCTTTATGAACATGGAAATATCTACAAAGCTATCTGAATGAACATGGAAATATCTACACCGCTATCTGTTTGAACATGTAAATATCTACACCGCTATCTACATGAAAATGGAAATATCTAAAAAGCTATCTGCATATACATGGAAATATCTACACAGCTATCTCTTTACACATGGAAATAACTACACCGCTATATCTATAAACATGGAAATATCTACCCCGCCATCTGTATGAACATGGAAATATCTGCACTGCCATCTGTATGAACATATAAATATCTACACCGCCATCTGTATTAAGAAGGAAATATCTAAACCGCTATCTATATAAACATGGAAATATCTACACCGCTGCCTGTATAAACATGGAAATATCAGCACCGCTATCTGTATGAACATGGAAATATCTACACCGCTATCTGTATGAACATGGAAATAGCTACACCGCTATCTGTATGAACATGGAAATATCTACACCGCTATCTGTATGAACATGGAAATATCTACACCGCCATCTGTATGAACATGGAAATATCTGCACCGCCATCTGTATGAACATATAAATATCTACACCGCCATCTGTATAAAGATGGAGATATCTACACCGCTATCTGTATAAACATGGAAATATCTACACCTCTATCTGTATAACCATGGAAACATCTACACCGCTATCTGTATAAACATGGAAATATCTACAACGCTACCTGTACAAACATGGAAATAGGACCGCTATCTGTATGAACATGGAAATATCTACACCGCTATCTGTATGAACATGGAAATATCTACACCGCTATCTGTATGAACATGGAAATATCTACACCGCTATCTTTATGAACATGGAAATATCTACAAAGCTATCTGAATGAACATGGAATTATCTACACCGCTATCTGTTTGAACATGTAAATATCTACACCACTATCTACATGAAAATGGAAATATCTAAAAAGCTATCTGCATATACATGGAAATATCTACACAGCTATCTCTTTACACATGGAAATAACTACACCGCTATATCTATAAACATGGAAATATCTACCCCGCCATCTGTATGAACATGGAAATATCTGCACCGCCATCTGTATGAACATATAAATATCTACACCGCCATCTGTATTAAGAAGGAAATATCTAAACCGCTATCTATATAAACATGGAAATATCTACACCGCTGCCTGTATAAACATGGAAATATCAGCACCGCTATCTGTATGAACATGGAAATATCTACACCGCTATCTGTATGAACATGGAAATATCTACACTGCTATCTGCATAAACATTTAAATATCTACACAGCTATCTCTTTAAACATGGAAATAACTACACCGCTATCTGTATGAACATGGAAATACCTACACCGCCATGTGTATCAACATGGAAATATCTTCACCGCCATCTGTATGAACATATAAATATCTACACCGCCATCTGTATTAAGATGGAGATATCTACTCTGCTATCTGTATAAACATGGAAATATCTACACTGCCATCTGTATGAACATATAAATATCTACAACATCATCTGTATTAAGAAGGAAATATCTAAACCGCTATGTGTATAAACATGGAAATATCTACACCGCTGCCTGTATAAACATGGAAATATCAGCACCGCTATCTGTTTGAACATGGAAATATCTACACCGCTATCGGTGTGAACATGGAAATATCTACACCGCTGTCTGTATGAACATGGAAATCGCTACACCGCTATCTGTATGAACATGGATATATCTACACAGCCATCTGGATGAACATGGAAATATCTACACCGCTATCTGTGTAAACATGCATACATCTTCACCGCTATCTGTATAAACATGGAAATATCTACACTGCTATCAGTATGAACATGGAAATATCTACACCGCTATCTGTATGAACATGGAAATATCTACACCGCTATCTGTTTGAACATGGAAATATCTACACCGCTATCTGTATGAACATGGAAATATCTACACCGCTATCTGTTTGAACATGGAAATATCTACACCGCTATCTGCGTGAAAATGGAAATATCTACACTGCTATCTGCATATACATGGAAATATCTACACAGCTATCTCTTTACACATGGAAATAACTACAACGCTCTCTGTATGAACATGGAAATATCTACAACGCCATCTGTTTGAACATGGAAATATCTGCACCGCCATCTGTATGAACATATAAATATCTACACCGCCATCTGTATTAAGATGGAGATAGCTACACCGCTATCTGTATAAACATGGAAATATCTATACCTCTATCTGTATAAACATGGAAACATCTACACCGCTATCTGTATAAACATGGAAATATCTACACCGCTACCTGTACAAACATGGAAATAGCACCGCTATCTGTATGAACATGGAAATATCTACACCGCTATCTGTATGAACATGGAAATATCTACACCGCTATCTGTATGAACATGGAAATATCTACACCGCTATCTTTATGAACATGGATATATCTACAAAGCTATCTGAATGAACATGGAAATATCTACACCGCTATCTGTTTGAACATGGAAATATCTACACCGCTATCTACATGAAAATGGAAATATCTACAAAGCTATCTGCATATACATGGAAATATCTACACAGATATCTCTTTACACATGGAAATAACTACACCGCTATATCTATAAACATGGAAATATCTTCACCGCCATCTGTATGACCATGGAAATATCTGCACCGCCATCTGTATGAACATATAAATATCTACACCGCCATCTGTATTAAGAAGGAAATATCTAAACCGCTATATATATAAACATGGAAATATCTATACCGCTGCCTCTATAAACATGGAAATATCAGCACCGCTATCTGTATGAACATGGAAATATCTACACCGCTATCTGTATGAACATGGAAATATCTACACCGATATCTGTATGAACATGGAAATAGCTACACCGTTATCTGTATGAACATGGAAATAGCTACACCGCTATCAGTATGAACATGGAAATATCTACACCGCTATCTGTATGAACATGGATATATCTACACAGCCATCTGGATGAACATGGAAATATCTACACCGCTATCTGTGTAAACATGCATACATCTTCACCGCTATCTGTATAAACATGGAAATATCTACACTACTATCTGTATGAACATGGAAATATCTGCACCGCTATCTGTATGAACATGGAAATATCTACACCGCTATCTGTTTGAACATGGAAATATCTACACCGCTATCTGTTTGAACATGGAAATATCTACACCGCTATTTGTATGAACATGGAAATATCTACACCGCTATCTGCGTGAAAATGGAAATATCTGCACTGCTATCTGCATATACATGGAAATATCTACACAGCTATCTCTTTACACATGGAAATAACTACACCGCTCTCTGTATGAACATGGAAACATCTACACCGCCATCTGTATGAACATGGAAATATCTGCACCGCCGTCTGTATGAACATAGAAATATCTACACCGCCATGTGTATTAAGAAGGAGATATCTACACCGCTATCTGTATAAACATGGAAATATCTTCACCGCTACCTGTATAAACATGGAAATATCTACACCGCTATCTGTATAAACATGGAAATATCTACACCGCTACCTGTATAAACATGGAAATATCAGCACCACCATCTGTATGAACATGGAAATATCTACACCACTATCAGTATGAACATGGAAATATCTACACTGCTATCTGTATGAACATGGAAATATCTACAAAGCTATCTGAATGAACAAGGAAATATCTACACCGCTATCTGTTTGAACATGTAAATATCTACACCGCTATCTGCATGAAAATGGAAATATCTACAAAGCTATCTGCATATACATGGAACTATCTACACAGCTATCTCTTTACACATGGAAACAACTACACTGCTATCTCTATAAACACGGAAATATCTACACCGCCATCTGTATGAACGTGGAAATATCTGGGCCGCCATCTAAATGAACATATAAATATCTACACCGCCATCTGTATTAAGATGGAGATATCTACATCGCTATCTGTATAAACTTGGAAATATCTACACCGCTATCTGTATAAACATGGAAATACCTACACCGCTATCTGTATAAACATGGAAATATCTACACCGCTATCTGAATGAACATGGAAATATCTACACCGCTATCTGTATGAACATGGAAATATCTACTCCACTATCTCTATGAACATGGAAATATCTACACCGCTATCTGTATGAACATGGAAATAGCTACACCGCTATCTGTATGAACATGGAAATATCTACACCACTATCTGTATAAACATGGAAATATCTACACCGCTATCTGTATAAACATGGAAATATCAGCACCGCTATCTGTATGAACATGGAAATATCAGCCCCTCTCTCTGTATGAACATGGAAGTATCTACACCGCTATCTGTATGAACATGGAAATAGCTACACCGCTTTCTGTATGAACATGGATATATCTACACAGCCATCTGGATGAACATGGAAATATCTACACCGCTATCTGTGTAAACATGCATACATCTTCACCGCTATCTGTATAAACATGGAAATATCTACACCGCTATCTGTATGAACATGGAAATATCTACACTGCTATCTGTATGAACATGGAAATATCTACACCGCTATCTGTTTGAACATGGAAATATCTACACCGCTATCTGCGTGAAAATGGAAATATCTGCACTGCTCTCTGCATATACATGGAAATATCTACACAGCTATCTCTTTACACATGGAAATAACTACACCGCTCTCTGTATGAACATGGAAACATCTACACCGCCATCTGTATGAACATGGAAATATCTGCACCGCCATCTGATTGAACATATAAATATCTACACTGCCATCTGTATTAAGATGGAGATACCTACACCGCTATCTGAATAAACATGGAAATATCTACACCTCTATCTGTATAAACATGGAAATATCTACACCGCTCTCTGTATAAACATGGAAATATCTACACTGCTACCTGTATAAACATGGAAATATCAGCACCGCTTTCTTTATGAACATGGAAATATCTACAAAGCTATCTGTATGAACATGGAACTATCTACACTGCTATCTGTATGAACATGGAAATATCTACACCGCTATCTGTATGAACATGGAAATATCTACACCGCTATCTGTATGAACATGGATATATCTACACAGCCCTCTGGATGAACATGGAAATATCCACACCGCTATCTGTGTAAACATGCATTCATCTTCACCGCTATCTGGATATACATGGAAATGTCTACAAAGCTTTCTGTATGAACATGGAAATATCTACACCGCTATCTGTTTGAAGATGGAAATACATACACCGCTATATGCATGAAAATGGAAATATCTACACAGCTATCTGCATACACATGGAAATATCTACACAGCTATCTCTTTACACATGGAAATAACTACACCGCTATCTGTATGAACATGGAATTATCTACACCGCCATCTGTACGAACATGGAAATATCTGCACCGCCACCTGTATGAACATATAAATATCTACACCGCCATCTGTATTAAGAAGGAAATATCTAAACCGCTATCTGTATGAACATGGAAATATCTACACCGCTATCTTTATGAACATGGAAATATCTACAAAGCTATCTGAATGAACATGGAAATATCTACACCGCTATCTGTTTGAACATGGAAATATCTACACCGCTATCTACATGAAAATGGAAATATCTACAAAGCTATCTGCATATACATGGAAATATCTACACAGATATCTCTTTACACATGGAAATAACTACACCGCTATATCTATAAACATGGAAATATCTTCACCGCCATCTGTATGACCATGGAAATATCTGCACCGCCATCTGTATGAACATATAAATATCTACACCGCCATCTGTATTAAGAAGGAAATATCTAAACCGCTATATATATAAACATGGAAATATCTATACCGCTGCCTCTATAAACATGGAAATATCAGCACCGCTATCTGTATGAACATGGAAATATCTACACCGCTATCTGTATGAACATGGAAATATCTACACCGATATCTGTATGAACATGGAAATAGCTACACCGTTATCTGTATGAACATGGAAATAGCTACACCGCTATCAGTATGAACATGGAAATATCTACACCGCTATCTGTATGAACATGGATATATCTACACAGCCATCTGGATGAACATGGAAATATCTACACCGCTATCTGTGTAAACATGCATACATCTTCACCGCTATCTGTATAAACATGGAAATATCTACACTACTATCTGTATGAACATGGAAATATCTGCACCGCTATCTGTATGAACATGGAAATATCTACACCGCTATCTGTTTGAACATGGAAATATCTACACCGCTATCTGTTTGAACATGGAAATATCTACACCGCTATTTGTATGAACATGGAAATATCTACACCGCTATCTGTTTGAACATGGAAATATCTACACCGCTATCTGCGTGAAAATGGAAATATCTGCACTGCTATCTGCATATACATGGAAATATCTACACAGCTATCTCTTTACACATGGAAATAACTACACCGCTCTCTGTATGAACATGGAAACATCTACACAGCCATCTGTATGAACATGGAAATATCTGCACCGCCGTCTGTATGAACATATAAATATCTACACCGCCATCTGTATTAAGAAGGAGATATCTACACCGCTATCTGTATAAACATGGAAATATCTTCACCGCTACCTGTATAAACATGGAAATATCTACACCGCTATCTGTATAAACATGGAAATATCTACACCGCTACCTGTATAAACATGGAAATATCAGCACCACCATCTGTATGAAGATGGAAATATCTACACCACTATCAGTATGAACATGGAAATATCTACACTGCTATCTGTATGAACATGGAAATATCTACAAAGCTATCTGAATGAACAAGGAAATATCTACACCGCTATCTGTTTGAACATGTAAATATCTACACCGCTATCTGCATGAAAATGGAAATATCTACAAAGCTATCTGCATATACATGGAACTATCTACACAGCTATCTCTTTACACATGGAAACAACTACACTGCTATCTCTATAAACACGGAAATATCTACACCGCCATCTGTATGAACGTGGAAATATCTGGGCCGCCATCTAAATGAACATATAAATATCTACACCGCCATCTGTATTAAGATGGAGATATCTACATCGCTATCTGTATAAACTTGGAAATATCTACACCGCTATCTGTATAAACATGGAAATACCTACACCGCTATCTGTATAAACATGGAAATATCTACACCGCTACCTGTATAAACATGGAAATATCAGCACCGCTATCTGTATGAACATGGAAATATCTACTCCGCTATCTCTATGAACATGGAAATATCTACACCGCTATCTGTATGAACATGGAAATAGCTACACCGCTATCTGTATGAACATGGAAATATCTACACCACTATCTGTATAAACATGGAAATATCTACACCGCTATCTGTATAAACATGGAAATATCAGCACCGCTATCTGTATGAACATGGAAATATCAGCCCCTCTCTCTGTATGAACATGGAAGTATCTACACCGCTATCTGTATGAACATGGAAATAGCTACACCGCTTTCTGTATGAACATGGATATATCTACACAGCCATCTGGATGAACATGGAAATATCTACACCGCTATCTGTGTAAACATGCATACATCTTCACCGCTATCTGTATAAACATGGAAATATCTACACCGCTATCTGTATGAACATGGAAATATCTACACTGCTATCTGTATGAACATGGAAATATCTACACCGCTATCTGTTTGAACATGGAAATATCTACACCGCTATCTGCGTGAAAATGGAAATATCTGCACTGCTCTCTGCATATACATGGAAATATCTACACAGCTATCTCTTTACACATGGAAATAACTACACCGCTCTCTGTATGAACATGGAAACATCTACACCGCCATCTGTATGAACATGGAAATATCTGCACCGCCATCTGATTGAACATATAAATATCTACACTGCCATCTGTATTAAGATGGAGATACCTACACCGCTATCTGAATAAACATGGAAATATCTACACCTCTATCTGTATAAACATGGAAATATCTACACCGCTCTCTGTATAAACATGGAAATATCTACACTGCTACCTGTATAAACATGGAAATATCAGCACCGCTTTCTTTATGAACATGGAAATACCTACAAAGCTATCTGTATGAACATGGAACTATCTACACTGCTATCTGTATGAACATGGAAATATCTACACCGCTATCTGTATGAACATGGAAATATCTACCCCGCTATCTGTATGAACATGGATATATCTACACAGCCCTCTGGATGAACATGGAAATATCCACACCGCTATCTGTGTAAACATGCATTCATCTTCACCGCTATCTGTATATACATGGAAATATCTACAAAGCTTTCTGTATGAACATGGAAATATCTACACCGCTATCTGTTTGAAGATGGAAATACATACTCCGCTATATGCATGAAAATGGAAATATCTACACAGCTATCTGCATACACATGGAAATATCTACACAGCTATCTCTTTACACATGGAAATAACTACACCGCTATCTGTATGAACATGGAAATATCTACACCGCCATCTGTATGAACATGGAAATATCTGCACCGCCACCTGTATGAACATATAAATATCTACACCGCCATCTGTATTAAGAAGGAAATATCTAAACCGCTATCTGTATGAACATGGAAATATCTACACCGCTATCTTTATGAACATGGAAATATCTACAAAGCTATCTGAATGAACATGGAAATATCTACACCGCTATCTGTTTGAACATGGAAATATCTACACCGCTATCTACATGAAAATGGAAATATCTACAAAGCTATCTGCATATACATGGAAATATCTACACAGATATCTCTTTACACATGGAAATAACTACACCGCTATATCTATAAACATGGAAATATCTTCACCGCCATCTGTATGACCATGGAAATATCTGCACCGCCATCTGTATGAACATATAAATATCTACACCGCCATCTGTATTAAGAAGGAAATATCTAAACCGCTATATATATAAACATGGAAATATCTATACCGCTGCCTCTATAAACATGGAAATATCAGCACCGCTATCTGTATGAACATGGAAATATCTACACCGCTATCTGTATGAACATGGAAATATCTACACCGATATCTGTATGAACATGGAAATAGCTACACCGTTATCTGTATGAACATGGAAATAGCTACACCGCTATCAGTATGAACATGGAAATATCTACACCGCTATCTGTATGAACATGGATATATCTACACAGCCATCTGGATGAACATGGAAATATCTACACCGCTATCTGTGTAAACATGCATACATCTTCACCGCTATCTGTATAAACATGGAAATATCTACACTACTATCTGTATGAACATGGAAATATCTGCACCGCTATCTGTATGAACATGGAAATATCTACACCGCTATCTGTTTGAACATGGAAATATCTACACCGCTATCTGTTTGAACATGGAAATATCTACACCGCTATTTGTATGAACATGGAAATATCTACACCGCTATCTGTTTGAACATGGAAATATCTACACCGCTATCTGCGTGAAAATGGAAATATCTGCACTGCTATCTGCATATACATGGAAATATCTACACAGCTATCTCTTTACACATGGAAATAACTACACCGCTCTCTGTATGAACATGGAAACATCTACACCGCCATCTGTATGAACATGGAAATATCTGCACCGCCGTCTGTATGAACATATAAATATCTACACCGCCATCTGTATTAAGAAGGAGATATCTACACCGCTATCTGTATAAACATGGAAATATCTTCACCGCTACCTGTATAAACATGGAAATATCTACACCGCTATCTGTATAAACATGGAAATATCTACACCGCTACCTGTATAAACATGGAAATATCAGCACCACCATCTGTATGAACATGGAAATATCTACACCACTATCAGTATGAACATGGAAATATCTACACTGCTATCTGTATGAACATGGAAATATCTACAAAGCTATCTGAATGAACAAGGAAATATCTACACCGCTATCTGTTTGAACATGTAAATATCTACACCGCTATCTGCATGAAAATGGAAATATCTACAAAGCTATCTGCATATACATGGAACTATCTACACAGCTATCTCTTTACACATGGAAACAACTACACTGCTATCTCTATAAACACGGAAATATCTACACCGCCATCTGTATGAACGTGGAAATATCTGGGCCGCCATCTAAATGAACATATAAATATCTACACCGCCATCTGTATTAAGATGGAGATATCTACATCGCTATCTGTATAAACTTGGAAATATCTACACCGCTATCTGTATAAACATGGAAATATCTACACCGCTATCTGTATACACATGGAAATATCTACACCGCTACCTGTATAAACATGGAAATATCAGCACCGCTATCTGTATGAACATGGAAATATCTACTCCGCTATCTCTATGAACATGGAAATATCTACACCGCTATCTGTATGAACATGGAAATAGCTACACCGCTATCTGTATGAACATGGAAATATCTAAACCACTATCTGTATAAACATGGAAATATCTACACCGCTATCTGTATAAACATGGAAATATCAGCACCGCTATCTGTATGAACATGGAAATATCAGCCCCTCTCTCTGTATGAACATGGAAGTATCTACACCGCTATCTGTATGAACATGGAAATAGCTACACCGCTTTCTGTATGAACATGGATATATCTACACAGCCATCTGGATGAAAATGGAAATATCTACACCGCTATCTGTGTAAACATGCATACATCTTCACCGCTATCTGTATAAACATGGAAATATCTACACCGCTATCTGTATGAACATGGAAATATCTACACTGCTATCTGTATGAACATGGAAATATCTACACCGCTATCTGTTTGAACATGGAAATATCTACACCGCTATCTGCGTGAAAATGGAAATATCTGCACTGCTCTCTGCATATACATGGAAATATCTACACAGCTATCTCTTTACACATGGAAATAACTACACCGCTCTCTGTATGAACATGGAAACATCTACACCGCCATCTGTATGAACATGGAAATATCTGCACCGCCATCTGATTGAACATATAAATATCTACACTGCCATCTGTATTAAGATGGAGATACCTACACCGCTATCTGAATAAACATGGAAATATCTACACCTCTATCTGTATAAACATGGAAATATCTACACCGCTCTCTGTATAAACATGGAAATATCTACACTGCTACCTGTATAAACATGGAAATATCAGCACCGCTTTCTTTATGAACATGGAAATATCTACAAAGCTATCTGTATGAACATGGAACTATCTACACTGCTATCTGTATGAACATGGAAATATCTACACCGCTATCTGTATGAACATGGAAATATCTACACCGCTATCTGTATGAACATGGATATATCTACACAGCCCTCTGGATGAACATGGAAATATCCACACCGCTATCTGTGTAAACATGCATTCATCTTCACCGCTATCTGTATATACATGGAAATATCTACAAAGCTTTCTGTATGAACATGGAAATATCTACACCGCTATCTGTTTGAAGATGGAAATACATACACCGCTATCTGCATGAAAATGGAAATATCTACACAGCTATCTGCATACACATGGAAATATCTACACAGCTATCTCTTTACACATGGAAATAACTACACCGCTATCTGTATGAACATGGAAATATCTACACCGCCATCTGTACGAACATGGAAATATCTGCACCGCCACCTGTATGAACATATAAATATCTACACCGCCATCTGTATTAAGAAGGAAATATCTAAACCGCTATCTGTATGAACATGGATATAGCTACACCGTTATCTGTATGAACATGGGAATAGCTACACCGCTATCTGTATGAACATGGAAATATCTACACCGCCATCTGTATGAACATATAAATATCTACACCGCTATCTGTATGAACATGGAAATAGCTACACCACTATCTGTATGAACATGGAATTATCTACACCACTATCTGTATGAACATGGATATATCTACACAGCCATCTGGATGAACATGGAAATATCTACACCGCTATCTGTATGAACATGGAAATATCTACACCGCTATCTGTATGAACATGGATATATCTACACAGCCATCTGGATGAACATGGAAATATCTACATCGCTCTCTGTGTAAACATGCATAGATCTTCACCGCTATCTGAATAAACATGGAAATATCTACACCACTATCTGTATGAACATGGAAATATATACACCGCTATCTGTATGAACATGGAAATATCTACACAGCTATCTGTTTGAACGTGTAAATCTCTACACAGCTATCTGCATGAAAATGGAAATATCTACACTGCTATCTGCATATACATTTAAACGTCTACACAGCTATCTCTTTACACATGGAAATATCTACACCGCTATCTGTATGAACATGGAAATATCTACGCCGCCATCTGTATGAACTTGGAAATATCTGCACTGCCATCTGTATGAACCTATAAATATCTACCCCGCCATCTGTATGAAGATGGAGATATCTACACTGCTATCTGTATAAACATGGAAATATCTACACCGCCATCTGTATGAACATATAAATATCTACACCGCCATCTGTATTAAGAAGGAAATATCTAAACCGCTATCTGTATAAACATGGAAATATCTACACCGCTGCCTGTATAAACATGGAAATATCAGCACCGATATCTGTATGAACATGGAAATATCTACACCGCTATGTGTATGAACATGGGAATATCTACACCGCTATCTGTATGAACATGGAAATAGCTACACCGCTATCTGTATGAACATGGATATATCCACACAGCCGTCTGGATGAACATGGAAATATCTACACCGCTATCTGTGTAAACATGCATACATCTTCACCGCTATCTGTATAAACATGGAAATATCTACACCGCTATCTGTATGAACATGGAAATATCTACTCCGCTATCTGTATGGACATGGAAATATCTACACCGCAATCTGTTTGAACATGGAAATATCTACACCGCTATCTGCATGAAAATGGAAATATCTACACTGCTATCTGCATATACATTTAAATGTCTACACAGTTATCTCTTTACACATGGAAATAACTACACTGCTATCTGTATGAACATGGAAATATCTACAGCGCCATCTGTACGAACATGGAAATATCTGCACCGCCATCTGTATGAACATATAAATATCTACACCACCATCTGTATTAAGATGGAGATATATACACTGCTATCTGTATAAACATGGAAATATCTACACCGCTATCTTTATGAACATGGAAATATGTACACCGCTATCTGTCTGAACTTGGAAATATCTACACCGCTGTCTGCATGAAAATGGAAATATCTACACAGCTATCTGCATGTACATGGAAATATCTACACAGCTATCTCTTAACACTTGGAAATAACTACACCGCTATCTCTATAAACATGGAAATATCTACACCGCCATCTGTATGAACATGGAAATATCTGCACCGCAATCTGTATGAACATATAAATATCTACACCGCCATCTGTATTAAGAAGGAGATATCTACACCGCTATCTGTATAAACATGGAAATATCTACACCGCTACCTGTATAAACATGGAAATATCTACACCGCTATCTGTATAAACATGGAAATATCTACACCGCTACCTGTATAAACATGGAAATATCAGCACCGCCATCTGTATGAACATGGAAATATCTACACCACTATCAGTATGAACATGGAAATATCTACACTGCTATCTGTATGAACATGGAAATATCTACAAAGCTATCTGAATGAACAAGGAAATATCTACACCGCTATCTGTTTGAACATGTAAATATCTACACCGCTATCTGCATGAAAATGGAAATATCTACAAAGCTATCTGCATATACATGGAACTATCTACACAGCTATCTATTTACACATGGAAATAACTACACCGCTATCTCTATAAACACGGAAATATCTACACCGCCATCTGTATGAACGTGGAAATATCTGCGCCGCCATCTAAATGAACATATAAATATCTACACCGCCATCTGTATTAAGATGGAGATATCTACATCGCTATCTGTATAAACTTGGAAATATCTACACCGCTATCTGTATAAACATGGAAATACCTACACCGCTATCTGTATAAACATGGAAATATCTACACCGCTACCTGTATAAACATGGAAATATCAGCACCGCTATCTGTATGAACATGGAAATATCTACTCCGCTATCTCTATGAACATGGAAATATCTACACCGCTATCTGTATGAACATGGAAATAGCTACACCGCTATCTGTATGAACATGGAAATATCTACACCACTATCTGTATAAACATGGAAATATCTACACCGCTATCTGTATAAACATGGAAATCTCAGCACCGCTATCTGTATGAACATGGAAATATCAGCCCCTCTATCTGTATGAACATGGAAGTATCTACACCGCTATGTGTATGAACATGGAAATAGCTACACCGCTATCTGTATGAACATGGATATATCTACACAGCCATCTGGTTGAACATGGAAATATCTACACCGCTATCTGTGTAAACATGCATACATCTTCACCGCTATATGTATAAACATGGAAATATCTACACCGCTATCTGTATGAACATGGAAATATCTACACTGCTATCTGTATGAACATGGAAATATCTACACCGCTATCTGTTTCAACATGGAAATATCTACACCGCTATTTGTATGAACATGGAAATATCTAAACCGCTATCTGTTTGAACATGGAAATATCTAAACCGCTATCTGCGTGAAAATGGAAATATCTGCACTGCTATCTGCATATACATGGAAATATCTACACAGCTATCTCTTTACACATGGAAATATCTACACCGCTATCTGTATGAACATGGAAATATCTACGCCGCCATCTGTATGAACTTGGAAATATCTGCACCGCCATCTGTATGATCCTATAAATATCTACACCGCCATCTGTATGAAGATGCAGATATCTACACTGCTATCTGTATAAACATGGAAATATCTACACCGCCATCTGTATGAACATGTAAATATCTACACCGCCATCTGTATTAAGAAGGAAATATCTAAACCGCTATCTGTATAAACATGGAAATATCTACACCGCTGCCTGTATAAACATCAAATATCAGCACCGCTATCTGTATGAACATGGAAATATCTACACCGCCATCTGTATGAACATGGAAATATCTACACCGCCATCTGTATGAACATGGAAATTTCTGCACCGCCAACTGTATGAACATATAAATATCTACACCGCCATCTGTATTAAGAAGGAAATATCTAAACCGCTATCTGTAAAAACATGGAAATATCTACACCGCTGCCTGTATTAACATGGAAATATCAGCACCGCTATCTGTATGAACATGGAAATATCTACACCGCTATCTGTATAAACATGGAAATATCTACACCGCTATCTGTATGAACATGGATATAGCTACACCGTTATCTGTATGAACATGGGAATAGCTACACCGCTATCTGTATGAACATGGAAATATCTACACCGCTATCTGTATGAACATGGAAATATCTACACCGCTATCTGTATGAACATGGAAATAGCTACACCGTTATCTGTATGAACATGGGAATAGCTACACCGCTATCTGTATGAACATGGAAATATCTACACCACTATCTGTATGAACATGGATATATCTACACAGCCATCTGGATGAACATGGAAATATCTACACCGCTATCTGTATGAACATGGAAATATCTACACCGCTATCTGTGTGAACATGGATATAACTACACAGCCATCTGGATGAACATGGAAATATCTACACCGCTATCTGTGTAAACATGCATAGATCTTCACCGCTATCAGAATAAACATGGAAATATCTACACCACCATCTGTATGACATTGGAAATATCTACACCGCTATCTGTATGAACATGGAAATATCTACACAGCTATCTGTTTGAACGTGTATATATCTACACAGCTATCTGCATGAAAATGGAAATATCTACACTGCTATCTGCATATACATTTAAATGTCTACACAGGTATGTCTTTACACATGGAAATATCTACACCGCTATCTGTATGAACATGGAAATATCTACGCCGCCATCTGTATGAACTTGGAAATATCTGCACCGCCATCTGTATGAACCTATAAATATCTACACCGCCAACTGTATGAAGATGGAGATATCTAAACTGCTATCTGTATAAACATGGAAATATCTACACCGCCATCTGTATGAACATGTAAATATCTACACCGCCATCTGTATTAAGAAGGAAATATCTAAACCGCTATCTGTATAAACATGGAAATATCAACACCGCTGCCTGTATAAACATGGAAATATCAGCACCGATATCTGTATGAACATGGAAATATCTACACCGCTATGTGTATGAACATGGGAATATCTACACCGCTATCTGTATGAACATGGAAATAGCTACACCGCTATCTGTATGAACATGGATATATCTACACAGCCGTCTGGATGAACATGGAAATATCTACACCGCTATCTGTGTAAACATGCATACATCTTCACCGCTATCTGTATAAACATGGAAATATCTACACCGCTATCTGTATGAACTTGGAAATATCTACACCGCTATCTGTATGGACATGGAAATATCTACACCGCAATCTGTTTGAACATGGAAATATCTACACCGCTATCTGCATGAAAATGGAAATATCTATACTGCTATCTGCATATACATTTAAATGTCTACACAGTTATCTCTTTACACATGGAAATAACTACACCGCTATCTGTATGAACATGGAAATATCTACACCGCCATCTGTATGAACATGGAAATATCTGCACCGCCATCTGTATGAACATATAAATGTCTACACCGCCATCTGTATTAAGATGGAGATATCTACACTGCTATCTGTATAAACATGGAAATATCTACACCGCTATCTGTATAAACATGGAAATATCTACACCGCTATCTGTAAAAACATGGAAATGTCTACACCACTACCTGTATAAACATGGAAATATCAGCACCGCTATCTGTATGAACATGGAAATATCTACACAGCTATCTGTATCAACATGGAAATATCTACTCCGCTATCTCTATGAACATGGAAATATCTACACCGCTATCTGTATGAACATGGAAATAGCTACACCGCTATCTGTATGAACATGGAAATATCTACACCACTATCTGTATAAACATGGAAATATCTACACCGCTATCTGTATAAACATGGAAATATCAGCACCGCTATCTGTATGAACATGGAAATATCAGCCCCTCTATCTGTATGAACATAGAAGTATCTACACCGCTATCTGTATGAACATGGAAATATATGCACCGCTATCTGTATGAACATGGAAATATCAGCCCCTCTATCTGTATGAACATAGAAGTATCTACACCGCTATCTGTATGAACATGGAAATATATGCACCGCTATCTGTTTGAACATGGAAATATCTAAACCGCTATCTGCATGAAAATGGAATTAAAAACACAGCTATGTGCATATACACGGAAATATCTACACAGCTATCTCTTTACACATGGAAATAACTACACAGCTATCTGTATGAACATGGAAATATCTTCACCGCCATCTGTATGAACATGGATATATCTACACAGCCATGTGGATGAACATGGAAATATCTACACCGCTATCTGTGTAAACATGCATAGATCTTCACCGCTATCTGTATAAACATGGAAATATCTACACCGCTATCTGTATGAACATGGAAATATCTACACCGCTATCTGTATGAACATGGAAATATCTACACCGCTATCTGTTTGAACATGGAAATATCTACACCGCTATGTGCTTGAAAATGGAAATATCTACACTGGTATCTGCATATACATTTAAATATCTACACAGCTACCTCTTTACACATGGAAATAACTACACCGCTATCTGTATGACCATGGAAATATCTACACCGCCATCTGTATGAACATGGAAATATCTTCACCGCCATCTGTAGGAACATATACATATCTACACTGCCATCTGTATTAAGATGGAGATATCTACAGTGCTATCTGTATAAACATGGAAATACCTACACCGCCTTCTCTGTGAACATATAAATATCTACACCGCCATCTGTATTAAGAAGGAAATATCTAAACCGCAATCTTAATAAACATGGAAATATCTACACCGCTGCCTGTATAAACATGGAAACATCAGCACCGCTATCTGTATGAACATGGAAATATCTACACCGCTATCTGTATGAACATGGAAATATCTACACTGCTATCTGTATGAACATGGAAATAGCTACACCGCTATCTGTATGAACATGGATATATCTATACAGCCATCTGGATGAACATGGAAATATCTACACCGCTATCTGTGTAAACATGCATAGATCTTCGCCGCTATCTGTATAAACATGTAAATATCTACACCGCTATCTGTATGAACCTGGAAATATCTACACCGCTCTCTGTTTGAACATGGAAATATCTACACCGCTATCTGTATGGGCATGGAAATATCTACACCGCAATCTGTTTGAACATTGAAATATCTACACCGCTATCTGCATGAAAATGGAAATATCTACACTGCTATCTACATATACATTTAAATGTCTACACAGTTATCTCTTTACACATGGAAATAACTACACTGCTATCTGTACGAACATGGAAATATCAACACCGCCATCTGTATGAACACGGAAATATCTGCACCGCCATCTGTATGAACATATAAATATCTACACCGCCATCTGTATTAAGATGGAGATATCTACACTGCTATCTGTATAAACATGGAAATATCTACACCGCTATCTGTATAAACGTAGAAATATCTACACCGCTATCTGTAAAAACATGGAAATGTCTACACCACTACCTCTATAAACATGGAAATATCAGCACCGCTATCTGTATTAACATGGAAATATCTACACCGCTATCTGTATGAACATGGAAATATCTACACCGCTATCTGCATGAAAATGGAAATATCTACACTGCTATCTGCATATACATTTAAATGTCTACACAGTTATCTCTTTACACATGGAAATAACTACACCGCTATCTGTATGAACATGGAAATATCTACACCGCCATCTGTATGAACATGGAAATATCTGCACCGCCATCTGTATGAACATATAAATATCTACACCACCATCTGTATTAAGATGGAGATATCTACACTGCTATCTGTATAAACATGGAAATATCTACACCGCTATCTGTATAAACGTAGAAATATCTACACCGCTATCTGTAAAAACATGGAAATGTCTACACCACTACCTGTATAAACATGGAAATATCTGCACCGCTATCTGTATGAACATGGAAATATCTACACCGCTATCTGTATGAACATGGAAATATCTACACCGCTATCTGTATGAACATTAAATATCTACACCGCTATCTTTATGAACATGGAAATATGTACACCGCTATCTGTTTGAACTTGGAAATATCTACACTGCTGTCTGCATGAAAATGGAAATATCTACACAGCTATCTGCATGTACATGGAAATATCTACACAGCTATCTCTTAACACTTGGAAATAACTACAGCGCTATCTCTATAAACATGGAAATATCTACACCGCCATCTGTATGAACATGGAAATATCTGCACCGCCATCTGTATGAACATATAAATATCTACACCGCCATCTGTATTAAGAAGGAGATATCTACACCGCTATCTGTATAAAGGTGGAAATATCTACACCACTACCTGTATAAACATGGAAATATCTACACCGCTATCTGTATAAACATGGAAATATCTACACCGCTACCTGTATAAACATGGAAATATCAGCACCGCCATCTGTATGAACATGGAAATATCTACACCACTATCAGTATGAACATGGAAATATCTACACTGCTATCTGTATGAACATGGAAGTATCTACAAAGCTATCTGAATGAACAAGGAAATATCTACACCGCTATCTGTTTGAACATGTAAATATCTACACCGCTATCTGCATGAAAATGGAAATATCTACAAAGCTATCTGCATATACATGGAACTATCTACACAGCTATCTCTTTACACATGGAAATAACTACACCGCTATCTCTATAAACATGGAAATATCTACACCGCCATCTGTATGAACGTGGAAATATCTGCGCCGCCATCTAAATGAACATATAAATATCTACACCGCCATCTGTATTAAGATGGAGATATCTACATCGCTATCTGTATAAACTTGGAAATATCTACACTGCTATCTGTATAAACATGGAAATACCTACACAGCTATCTGTATAAACATGGAAATATCTACACCGCTACCTGTATAAACATGGAAATATCAGCACCGCTATCTGTATCAACATGGAAATATCTACTCCGCTATCTCTATGAACACGGATATATCTACACCGCTATCTGTATGAACATGGAAATAGCTACACCGCTATCTGTATGTACATGGAAATATCTACACCACTATCTGTATAAACATGGAAATATCTACACTGCTATCTGTATAAACATGGAAATATCAGCACCGCTATCTGTATGAACATGGAAATATCAGACCCTCTATCTGTATGAACATGGAAGTATCTACACCGCTATCTGTATGAACATGGAAATATATGCACCGCTATCTGTTTGAACATGGAAATATCTAAACCGCTATCTGCATGAAAATGGAAATAAATACACAGCTATGTGCATATACATGGAAATATCTACACAGCTATCTCTTTACACATGGAAATAACTACACAGCTATCTGTATGAACATGGAAATATCTTCACCGCCATCTCTATGAACATGGATATATCTACACAGCCATCTGGATGAACATGGAAATATCTACACCGCTATCTGTGTAAACATGCATAGATCTTCACCCCTATCTGTATAAACATGGAAATATCTACACCGCTATCTCTATGAACATGGAAATATCTACACCGCTATCTGTATGAACATGGAAATATCTACACCGCTATCTGTTTGAACGTGGAAATATCTACACTGCTATCTGCATGGAAATGGAAATATCTACACTGCTATCTGCATATACATTTAAATATCTAAACAGCTATCTCTTTACACATGGAAATAACTACACCGCTATCTGTATGAACATGGAAATATCTACACCGCCATCTGTATGAACATGGAAATATCTGCACCGCCATCAGTATGAACATATAAATATCTACACTGCCATCTGTATTAAGATGGAGATATCTACACTGCTATCTGTATAAACATGGAAATACCTACACCGCCATCTCTGTGAACATATAAATATCTACACCGCCATCTGTATTAAGAAGGAAATATCTAAACCGCAATCTTTATAAACATGGAAATATCTACACCGCTACCTGTATAAACATGGAAATATCAGCACCGCTATCTGAATGAACATGGAAATATCTACACCGCTATCTGTATGAACATGGAAATATCTACACTGCTATCTGTATGAACATGGAAATAGCTACACCGCTATGTGAATGAACATGGATATATCTACAAAGCCATCTGGATGAACATGGAAATATCTACACCGCTATCTGTGTAAACATGCATAGATCTTCGCCGCTATCTGTATAAACATGTAAATATCTACACCGCTATCTGTATGAACCTGGAAATATCTACACCGCTCTCTGTTTGAACATGGAAATATCTACACCGCTATCTGTATGGACATGGAAATATCTACACCGCAATCTGTTTGAACATGGAAATATCTACACCGCTATCTGCATGAAAATGGAAATATCTACACTGCTATCTGCATATACATTTAAATGTCTACACAGTTATCTCTTTACACATGGAAATAACTACACCGCTATCTGTATGAACATGGAAATATCTACAGCGCCATCTGAATGAACATGGAAATATCTGCACCGCCATCTGTATGAACATATAAATATCTACACCGCCATCTGTATTAAGATGGAGATATCTACACTGCTATCTGTATAAACATGGAAATATCTACACCGCTATCTGTATAAACATGGAAATATCTACACCGCTATCTGTAAAAACATGGAAATGTCTACACCACTACCTGTATAAACATGGAAATATCAGCACCGCTATCTGTATGAACATGGAAATATCTACACCGCTATCTGTATGAACATGGAAATAACTAGACCGCTATCTGTATGAACATTTAAATATCTACACCGCTATCTTTATGAACATGGAAATATGTACACCGCTATCTGTTTGAACTTGGAAATATCTACACCGCTGTCTGCATGAAAATGGAAATATCTACACAGCTATCTGAATATACATGGAAATATCTACACAGCTATCTCTTAACACTTGGAAATAACTACACCGCTATCTCTATAAACATGGAAATATCTACCCCGCCATCTGTATGAACATGGAAATATCTGCACCGCCATCTGTATGAACATATAAATATCTACTACGCCATCTGTATTAAGAAGGAGATATATACATCGCTATCTGTATAAACATGGAAATATCTACACCGCTACCAGTATAAACATGGAAATATCTACACCGCTATCTGTATAAACATGGAAATATCTACACCGCTACCTGTATAAACATGGAAATATCAGCACCGCTATCTGTATGAACATGGAAATATCTACTCCGCTATCTCTCTGAACATGGAAATATCTACACCGCTATCTGTATGAACATGGAAATAGCTACACCGCTATCTGTATGAACATGGAAATAACTACACCACTATCTGTATAAACATGGAAATATCTACACCGCTATCTGTATAAACATGGAAATATCAGCACCGCTATCTGTATGAACATGGAAATATCAGCCCCTCTTTCTGTATGAACATGGAAGTATCTACACCGCTATCTGTATGAACATGGAAATATATGCACCGCTATCTGTTTGAACATGGAAATATCTAAACCGCTATCTGCATGAAAATGGAAATAAATACACAGCTATGTGCGTATACATGGAAATATCTACACAGCTATCTCTTTACACATGGAAATAACTACACAGCTATCTGTATGAACATGGAAATATCTTCACCGCCATCTCTATGAACATGGATATATCTACACAGCCATCTGGATGAACATGGAAATATCTACACCGCTATCTGTGTAAACATGCATACATCTTCACCGCTATCTGTATAAACATGGAAATATCTACACCGCTATCTCTATGAACATGGAAATATCTACACCGCTATCTGTATGAACATGGAAATATCTACACCGCTATCTGTTTGAACATGGAAATATCTACACTGCTATCTGCATGGAAATGGAAATATCTACACTGCTATCTGCATATACATTTAAATATCTACACAGCTATCTCTTTACACATGGAAATAACTACACCGCTATCTGTATGAACATGGAAATATCTACACCGCCATCTGTATGAACATGGAAATATCTGCACCGCCATCTGTATGAACATATAAATATCTACACTGCCATCTGTATTAAGATGGAGATATCTACACTGCTATCTGTATAAACATGGAAATACCTACACCGCCATCTCTGTGAACATATAAATATCTACACCGCCATCTGTATTAAGAAGGAAATATCTAAACCGCAATCTTTATAAACATGGAAATATCTACACCGCTACCTGTATAAACATGGAAATATCAGCACCGCTATCTGAATGAACATGGAAATATCTACACCGCTATCTGTATGAACATGGAAATATCTACACTGCTATCTGTATGAACATGGAAATAGCTACACCGCTATGTGAATGAACATGGATATATCTACAAAGCCATCTGGATGAACATGGAAATATCTACACCGCTATCTGTGTAAACATGCATAGATCTTCGCCGCTATCTGTATAAACATGTAAATATCTACACCGCTATCTGTATGAACCTGGAAATATCTACACCGCTCTCTGTTTGAACATGGAAATATCTACACCGCTATCTGTATGGACATGGAAATATCTACACCGCAATCTGTTTGAACATGGAAATATCTACACCGCTATCTGCATGAAAATGGAAATATCTACACTGCTATCTGCATATACATTTAAATGTCTACACAGTTATCTCTTTACACATGGAAATAACTACACCGCTATCTGTATGAACATGGAAATATCTACAGCGCCATCTGAATGAACATGGAAATATCTGCACCGCCATCTGTATGAACATATAAATATCTACACCGCCATCTGTATTAAGATGGAGATATCTACACTGCTATCTGTATAAACATGGAAATATCTACACCGCTATCTGTATAAACATGGAAATATCTACACCGCTATCTGTAAAAACATTGAAATGTCTACACCACTACCTGTATAAACATGGAAATATCAGCACCGCTATCTGTATGAACATGGAAATATCTACACCGCTATCTGTATGAACATGGAAATAACTAGACCGCTATCTGTATGAACATTTAAATATCTACACCGCTATCTTTATGAACATGGAAATATGTACACCGCTATCTGTTTGAACTTGGAAATATCTACACCGCTGTCTGCATGAAAATGGAAATATCTACACAGCTATCTGAATATACATGGAAATATCTACACAGCTATCTCTTAACACTTGGAAATAACTACACCGCTATCTCTATAAACATGGAAATATCTACCCCGCCATCTGTATGAACATGGAAATATCTGCACCGCCATCTGTATGAACATATAAATATCTACTACGCCATCTGTATTAAGAAGGAGATATCTACATCGCTATCTGTATAAACATGGAAATATCTACACCGCTACCAGTATAAACATGGAAATATCTACACCGCTATCTGTATAAACATGGAAATATCTACACCGCTACCTGTATAAACATGGAAATATCAGCACCGCTATCTGTATGAACATGGAAATATCTACTCCGCTATCTCTATGAACATGGAAATATCTACACCGCTATCTGTATGAACATGGAAATAGCTACACCGCTATCTGTATGAACATGGAAATATCTACACCACTATCTGTATAAACATGGAAATATCTACACCGCTATCTGTATAAACATGGAAATATCAGCACCGCTATCTGTATGAACATGGAAATATCAGCCCCTCTATCTGTATGAACATGGAAGTATCTACACCGCTATCTGTATGAACATGGAAATATATGCACCGCTATATGTTTGAACATGGAAATATCTAAACCGCTATCTGCATGAAAATGGAAATAAATAAACAGCTATGTGCATATACATGGAAATATCTACACAGCTATCTCTTTACACATGGAAATAACTACACAGCTATCTGTATGAACATGGAAATATCTTCACCGCCATCTGTATTAACATGGATATATCTACACAGCCATCTGGATGAACATGGAAATATCTACACCGCTATCTGTGTAAACATGCATAGATCTTCACCGCTATCTGTATAAACATGGAAATATCTACACCGCTATCTCTATGAACATGGAAATATCTACACCGCTATCTGTATGAACATGGAAATATCTACACCGCTATCTGTTTGAATATGGAAATATCTACACTGCTATCTGCATGGAAATGGAAATATCTACACTGCTATCTGCATATACATTTAAATATCTACACAGCTATCTCTTTACACATGGAAATAACTACACCGCTATCTGTATGAACATGGAAATATCTACACCGCCATCTGTATGAACATGGAAATATCTGCACCGCCATCTGTATGAACATATACATATCTACACTGCCATCTGTATTAAGATGGAGATATCTACACTGCTATCTGTATAAACATGGAAATACCTACACCGCCATCTCTGTGAACATATAAATATCTACACCGCCATCTGTATTAAGAAGGAAATATCTAAACCGCAATCTTTATAAACATGGAAATATCTACACCGCTACCTGTATAAACATGGAAATATCAGCACCGCTATCTGAATGAACATGGAAATATCTACACCGCTATCTGTATGAACATGGAAATATCTACACTGCTATCTGTATGAACATGGAAATAGCTACACCGCTATGTGAATGAACATGGATATATCTACAAAGCCATCTGGATGAACATGGAAATATCTACACCGCTATCTGTGTAAACATGCATAGATCTTCGCCGCTATCTGTATAAACATGTAAATATCTACACCGCTATCTGTATTAACCTGGAAATATCTACACCCCTCTCTGTTTGAACATGGAAATATCTACACCGCTATCTGTATGGACATGGAAATATCTACACTGCAATCTGTTTGAACATGGAAATATCTACACCGCTATCTGCATGAAAATGGAAATATCTACACTGCTATCTGCATATACATTTAAATGTCTACACAGTTATCTCTTTACACATGGAAATAACTACACCGCTATCTGTATGAACATGGAAATATCTACAGCGCCATCTGAATGAACATGGAAATATCTGCACCGCCATCTGTATGAACATATAAATATCTACACCGCCATCTGTATTAAGATGGAGATATCTACACTGCTATCTGTATAAACATGGAAATATCTACACCGCTATCTGTATAAACATGGAAATATCTACACCGCTATCTGTAAAAACATTGAAATGTCTACACCACTACCTGTATAAACATGGAAATATCAGCACCGCTATCTGTATGAACATGGAAATATCTACACCGCTATCTGTATGAACATGGAAATAACTAGACCGCTATCTGTATGAACATTTAAATATCTACACCGCTATCTTTATGAACATGGAAATATGTACACCGCTATCTGTTTGAACTTGGAAATATCTACACCGCTGTCTGCATGAAAATGGAAATATCTACACAGCTATCTGAATATACATGGAAATATCTACACAGCTATCTCTTAACACTTGGAAATAACTACACCGCTATCTCTATAAACATGGAAATATCCACCCCGCCATCTGTATGAACATGGAAATATCTGCACCGCCATCTGTATGAACATATAAATATCTACTACGCCATCTGTATTAAGAAGGAGATATCTACATCGCTATCTGTATAAACATGGAAATATCTACACCGCTACCAGTATAAACATGGAAATATCTACACCGCTATCTGTATAAACATGGAAATATCTACACCGCTACCTGTATAAACATGGAAATATCAGCACCGCTATCTGTATGAACATGGAAATATCTACACCGCTATCTCTATGAACATGGAAATATCTACACCGCTATCTGTATGAACATGGAAATAGCTACACCGCTATCTGTATGAACATGGAAATATCTACACCGCTATCTGTATAAACATGGAAATATCTACACCGCTATCTGTATAAACATGGAAATATCAGCACCGCTATCTGTATGAACATGGAAATATCAGCCCCTCTATCTGTATGAACATGGAAGTATCTACACCGCTATCTGTATGAACATGGAAATATATGCACCGCTATCTGAACATGGAAATATCTAAACCGCTATCTGCATGAAAATGGAAATAAATACACAGCTATGTGCATATACATGGAAATATCTACACAGCTATCTCTTTACACATGGAAATAACTACACAGCTATCTGTATGAACATGGAAATATCTTCACCGCCATCTCTGTGAACATGGATATATCTACACAGCCATCTGGATGAACATGGAAATACCTACACCGCTATCTGTGTAAACATGCATGGATCTTCACCGCTATCTGTATAAACATGGAAATATCTACACCACTATCTGTATGAACATGGAAATATCTACACCGCTATCTGTATGAACATGGAAATATCTACACCGCTATCTGTTTGAACATGGAATTATCTACACCGCTATCTGCATGAAAATGGAAATATCTACACTGCTATCTGCATATACATTTAAATATCTACACAGCTATCTCTTTACACATGGAAATAACTACACCGCTATCTGTATGAACATGGAAATATCTACACCACCATCTGTATGAACATGGAAATATCTGCACCGCCATCTGTATGAACATATAAATATCTACACTGCCATCTGTATTAAGATGCACATATCTACACTGCTATCTGTATAAACATGGAAATACCTACACCGCCATCTCTGTGAACATATAAATATCTACACCGCCATCTGCATTAAGAAGGAAATATCTAAACCGCAATTTTTAAAAACATGGAATTATCTACACCGCTGCCTGTATAAACATGGAAATATAAGCACCGCTATCTGTATGAACATGGAAATATCTACACTGCTATCTGTATGAACATGGAAATAGCTACACCGCTATCTGTATGAGCATGGATATATATACACAGCCATCTGGATGAAGATGGAAATATCTACACCGCTATCTGTGTAAACATGCATAGATCTTCGCCGCTATCTGTATAAACATGTAAATATCTACACCGTTATCTGTATGAACCTGGAAATATCTACACCGCTCTCTGTTTGAACATGGAAATATCTACACCGCTATCTGCATGAAAATGGAAATATCTACACTGCTATCTGCATACACATTTAAATATCTACACAGCTATCTCTTTACAGATGGAAATAACTATACCGCTATCTGTATGAACATGGAAATATCTACACCACCATCTGTATGAACATGGAAATATCTGCACCGCCATCTGTATGAACATATAAATATCTAAACCGCCATCTGTATTAAGATGGAGATATCTACACTGTTATCTGTATAAACATGGAAATATCTACATCGCCATCTCTACGAACATATAAATATCTACACCGCCGTCTGTATTAAGAAGGAAATATCTAAACCACTATCTGTATAAACATGGAAATATCTACACCGCTGCCTGTATAAACATGGAAATATCTGCACCGCTATCTGTATGAACATGGAAATATCTAAACCACTATCTGTATGAACATGGAAATATCTACACCGCTATCTGTATGAACATGGAAATAGCTACACCGCTATCTGTATGAACATGGATATATCTACACAGCCATCTGGATGAACATTGAAATATCTACACCGCTATCTGTGTAAACATGCATAGATCTTCGCCGCTATCTGTATAAACATGGAAATATCTACACCGCTATCTGTATGAACATGGAAATATCTGCACCGCCATCTGTATGAACATGGAAATATCTGCACAGCCATCTGTATGAACATATAAATATCTACACCGCCATTTGTATTAAGATGTAGATACCTACACTGCTATCTGCATAAACATGGAATTATCTACACCGCTATCTGTATAAACATGGAAATATCTACACCGCTATCTGCACAAACATGGAAATATCTACACCACTTCCTGTATAAACATGGAAATATCAGCACCGCTATCTGTATGACAATGGAAATATCTACACCGCTATCTGTAAGAACATGGAAATATCTACACCGCTATCTGTATGAACGTGGAAATAGCTACACCGCTATCTGTATGAACATGGATATATCTACACAGCCATCTGGATGAACATGGAAATATCTACACCGCTATCTGTGTAAACATGCACAGATCTTCACCGCTATCTGTACAAACATGGAAATATCTACACCGCTATCTGTATGAACATGGAAATATCTGCACCGCCATCTGTATGAACATGGTAATAACTGCACCGCCATCTGTATGAACATATAAATATCTACACCGCCATCTGTATTAAGATGTAGATACCTACACTGCTATCTGCATAAACATGGAAATATCTACACCGCTATCTGTATAAACATGGAAATATCTACACCGCTATCTGCACAAACATGGAAATATCTACACCACTTCCTGTATAAACATGGAAATATCAGCACCGCTATCTGTATGAACATGGAAATATCTACACCGCTATCTGTATGAACATGGAAATATCTACACCGCTATCTGTATGAACATGGAAATATCTACAACGCTATCTGTATGAACATGGAAATATCTACACCGCTATCTGTTTGAACATGGAAATATCTACACCGCTGTCTGCATGAAAATGGAAATATGTATAAAGCTATCTGCATATACATGGAAATATCTACACAGCTATCTCTTTACAAATGGAAATAACTACACTGCTATCTCCATAAACATGGAAATATCTACACCGCCATCTGTATGAACATGGAATTATCTGCACCGCCATCTGTATGAATATATAAATATCTACACCGCCATCTGTATTAAGATAGATATATCTCCACTGCTATCTGTATAAACATGGAAATATCTACACCGCTATCTGTATAAACATGGAAATATCTACACCGCTACCTGTATAAACATGGAAATATGAGCACCGCTATCTGTATGAACATGTAAATATCTACACAGCTATCTGTATGAACATGGAAATATCTACACCGATATCTGTATGAACATGGAAATATCTACAAAGCTATCTGAATGAACATGGAAATATCTACACCGCTATCTGTGTAAACATGCATACATCTTCACCGCTATCTGTATAAACATGGAAATATCTACAACGCTATCTGCATGAACATGGAAATATCTACACTGCTATCTGTACGAACATTGAAATATCTAAACCGCTATCTGCATGAAAATAGAAATATCTACACAGCTATATGCATATACATGCAAATAGCTACAAAGCTATCTCTTTACACATGGAAATAACTACACCGCTATCTCTATAAACACGGAAATATCTACACCGCCATCTGTATGAACATGGAAATATCTGCACCGCCGTCTGTATGAACATATAAATATCTTCACCGCCATCTGTATTAAGATGGAGACATCTACACCGCTATCTGTATAAACATGGAAATATCTACACCGCTATCTGTATGAACATGGAAATAACAGCCCCTCTCTCTGTATGAACATGGAAGTAACTACACCGCTATCTCTATGAACGTGGAAATATCTGCACCACTATCTGTTTGAACATGGAAATATCTAAACCACTATCTGCATGAAAATAGAAATATATAGACAGCTATCTGCATATACATGGAAATACCTACACCGCTATCTGCATGAAAATGGAAATATCTACACAGCGATATGCATATACATGGAAATATCTACAAAGCTATCTCTTTACACATGGAAATATGTACAGCGCTATCTCTATAAACATGGAAATAGCTACACCGCCATCTGTATGAACATGGAAATAACTGCACCGCCATCTGTATGAACATATAAATATCTACACCGCCATCTATATTAAGATGGAGATATCTACACCGTTATCTGTATAAACTTGGAAATATCTACACCGCTATCTCTATGAACATGGAAATTTCTACACCGCTATCTGTATGAACATGGAAATATCTACACCGCCATCTGTATGAACATGGAAATATCTGCACCGCCATCTGTATGAACATATAAATATCTACACCGCAATCTGTATTAAGATGGAGATATCTACACCGCTATCTGAATAAACATGGAAATATCTACACCGCTATCTGTTTAAACATGGAAATATCAGCACCGCTATCTGTATTAACATGGAAATATCAGCCCCTCTATCTGAATGAACATGGAGATATCTACACCGCCATCTGTATGAACATGGATATATCTACACAGCCATCTGGATGAACATGGAAATATCTACACCGATATCTGTATGAACATGGAAATATCCACACCGCTATCTGTGTATACATGCATTCATCTTCACCGCTATCTGTACAAACATGGAAATATCTACACCGCTATCTGTATGAACATGTAAATATCTACACCACTATCTGTAAGATGGAAATATATACACCGCTGTCTGCATGAAAATGGAAATATCTACACAGCTATCTGCGTATACATGGAAATGTCTACACTGCTATCTCTTTACAGATGGAAATAACTACACCGCTATCTGTATGAACATGGAAATATCTACACCGCCATCTGTATGAACATGGAAATATCTGCACCGCCATCTGTATGAACATATAAATATCTACACCGTCATCTGTATTAAGATGGAGATATCTACACCGCTATCTGAATAAACATGGAAATATCTACACCGCTATCTGTATAAACATGGAAATATCAGCACCGCTATCTGTGTGAACATGGAAATATCAGCCCCTCTATCTGTATGAACATGGAGATATCTACACCGCCATCTGTATGAACATGGATATATCTACACCGCTATCTGTATGAACATGGAAATATCTACACCGCTATCTGTATGAACATGGAAATATCTACACCGCTATCTGTATGAACATGGAAATGTCTTCACCACCATATGTATGAACATGGATATATCTACAGAGCCATCTGGATGAACATGGAAATATCTACACAGCTATCTGTATGAACAAGGAAATATATACACCGTTATCTGTGTAAACATGCATACATCTTCAACGCTATCTGTATAAACATGGAAATATCTACACCGCTATCTGTATGAACATGGAAATATCTACACCGCTATCTGTTTGAATATGGAAATATACACACCGCTATCTGCAAGAAAATGGAAATATCTACACAGCTATCTGCATATAGATGGAAATATCTACACAGCTATCTCTTTACACATGCAAATAACTACACTGCTATCTGTATGAACATGGAAATATCTACACCGCCATCTGTATGAACATAGAAATATCTGGACCGCCATCTGTATGAACATATAAATATCTACACCGCCATCTCTATTAAGATGGAGATATCTACAGCGCTATCTGAATAAACATGGAAATATCTACACCGCTATCTGTATAAACATGGAAATATCTACACCGCTATCTGTATAAACATGGAAATATCTACACCGCTACCTTTATAAACATGGAAATATCAGCACAGCTATCTGTATGAACATGGAAATATCTACACCGCTATCTGTATGAACAAGGAAATATATACACCGCTATCTGTATGAACATGGAAATATCTACAAAGCTATCTGAATGAACTTGGAAATATCTACACTGCTATCTGTTTCAACATGTAAATATCTACACCGCTATCTGCATGAAAATGGAAATATGAACAAAGCTATCTGCATATTCATGGAAATATCTACACAGCTATCTCTTTACACATGGAAATAACTACACCGCTATATCTATAAACATGGAAATATCTACACCGCCATCTGTATGAATATGGAAATATCTGCACCGCCATCTGTATGAACATATAAATATCTACAACGCCATCTGTATTAAGAAGGAAATATCTAAACCGCTATCTGTATAAACATGGAAATATCTACACCGCTGCCTGAATAAACATGGAAATATCAGCACCGCTCTCTGTATGAAAATGGAAATATCTACACCGATATCTGTATGAACATGGAAATATCTACACTGCTATCTGTATGAACATGGAAATAGCTACACCGTTATCTGTATGAACATGGAAATAGCTACACAGCTATCTGTATGAACATGGAAATATCTACACCGCTATCTGTATGAACATGGAAATAGCTACACCGTTATCTGTATCAACATGGAAATAGCTACACCGCTATCTGTATGAACATGGAAGTATCTACACTGCTATCTGTATGAACATGGATATATCTACACAGCCATCTGGATGAACATGGAAATATCTACACCGCTATCTGTATGAACATGGAAATGTCTACACCGCTATCTGTGTGAACATGGATATATCTACACAGCCATCTGGATGAACATGGAAATATCTACACCGCTATCTGTGTAGACATGCATAGAACTTCACCGCTATCTGTATAAATATGGAAATATCTACACCGCTATCTGTATGAACATGGAAATATCTACACCGCTATCTGTATGAACATGGAAATATCTACACCGCTCTCTGTTCGAACGTGGAAATATATACACCGCTATCTGCATGAAAATGGAAATATCTACACAGCTATCTGCATATACATGGAAATATCTACACAGCTATCTCTTTACACATGGAAATAACTACACCGCTATCTGTATGAACATGGAAATATCTACACCGCCATCTGTATGAACATGGAAATATCTGCACCGCCATCTGTATGAACATATAAATATCTACACCGCCATCTGCATTAAGATGGAGATGTCTACACCGCTATCTGTATAAACATGGAAATATCTACACCACTATCTGTATAAACATGGAAATATCTACACCGCTATCTGTATAAACATGGAAATTTCTACACCACTACCTGTATAAACATGGAAATATCAGCACTGCTATCTGTATGAACATGGAAATATCTACACTGCTATCTGTACGAACATGGAAATATCTACACCGCTCTCTGTATTAACATGGAAATAGCTACACCGCTATCTGTATGAAGATGGAAATATCTACAACACTATCTGTATGAACATGGAAATATCTACACCGCTATCTGTATGAACATGGATATATCTACACAGCCATCTGGATGAACATGGAAATATCTACACCGATATCTGTATGAACATGGAAATAACTACACCGCTATCTGTGTAAACATGCATACATCTTCACCGCTATCTGTATAAACATGGAAATATCTACACCGCTATCTGTATGAACATGGAAATAGCTACACCGCTATCTGTATTAACATGGAAATATCTGCAAAGCTATCTGTTTGAACATGGAAATATCTACAATGCTATCTGCATGAAAATGGAAATATCTGCACTGCTATCTGCATATACATGGAAATATCTACACAGCTGTCTCTTTACACATGGAAATAACTACACCGCTATCTGTATGAACATGGAAATATCTACACCGCCATCTGTATGAACATGGAAATATCTGCACCGCCATCTGTATGAACATATAAATATCTACACCGCCATCTGTATTAAGATGGAGATAACTACACCGCTATCTGTATAAACATGGAAATATCTACACAGCTATCTGTATAAACATGGAAATATCCACACCACTATCTGTATAAACGTGGAAATATCTCCAGCGCTACCTGTATAAACATGGAAATATAAGCACCGCTATCTGTATGAACATGGAAATATCTACACCGCTATCTGTATGAACATGGAAATAGCTACACCGTTATCTGTATCAACATGGAAATAGCTACACCGCTATCTGTATGAACATGGAAGTATCTACACCGCTATCTGTATGAACATGGATATATCTACACAGCCATCTGGATGAACATGGAAATATCTACACCGCTATCTGTATGAACATGGAAATATCTACACCGCTATCTGTGTGAACATGGATATATCTACACAGCCATCTGGATGAACATGGAAATAACTACACCGCTATCTGTGTAAACATGCATACATCTTCACCGCTATCTGTATAAGCATGGAAATATCTACACCGCTATCTGTATGAACATGGAAATAGCTACACCGCTATCTGTATTAACATGGAAATATCTGCAAAGCTATCTGTTTGAACATGGAAATATCTACAACGCTATCTGCATGAAAATGGAAATATCTGCACTGCTATCTGCATATACATGGAAATATCTACACAGCTGTCTCTTTACACATGGAAATAACTACACCGCTATCTGTATGAACATGGAAATATCTACACAGCCATCTGGATGAACATGGAAATATCTACACCGTTATCTGTATGAACATGGAAATATCTACACCGCTATCTGTGTGAACATGGATATAACTACACAGCCGTCTAGATTAACATGGAAATATTCTCACCGCTATCTGTGTAAACATGCATACATCTTCACCGCTATCTGTATAAACATGGAAATATCTACACCGCTATCTGTATGAACATGGAAATATCTACACCGCTATCTGTTTGAAGATGGACATATATACACCGCTATCTGCATGAAAATGGAAATACCTACACAGCTATCTGCATATACATGGAAATATCTACACAGCTATCTCTTTACACATGGAAATAACTACACCGCTATCTGTATGAACATGGAAATATCTTCAACGCCATCTGTAGGAACATGGATATATCTACACAGCCATCTGGATGAACATGGAAATATCTACACCGCTATCTGTATGAACATGGAAATATCTACACCGCTATCTGTGTAAACATGCATACATCTTCACCGCTATCTGTATAAACATGGAAATATCTACAACGCTATCTGTATGAACATGCAAATATCTACACCGCTATCTGTACGAACATGGAAATATCTAAACCGCTATCTGCATGAAAATAGAAATATCTACACAGCTATCTGCATATACATGGAAATATCCACAAAGCTATCTCTTTACACATGGAAATAGCTACACCGCTATCTCTATAAACACGGAAATATCTACACCGCCCTCTGTATGAACATGGAAATATCTGCACCGCCATCTGTATAAACATATAAATATCTACACCGCCATCTGTATTAAGATGGAGATATCTACACCGCTATCTGTATAAACTTGGAAATATCTACACCGCTATCTGTATAAACATGGAAATACCTACACCGCTATCTGTATAAACATGGAAATATCAGCACCGCTATCTGTATGAACATGGAAATATCTACACCGCTATCTGTATGAACATGGAAATAGGAACACTGCTATCTGTATGAACATGGAAATATCTACACCGCTATCTGTATGAACATGGATATATCTACACAGCCATCTGGATAAACATGGAAATATCTACACCGCTATCTGCATGAACATGGAAATATCTACACCGCTATCTGTGTCAGCATGCATACATCTTCACTGCAATCTGTATAAGCATGGAAATATCAACACCGCTATCTGTATGAACGTGGAAATATCTACAGCGCTATCTGTTTGAACATGGAAATATCTAAACCGCTATCAGCATGAAAATGGAAATATCTACACAGCTATCTGCATATACATGGAAATATCTACACATCTATCTCTTTTCACATGGAAATAACTACACCGCTATCTGTATGAACATGGAAATGTCTGCACCGCCATCTGTATGAACATATAAATATCTACACCGCCATCTGTATTAAGATGGAGATATCCACACCGCTATCTGTATAAACATGGAAATATCTACACCGCTATCTGTATAAACATGGAAATATCTACACAGCTACCTGTATAAACATGGAAATATCAGCACCGCTTTCTGTATGAACATGGAAATATCTACAAAGCTATCTCTATGAACATGGAAATATCTACACTGCTATCTGTATGAACATGGAAATATCTACACCGCTATCTGTATGAACATGGATATATCTACATAGCCCTCTGGATGAACATGGAAATATCCACACCGCTATCTGTGTAAACATGCATACATCTTCACCACTATGTGTATAAACATGGAAATATCTACAAAGCTTTCTGTATGAACATGGAAATATCTACACCGCTATCTGAATGAAGATGGAAATACATACACCGCTATCTGCATGAAAATGGAAATATCTACACAGCTATCTGCATACACATGGAAATATCTACCCAGCTATCGCTTTACATATGGAAATAACTACACCGCTATCTGTATGAACATGGAAATAACTACACCGCCATCTGTATGAACATGGAAATATCTACACCGCCATCTGTATGAACATGGAAATATCTGCACCGCCAACTGTATGAACATATAAATATCTACACCGCCATCTGTATTAAGAAGGAAATATCTAAACCGCTATCTGTATAAACATGGAAATATCTACACCGCTGCCTGTATTAACATGGAAATATCAGCACCGCTATCTGTATGAACATGGAAATATCTACACCGCTATCTGTATAAACATGGAAATATCTACACCGCTATCTGTATGAACATGGATATAGCTACACCGTTATCTGTATGAACATGGGAATAGCTACACCGCTATCTGTATGAACATGGAAATATCTACACCGCTATCTGTATGAACATGGAAATATCTACACCGCTATCTGTATGAACATGGAAATAGCTACACCGTTATCTGTATGAACATGGGAATAGCTACACCGCTATCTGTATGAACATGGAAATATCTACACCACTATCTGTATGAACATGGATATATCTACACAGCCATCTGGATGAACATGGAAATATCTACACCGCTATCTGTATGAACATGGAAATATCTACACCGCTATCTGTGTGAACATGGATATAACTACACAGCCATCTGGAAGAACATGGAAATATCTACACCGCTATCTGTGTAAACATGCATAGATCTACACCGCTATCTGTATGAACATGGAAATATCTACACCGCTCTCTGTTCGAACGTGGAAATATATACACCGCTATCTGCATGAAAATGGACATATCTACACATCTATCTGCATATACATGGAAATATCTACACAGCTATCTCTTTACACATGGAAATAACTACACCGCTATCTGTATGAACATGGAAATATCTACACCGCCATCTGTATGAACATGGAAATATCTGCACCGCCATCTGTATGAACATATAAATATCTACACCGCCATCTGCATTAAGATGGAGATATCTACACCGCTATCTGTATAAACATGGAAATATCTACACCACTATCTGTATAAACATGGAAATATCTACACCGCTATCTGTATAAACATGGAAATTTCTACACCGCTACCTGTATAAACATGTAAATATCAGCACTGCTATCTGTATGAACATGGAAATATCTACACTGCTATCTGTACGAACATGGAAATATCTACACCGCTATCTGTATTAACATGGAAATAGCTACACCGCTATCTGTATGAAGATGGAAATATCTACACCACTATCTGTATGAACATGGAAATATCTACACCGTTATCTGTATGAACATGGATATATCTACACAGCCATCTGGATGAACATGGAAATATCTACAACGATATCTGTATGAACATGGAAATATCTACACCGCTATCTGTGTAAACATGCATACATCTTCACCGCTATCTGTATAAACATGGAAATATCTACACCGCTATCTGTATGAACATGGAAATAGCTACACCGCTATCTGTATGAACATGGAAATATCTGCAAAGCTATCTGTTTGAACATGGAAATATCTACAACGCTATCTGCATGAAAATGGAAATATCTGCACTGCTATCTGCATATACATGGAAATATCTACACAGCTATCTCTTTACACATGGAAATAACTACACCGCTATCTGTATGAACATGGAAATATCTACACCGCCATCTGTATGAACATGGAAATATCTGCACCGCCATCTGTATGAACATATAAATATCTACACCGCCATCTGTATTAAGATGGAGATAACTACACCGCTATCTGTAAAAACATGGAAATATCTACACCGCTATCTGTATAAACATGGAAATATCCACACCACTATCTGTATAAACATGGAAATATCTCCAGCGCTACCTGGATAAACATGGAAATATCAGCACCGCTATCTGTATGAACATGGAAATATCTACACCGATATCTGTATGAACATGGAAATATCTACACCGCTATCTGTATGAACAAGGATATATCTACACAGCCGTCTAGATTAACATGGAAATATTCTCACCGCTATCTGTGTAAACATGCATACATCTTCACCGCTATCTGTATAAACATGGAAATATCTACACCGCTATCTGTATGAACATGGAAATATCTACACCGCTATCTGTTTGAAGATGGACATATATACACCGCTATCTGCATGAAAATGGAAATACCTACACAGCTATCTGCATATACATGGAAATATCTACACAGCTATCTCTTTACACATGGAAATAACTACACCGCTATCTGTATGAACATGGAAATATCTTCAACGCCATCTGTAGGAACATGGATATATCTACACAGCCATCTGGATGAACATGGAAATATCTACACCGCTATCTGTATGAACATGGAAATATCTACACCGCTATCTGTGTAAACATGCAAACATCTTCACCGCTATCTGTATAAACATGGAAATATCTACAACGCTATCTGTATGAACAATGAAATATCTACACCGCTATCTGTACGAACATGGAAATATCTAAACCGCTATCTGCATGAAAATAGAAATATCTACACAGCTATCTGCATATACATGGAAATATCCACAAAGCTATCTCTTTACACATGGAAATAGCTACACCGCTATCTCTATAAACACGGAAATATCTACACCGCCATCTGTATGAACATGGAAATATCTGCACCGCCATCTGTATAAACATATAAATATCTACACCGCCATCTGTATTAAGATGGAGATATCTACACCGCTATCTGTATAAACTTGGAAATATCTACACCGCTATCTGTATAAACATGGAAATACCTACACCGCTATCTGTATAAACATGGAAATATCAGCACCGCTATCTGTATGAACATGGAAATATCTACACCGCTATCTGTATGAACATGGAAATAGGAACACTGCTATCTGTATGAACATGGAAATATCTACACCGCTATCTGTATGAACATGGATATATCTACACAGCCATCTGGATAAACATGGAAATATCTACACCGCTATCTGCATGAACATGGAAATATCTACACCGCTATCTGTGTCAGCATGCATACATCTTCACTGCAATCTGTATAAGCATGGAAATATCAACACCGCTATCTGTATGAACGTGGAAATATCTACAGCGCTATCTGTTTGAACATGGAAATATCTAAACCGCTATCAGCATGAAAATGGAAATATCTACACAGCTATCTGCATATACATGGAAATATCTACACATCTATCTCTTTTCATATGGAAATAACTACACCGCTATCTGTATGAACATGGAAATGTCTGCACCGCCATCTGTATGAACATATAAATATCTACACCGCCATCTGTATTAAGATGGAGATATCCACACCGCTATCTGTATAAACATGGAAATATCTACACCGCTATCTGTATAAACATGGAAATATCTACACCGCTCTCCGTATAAACATGGAAATATCAGCACCGCTATCTGTATGAACATGGAAATATCAGCCCCTCTCTCTGTATGAACATGGAAGTATCTACACCGCTATCTCTATGAACATGGAAATATCTACACCGCTATCTGTTTGAACATGGAATTATCTAAACCGCTATCTGCATGAAATTGGAAATATATACACAGCTATCTGCATATACATGGAAATATCTACACAGCTATCTCTTTACACATGGAAATAACTACACTGCTATCTGTATGAACATGGAAATACCTACACCGCCATCTGTATGAACATGGAAATATCTGCACCGCCATCTGTATGAACATATAAATATCTACACCGCCATCTGTGTTAAGATGGAGATATCTACACCGCTATCTGAATAAACATGGAAATGTCTACACCGCTATCTGTATAAACATGGAAATATCTACACCGCTATCTGTATAAACATGGAAATATCTACACCGCTACCTGTATAAACATGGAAATAGCAGCACCGCTATCTCTATGAACCTGGAAATATCTACACCGCTATCTGTATGAACATGGAAATATCTACACCGCTATCTGTGTGAACAAGGAAATATCTACAAAGCTATCTGAATGAACATGGAAATATCTACACCGCTATCTGTTTGAACATGTAAATATCTACACCGCTATCTGCATGAGAATGGAAATATCTACACCGCTATCTGTATATACATGGAAATATCTACTCCGCTATCTGTATGAACATGGATATATCTGCACCGCCATCTGTATGAACATATAAATATCTACACCGCCATCTGTATTAAGAAGGAAATATCTAAACTGCTATCTGTAAACATGGAAATATCTACACCGCTGCCTGTATAAACATGGAAATATCAGCACCGCTCTCTGTATGAAAATGGAAATATCTACACTGCTATCTGTATGAACAAGGAAATAGCTACACCGTTATCTGTATGAACATGGAAATAGCTACACCGCTATCTGTATGAGCATGGAAATATCTACACCGCTATCTGTATGAACATGGATACACCTACGCAGCCATCTGGATGAACATGGAAATATCTACACCGCTATCTGTATATACATGGAAATATCTACACCGCTATCTGTATGAACATGGATATATCTACACAGCCATCTGGATGAACATGGAAATATCTACACCGCTATCTGTGTAAACATGCATACATCTTCACCGCTATCTGTATAAACATGGAAATATCTACACCACTATCTGTATGAACATGGAAATATCTACACCGCTATCTGTATGAACATGGAAATATCTACACCACTATCTGTTTGAACATGGAAATATCTATACCGCTATCTGCATGAAAATGGAAATATCTACACTGCTATCTGCATATACATTTAAATATCTACACAGCTATCTCTTTACACATGGAAATAACTACACCGATATCTGTATGAACATGGAAATATCTACACCGCCATCTGTATGAACATGGAAATATCTGCACCGCCATCTGTATGAACATATAAATATCTACACCGCCATCTGTATTACGATGGAGATATCTACACTGCTATCTGTATAAACATGGAAACATCTACACCGCCATCTGTATGAACATATAAATATCTACACCGCCATCTGTATTAAGAAGGAAATATCTAAACTGCTATCTGTATAAAAATGGAAATATCTACACCGCTGCCTGTATAAACATGGAAATATCAGCACCACTCTCTTTATGAACATGGAAATATCTACACCGCAATCTGTATGATCATGGATATATCTACACAGCCATCTGGATGAACATGGAAATATCTACACCGCTATCTGTATGAACATGGAAATATCTACACCGCTATCTGTGTAAACATGCATACATCTTCACCACTATCAGTATAAACATGGAAATATCTACACCGCTATCTGTATGAACATGGAAATAACTACACCGCTATCTGTATGAACATGGAAATATCTACACCGCTATCTGTATGAACATGGCTATATCTACACAGCCATCTGGATGAACATGGAAATATCTACACCGCTATCTGTATGAACATGGAAATATCTACACCACTATCTGTATAAACATGGAAATGTCTTCACCGCCATATGTATGAAAATGGATATATCTACAGAGCCATCTGGATGAACATGGAAATATCTACACAGCTATCTGTATGAACAAGGAAATATATACACCGCTATCTGTGTAAGCATGCATACATTTTCACCGCTATCTGTATAAACATGGAAATATCTACACCGCTATCTGCATGAAAATGGAAATACCTACACAGCTATCTGCATATACATGGAAATATCTACAAAGCTATCTCTTTACACATGGAAATAACTACACCGCTATCTCTATAAACATGGAAATATCTACACCGCCATCTGTATGAACATGGAAATATCTGCACCGCCATCTGTTTGAACATATAAATATCTAAACCGCCATCTGTATTAAGATGGGGATATCTACACCGCTATCTGTGTAAACCTGGAAATATCTACACCGTTATCTGTATAAACATGGAAATATCTACACCGCTATCTGTATAAACATGGAAATTTCTACACCCTTACCTGTATAATTATGGAAATATCAGCACTGCTATCTGTATGAACATGGAAATATCTACACCGCTATCTGTACGAATATGGAAATATCTACACCGCTATCTGTATTAACATGGAAATACCTACACCGCTATCTGTATGAACATGGAAATATCTACACCACTATCGGTATGAACATGGAAATATCTACACCGCTATCTGTATGAACATGGATATATCTACACAGCCATCTGAATGAACATGGAAATATCTACACCGATATCTGTATGAACATGGAAATATCTACACCGCTATCTCTGTAAACATGCATACATCTTCACCGCTATCTGTATAAACATGGAAATATCTACACCGCTATCTGTATGAACATGGAAATAGCTACACCGCTATCTGTATGAACATGGAAATATCTACACCGCTATCTGTATGAACATGGAAATATCTACATCGCTATGCGATTGAACATGGAAATATCTACACCGCTATCTGCATGAAAATGGAAATATCTGCACTGCTATCTGCATATACATGGAAATATCTACACAGCTATCTCTTTACACATGGAAATAACTACACCGCTATCTGTATGAACATGGAAATATCTGCACCGCCATCTGTATAAACATATAAATATCTACACCGCCATCTGTATTAAGATGGAGATATATACACCGCTATCTGTATAAACATGGAAATATCTACACCGCTATCTGTATAAACATGGAAACATCCACACCACTATCTGTATAAACATGGAAATATCTACACCGCTACCTGTATAAACATGGAAATATCAGCACCGCTATCTGAATGAACATGGAAATATCTACACCGCTATCTATATGAACATGCAAATATCTACACCGCTATCTGTATGAACATGGATATATCTACACAGCCCTCTGGATGAACATGGAAATATCCACACCGCTATCTGTGTAAACATGCATACATCTTAACCGCTATCTGTATAAATATGGAAATATCTACACCGCCATCTGTATGAACATGGAAATATCTACACAGCTATCTGTTTGAAGATGGAAATATATACACCGCTATCTGCATGAAAATGGAAATATCTACAAAGCTATCTGCATATTCATGGAAATATCTACACAGCTATCTCTTTACACATGGAAATAACTACACCTCTATATCTATAAACATGGAAATATCTACACCGCCATCTGTATGAACATGGAAATATCTGCACCGCCATCTGTATGAACTTATAAATATCTACAACGCCATCTGTATTAAGAAGGAAATATCTAAACCGCTATCTGTATAAACATGGAAATATCTACACCGCTGCCTGAATAAACATGGAAATATCAGCACCGCTCTCTGTATGAAAATGGAAATAACTACACCGCTATCTGTATGAACATGGAAATATCTACACTGCTATCTGTATGAACATGGAAATAGCTACACCGTTATCTGTATGAACATGGAAATAGCTACACAGCTATCTGTATGAACATGGAAATATCTACACCGCTATCTGCATGAAAATGGAAATATCTACACTGCTATCTGCATATACATTTAAATATCTACACAGCTATCTCTTTACACATGGAAATAACTACACCGATATCTGTATGAACATGGAAATATCTACACCGCCATCTGTATGAACATGGAAATATCTGCACCGCCATCAGTATGAACATATAAATATCTACACCGCCATCTGTATTACGATGGAGATATCTACACTGCTATCTGTATAAACATGGAAACATCTACACCGCCATCTGTATGAACATATAAATATCTACACCGCCATCTGTATTAAGAAGGAAATATCTAAACTGCTATCTGTATAAAAATGGAAATATCTACACCGCTGCCTGTATAAACATGGAAATATCAGCACCACTCTCTTTATGAACATGGAAATATCTACACCACAATCTGTATGATCATGGATATATCTACACAGCCATCTGGATGAACATGGAAATATCTACACCGCTATCTGTATGAACTTGGAAATATCTACACCGCTATCTGTGTAAACATGCATACATCTTCACCACTATCAGTATAAACATGGAAATATCTACACCGCTATCTGTATGGACATGGAAATAACTACACCGCTATCTGTATGAACATGGAAATATCTACACCGCTATCTGTATGAACATGGCTATATCTACACAGCCATCTGGATGAACATGGAAATATCTACACCGCTATCTGTATGAACATGGAAATGTCTTCACCGCCATATGTATGAAAATGGATATATCTACAGAGCCATCTGGATGAACATGGAAATATCTACACAGCTATCTGTATGAACAAGGAAATATATACACCGCAATCTGTGTAAACATGCATACATTTTCACCGCTATCTGTATAAACATGGAAATATCTACACCGCTATCTGTATGAACATGGAAATATCTACACCGCTATCTGCATGAAAATGGAAATACCTACACAGCTATCTGCATATACATGGAAATATCTACAAAGCTATCTCTTTACACATGGAAATAACTACACCGCTATCTCTATAAACATGGAAATATCTACACCGCCATCTGTATGAACATGGAAATATCTGCACCGCCATCTGTATGAACATATAAATATCTAAACCGCCATCTGTATTAAGATGGAGATATCTACACCGCTATCTGTGTAAACCTGGAAATATCTACACCGTTATCTGTATAAACATGGAAATATCTACACCGCTATCTGTATAAACATGGAAATTTCTACACCGCTACCTGTATAATTATGGAAATATCAGCACTGCTATCTGTATGAACATGGAAATATCTACACCGCTATCTGTACGAATATGGAAATATCTACACCGCTATCTGTATTAACATGGAAATACCTACACCGCTATCTGTATGAACATGGAAATATCTACACCACTATCGGTATGAACATGGAAATATCTACACCGCTATCTGTATGAACATGGATATATCTACACAGCCATCTGGATGAACATGGAAATATCTACACCGATATCTGTATGAACATGGAAATATCTACACCGCTATCTCTGTAAACATGCATACATCTTCACCGCTATCTGTATAAACATGGAAATATCTACACCGCTATCTGTATGAACATGGAAATAGCTACACCGCTATCTGTATGAACATGGAAATATCTACACCGCTATCTGTATGAACATGGAAATATCTACATCGCTATCCGATTGAACATGGAAATATCTACACCGCTATCTGCATGAAAATGGAAATATCTGCACTGCTATCTGCATATACATGGAAATATCTACACAGCTATCTCTTTACACATGGAAATAACTACACCGCTATCTGTATGAACATGGAAATATCTGCACCGCCATCTGTATAAACATATAAATATCTACACCGCCATCTGTATTAAGATGGAGATATATACACCGCTATCTGTATAAACATGGAAATATCTACACCGCTATCTGTATAAACATGGAAACATCCACACCACTATCTGTATAAACATGGAAATATCTACACCGCTACCTGTATAAACATGGAAATATCATCACCGCTATCTGAATGAACATGGAAATACCTACACCACTATCTATATGAACATGCAAATATCTACACCGCTCTCTGTATGAACATGGATATATCTACACAGCCCTCTGGATGAACATGGAAATATCCACACCGCTATCTGTGTAAACATGCATACATCTTCACCGCTATCTGTATAAATATGGAAATATCTACACCGCCATCTGTATGAACATGGAAATATCTACACAGCTATCTGTTTGAAGATGGAAATATATACACCGCTATCTGCATGAAAATGGAAATATCTACAAAGCTATCTGCATATTCATGGAAATATCTACACAGCTATCTCTTTACACATGGAAATAACTACACCTCTATATCTATAAACATGGAAATATCTACACCGCCATCTCTATGAACATGGAAATATCTGCACCGCCATCTGTATGAACATATAAATATCTACAACGCCATCTGTATTAAGAAGGAAATATCTAAAGCGCTATCTGTATAAACATGGAAATATCTACACCGCTGCCTGAATAAACATGGAAATATCAGCACCGCTCTCTGCATTTAGATGGAAATATCTACACAGCTATCTCTTTAAACATGGAAATCACTACACCGCCATCTGTATGAACATAGAAATATCTGCACCGAAATCTGTATGAACATATAAATATCTACACCGCCATCTGTATTAAGATGGAGATATCTACACCGCTATCTGAATAAACATGGAAATATCTACACCGCTGTCTGTATAAACATGGAAATATCTACACCGGTATCTGTATAAACATGGAAATATCTACACCGCTACCTGTATAAACATGGAAATATCAGCACCGCTATCTGTATGAACATGGAAATATCTACACCGCTATCTGTATGAACAAGGAAATATATACACCGCTATCTGTATGAACATGGAAATATCTACAAAGCTATCTGAATGAACATGGAAATATCTACACCGCTATCTGTCTGAACATGTAAATATCTACACCGCTATCTGTATGAAAATGGAAATATCTACAAAGCTATCTGCATATTCATGGAAATATCTACACAGCTATCTCTTTAAGCATGGAAATAACTACACCACTATATCTATAAACATGGAAATATCTACACCGCCATCTGTATGAACATGGAAATATCTGCACCGACATCTGTATGAACATATAAATATCTACACCGCCATCTGTATTAATAAGGAAATATCTAAACCGCTATCTGTATAAACATGGAAATATCCACACCGCTGCCTGTATAAACACGGAAATATCAGCACCGCTCTCTGTATGAAAATGGAAATATCTACACCGCTATCTGTATGAACATGGAAATATCTACACCGCTATCTGTATGAACATGGAAATAGCTACACCGTTATCTGTATCAACATGGAAATAGCTACACCGCTACCTGTATGAACATGGAAGTATCTACACCGCTATCTGTATGAACATGGATATATCTACACAGCCATCTGGATGAACATGGAAATATCTACACCGCTATCTGTATGAACATGGAAATATCTACACCGCTATCTGTATGAACATGGAAATAGCTACACCGCTATCTGTATGAACATGTAAATAGCTACACCGCTATCAGTTTGAACATGGATATATCTACAGAGCCATCTGGATGAACATGGAAATTTCTACACAGCTATCTGTATGAACATGGAAATATATACACCGCTATCTGTGTAAACATGCATACATCTTCACCGCTGTCTGTATAAACATGGAAATATCTATACCGCTATCTGTATGAACATGGAAATATCTACACCGCTATCTGTATAAACATGGAAATTTCTACACCGCTACCTGTATAAACATGGAAATATCAGCACCGCTATCGGTAGGAACATGGAAATATCTACACCGCTATCTGTACGAACATGGAAATATCTACACCGCTATCTGTATGAACATGGAAATAGCTACACCGCTATCTGTATGAACATGGAAATATCTACACCACTATCTGTATGAACATGGAAATATCTACACCGCTATCTGTATGAACATGGATATATCTACACAGCCATCTGGATGAACATGGAAATATCTACACCGCTATCTGTATGAACATGGAAATATCTACACCGCTATCTGTGTAAACATGCATACATCTTCACCGCTATCTGTATAAACATGGAAATATCTACACCGCTATCTGTATGAACATGGAAATAGCTACACCGCTATCTGTATGAACGTGGAAATATCTACACCGCTATCTGTATGAACATGGATATATCTACACAGCCATCTGGATGAACATGGAAATATCTACACTGCTATCTGTGTAAACATGCATACATCTTCACCGCTATCTGTATAAACATGGAAATATCTACACCGCTATCTGTATGAACATGGAAATATCTACACCGCTATCTGTATGAACATTGAAATATCTATGCCGCTATCTGTTTGAACATGGAAATATCTACACCGCTATCTGTATGAAGATGGAAATATCTACAACGCTATCTGTGTAAACATGCATACATCTTCACCGCTATCTATATAAACATGGAAATATCTACACTGCTTTCTGTATGAACGTGGAAATATCTACACCGCTATCTGTTTGAACATGGAAATATCTTCACCGCTATCTGCATGAAAATGGAAATATCTACACAGCGATCTGCATATACATGGAAATATCTACAAAGGTATCTCTTTACACATGGAAATAACCACAGCGCTATCTCTATAAACATACAAATATCTACACTGCCATTTGTATGAACACGGAAATATCTGCACCGCCATCTGTATGAACATATAAATATCTACTCCGCCATCTATATTAAGATGGAAATATCTACACCGCTATGTGTGTAAACTTGCTTACATCTTCACTGCTATCTGTATAAACATGGAAATATCTACACTGCTGCCTGCATATACATTTAAATATGTACACTGCTATCTCTTTACACATGGAAATAACTACACCGTTACCTCTATGAACATGGAAATAACTACACCGCCATCTGTATGAACATGGAAATATCTGCACCGCCATCTGTATGAAAATATAAATATCTACACCGCCATCTGTATTAAGATAGATATATCTCCACTGCTATCTGTATAAACATGGAAATATCTACACTGCTATCTGTATAAACATGGAAATATCTACACCGCTATCTGTATAAACATGGAAATATATGCACCGCTATCTGTTTGAACATGGAAATATCTAAACCGCTATCTGCATGAAAATGGAAATAAATAAACAGCTATGTGCATATACATGGAAATATCTACACAGCTATCTCTTTACACATGGAAATAACTACACAGCTATCTGTATGAACATGGAAATATCTTCACCGCCATCTATATGAACATGGATATATCTACACAGCCATCTGGATGAACATGGAAATATCTACACCGCTATCTGTGTAAACATGCATAGATCTTCACCGCTATCTGTATAAACATGGAAATATCTACGCCGCTATCTCTATGAACATGGAAATATCTACACCGCTATCTGTATGAACATGGAAATATCTACACCGCTATCTGTTTGAACATGGAAATATCTACACTGCTATCTGCATGGAAATGGAAATATCTACACTGCTATCTGCATATACATTTAAATATCTACACAGCTATCTCTTTACACATGGAAATAACTACACCGCTATCTGTATGAACATGGAAATATCTACACCGCCATCTGTATGAACATGGAAATATCTGCACCGCCATCTGTATGAACATATAAATATCTACACTGCCATCTGTATTAAGATGGAGATATCTACACTGCTATCTGTATAAACATGGAAATACCTACACCGCCATCTCTGTGAACATATAAATATCTACACCGCCATCTGTATTAAGAAGGAAATATCTAAACCGCATTATTTATAAACATGGAAATATCTACACCGCTACCTGTATAAACATGGAAATATCAGCACCGCTATCTGAATGAACATGGAAATATCTACACCGCTATCTGTATGAACATGGAAATATCTACACTGCTATCTGTATGAACATGGAAATAGCTACACCGCTATGTGAATGAACATGGATATATCTACAAAGCCATCTGGATGAACATGGAAATATCTACACAGCTATCTGTGTAAACATGCATAGATCTTCGCCGCTATCTGTATAAACATTTAAATATCTACACCGCTATCTGTATGAACCTGGAAATATCTACACCGCTCTCTGTTTGAACATGGAAATATCTACACCGCTATCTGTATGGACATGGAAATATCTACACCGCAATCTGTTTGAACATGGAAATATCTACACCGCTATCTGCATGAAAATGGAAATATCTACACTGCTATCTGCATATACATTTAAATGTCTACACAGTTATCTCTTTACACATGGAAATAACTACACCGCTATCTGTATGAACATGGAAATATCTACAGCGCCATCTGAATGAACATGGAAATATCTGCACCGCCATCTGTATGAACATATAAATATCTACACCGCCATCTGTATTAAGATGGAGATATCTACACTGCTATCTGTATAAACATGGAAATATCTACACCGCTATCTGTATAAACATGGAAATATCTACACCGCTATCTGTAAAAACATTGAAATGTCTACACCACTACCTGTATAAACATGGAAATATCAGCACCGCTATCTGTATGAACATGGAAATAACTACACCGCTATCTGTATGAACATGGAAATAACTAGACCGCTATCTGTATGAACATTTAAATATCTACACCGCTATCTTTATGAACATGGAAATATGTACACCGCTATCTGTTTGAACTTGGAAATATCTACACCGCTATCTGTATGAACATGGAAATATCTACACCGCTATCTGTATGAACATGGAAATATCTACACCGCTCTCTGTTCGAACGTGGAAATATATACACCGCTATCTGCATGAAAATGGAAATATCTACACAGCTATCTGCATATACATGGAAATATCTACACAGCTATCTCTTTACACATGGAAATAACTACACCGCTATCTGTATGAACATGGAAATATCTACACCGCCATCTGTATGAACATGGAAATATCTGCACCGCCATCTGTATGAACATATAAATATCTACACCGCCATCTGCATTAAGATGGAGATATCTACACCGCTATCTGTATAAACATGGAAATATCTACACCACTATCTGTATAAACATGGAAATATCTACACCGCTATCTGTATAAACATGGAAATTTCTACACCGCTACCTGTATAAACATGGAAATATCAGCACTGCTATCTGTATGAACATGGAAATATCTACACTGCTATCTGTACGAACATGGAAATATCTACACCGCTATCTGTATTAACATGGAAATAGCTACACCGCTATCTGTATGAAGATGGAAATATCTACACCACTATCTGTATGAACATGGAAATATCTACACCGCTATCTGTATGAACATGGATATATCTACACAGCCATCTGGATGAACGTGGAAATATCTACACCGATATCTGTATGAACATGGAAATAACTACACCGCTATCTGTGTAAACATGCATACATCTTCACCGCTATCTGTATAAACATGGAAATATCTACACCGCTATCTGTATGAACATGGAAATAGCTACACCGCTATCTGTATTAACATGGAAATATCTGCAAAGCTATCTGTTTGAACATGGAAATATCTACAATGCTATCTGAATGAAAATGGAAATATCTGCACTGCTATCTGCATATACATGGAAATATCTACACAGCTGTCTCTTTACACATGGAAATAACTACACCGCTATCTGTATGAACATGGAAATATCTACACCGCCATCTGTATGAACATGGAAATATCTGCACCGCCATCTGTATGAACATATAAATATCTACACCGCCATCTGTATTAAGATGGAGATAACTACACCGCAATCTGTATAAACATGGAAATATCTACACCGCTATCTGTATAAACATGGAAATATCCACACCACTATCTGTATAAACGTGGAAATATCTCCAGCGCTACCTGTATAAACATGGAAATATAAGCACCGCTATCTGTATGAACATGGAAATATCTACACCGCTATCTGTATGAACATGGAAATAGCTACACCGTTATCTGTATCAACATGGAAATAGCTACACCGCTATCTGTATGAACATGGAAGTATCTACACCGCTATCTGTATGAACATGGATATATCTACACAGCCATCTTGATGAACATGGAAATATCTACACCGCTATCTGTATGAACATGGAAATATCTACACCGCTATCTGTGTGAACATGGATATATCTACACAGCCATCTGGATGAACATGGAAATATCTACACCGCTATCTGTGTAGACTTGCATAGAATTTCACGGCTATCTGTATAAATATGGAAATATCTACACCGCTATCTGTATGAACATGGAAATATCTACACCGCTATCTGTATGAACATGGAAATATCTACACCGCTCTCTGTTCGAACGTGGAAATATATACACCGCTATCTGCATGAAAATGGAAATATCTACACAGCTATCTGCATATACATGGAAATATCTACACAGCTATCTCTTTACACATGGAAATAACTACACCGCTATCTGTATGAACATGGAAATATCTACACCGCCATCTGTATGAACATGGAAATATCTGCACCGCCATCTGTATGAACATATAAATATCTACACCGCCATCTGCATTAAGATGGAGATATCTACACCGCTATCTGTATAAACATGGAAATATCTACACCACTATCTGTATAAACATGGAAATATCTACACCGCTATCTGTATAAACATGGAAATTTCTACACCGCAACCTGTATAAACATGGAAATATCAGCACTGCTATCTGTATGAACATGGAAATATCTACACCGCTATCTGTAGGAACATGGAAATATCTACACCGCTATCTGTATTAACATGGAAATAGCTACACCGCTATCTGTATGAAGATTGAAATATCTACACCACTATCTGTATGAACATGGAAATATCTACACCGCTATCTGTATGAACATGGATATATCTACACAGCCATCTGGATGAACATGGAAATATCTACACCGATATCTGTATGAACATGGAAATAACTACACCGCTATCTGTGTAAACATGCATACATCTTCACCGCTATCTGTATAAACATGGAAATATCTACACCGCTATCTGTATGAACATGGAAATAGCTACACCGCTATCTGTATTAACATGGAAATATCTGCAAAGCTATCTGTTTGAACATGGAAATATCTACAACGCTATCTGCATGAAAATGGAAATATCTGCACTGCTATCTGCATATACATGGAAATATCTACACAGCTGTCTCTTTACACATGGAAATAACTACACCGCTATCTGTATGAACATGGAAATATCTACACCGCCATCTGTATGAACATGGAAATATCTGCACCGCCATCTGTATGAACATATAAATATCTACACCGCCATCTGTATTAAGATGGAGATAACTACACCGCTATCTGTACAAACATGGAAATATCTACACCGCTATCTGTATAAACATGGAAATATCCACACCACTATCTGTATAAACGTGAAAATATCTCCAGCGCTACCTGTATAAACATGGAAATATAAGCACTGCTATCTGTATGAACATGGAAATATCTACACCGCTATCTGTATGAACATGGAAATATCTACACCGCTATCTGTATGAACATGGATATAGCTACACAGCCGTCTAGATTAACATGGAAATATCCACACCGCTATCTGTGTAAACATGCATACATCTTCACCGCTATCTGTATAAACATGGAAATATCTACACCGCTATCTGTATGAACAGGTAAATATCTACACCGCTATCTGTTTGAAGATGGACATATATACACCGCTATCTGCATGAAAATGGAAATATCTACACAGCTATCTGCATATAGATGGAAATATCTACACAGCTATCTCTTTACACGTGGAAATAACTACACCGCTATCTGTATGAACATGGAAATATCTACACCGCCATCTGTATGAACATGGAAATATCTGCACCGCCATCTGTATGAGCATATAAATATCTACACCGCCATCTGTATTAAGAAGGAGATATCTACACCGCTATCTGAATAAACATGGAAATATCTACACCGCTATCTGTATAAACATGGAAATATCTACACCGCTATCTGTATAAACATGGAAATATCTACACCGCTACCTGTATAAACATGGAAATATCAGCACCGCTATCTGTATGAACATGGAAATATCTACACCACTATCTGTATGAACAAGGAAATATGTACACCGCTATCTGAATGAACATGGAAATATCTACAAAGCTATCTGAATGAACATGGAAATATCTACACCGCTATCTGTTTGAACATGTAAATATCTACACCGCTCTCTGCATGAAAATGGAAATATCTACAAAGCTATCTGCATATTCATGGAAATATCTACACAGCTATCTCTTTACACATGGAAATAACTACACCGCTATCTGTATGAACCTGGAAATATCTACACCGCTATCTGTATAAGCATGGAAATATCTACACCGCTATCTGTATAAACATGGAAATTTCTACAGCGCTACCTGTATAAACATGGAAATATCAGCACTGCTATCTGTATGAACATGGAAATATCTACACCGCTATCTGTACGAACATGGAAATATCTACACCGCTATCTGTATTTACATGGAAATAGCTACACCGCTATCTGTATGAACATGGAAATATCTACACCACTATCTGTATGAACATGGATATATCTACACATCCATCTGGATGAACATGGAAATATCTACACTGATATCTGTATGAACATGGAAATATCTACACCGCTATCTTTATGAACATGGAAATATGTACACCGCTATCTGTTTGAACTTGGAAATATCTACACCGCTATCTGTATGAACATGGAAATATCTACACCGCTATCTGTATGAACATGGAAATATCTACACCGCTCTCTGTTCGAACGTGGAAATATATACACCGCTATCTGCATGAAAATGGAAATATCTACACAGCTATCTGCATATACATGGAAATATCTACACAGCTATCTCTTTACACATGGAAATAACTACACCGCTATCTGTATGAACATGGAAATATCTACACCGCCATCTGTATGAACATGGAAATATCTGCACCGCCATCTGTATGAACATATAAATATCTACACCGCCATCTGCATTAAGATGGAGATATCTACACCGCTATCTGTATAAACATGGAAATATCTACACCACTATCTGTATAAACATGGAAATATCTACACCGCTATCTGTATAAACATGGAAATTTCTACACCGCTACCTGTATAAACATGGAAATATCAGCACTGCTATCTGTATGAACATGGAAATATCTACACTGCTATCTGTAGGAACATGGAAATATCTACACCGCTATCTGTATTAACATGGAAATAGCTACACCGCTATCTGTATGAAGATGGAAATATCTACACCACTATCTGTATGAACATGGAAATATCTACACCGCTATCTGTATGAACATGGATATATCTACACAGCCATCTGGATGAACATGGAAATATCTACACCGATATCTGTATGAACATGGAAATAACTACACCGCTATCTGTGTAAACATGCATACATCTTCACCGCTATCTGTATAAACATGGAAATATCTACACCGCTATCTGTATGAACATGGAAATAGCTACACCGCTATCTGTATTAACATGGAAATATCTGCAAAGCTATCTGTTTGAACATGGAAATATCTACAATGCTATCTGAATGAAAATGGAAATAACTGCACTGCTATCTGCATATACATGGAAATATCTACACAGCTGTCTCTTTACACATGGAAATAACTACACCGCTATCTGTATGAACATGGAAATATCTACACCGCCATCTGTATGAACATGGAAATATCTGCACCGCCATCTGTATGAACATATAAATATCTACACCGCCATCTGTATTAAGATGGAGATAACTACACCGCAATCTGTATAAACATGGAAATATCTACACCGCTATCTGTATAAACATGGAAATATCCACACCACTATCTGTATAAACGTGGAAATATCTCCAGCGCTACCTGTATAAACATGGAAATATAAGCACCGCTATCTGTATGAACATGGAAATATCTACACCGCTATCTGTATGAACATGGAAATAGCTACACCGTTATCTGTATCAACATGGAAATAGCTACACCGCTATCTGTATGAACATGGAAGTATCTACACCGCTATCTGTATGAACATGGATATATCTACACAGCCATCTTGATGAACATGGAAATATCTACACCGCTATCTGTATGAACATGGAAATATCTACACCGCTATCAGTGTGAACATGGATATATCTACACAGCCATCTGGATGAACATGGAAATATCTACACCGCTATCTGTGTAGACTTGCATAGAATTTCACCGCTATCTGTATAAATATGGAAATATCTACACCGCTATCTGTATGAACATGGAAATATCTACACCGCTATCTGTATGAACATGGAAATATCTACACCGCTCTCTGTTCGAACGTGGAAAAATATACACCGCTATCTGCATGAAAATGGAAATATCTACACAGCTATCTGCATATACATGGAAATATTTACACAGCTATCTCTTTACACATGGAAATAACTACACCGCTATCTGTATGAACATGGAAATATCTACACCGCCATCTGTATGAACATGGAAATATCTGCACCGCCATCTGTATGAACATATAAATATCTACACCGCCATCTGCATTAAGATGGAGATATCTACACCGCTATCTGTATAAACATGGAAATATCTACACCACTATCTGTATAAACATGGAAATATCTACACCGCTATCTGTATAAACATGGAAATTTCTACACCGCTACCTGTATAAACATGGAAATATCAGCACTGCTATCTGTATGAACATGGAAATATCTACACTGCTATCTGTAGGAACATGGAAATATCTACACCGCTATCTGTATTAACATGGAAATAGCTACACCGCTATCTGTATGAAGATGGAAATATCTACACCACTATCTGTATGAACATGGAAATATCTACACCGCTATCTGTATGAACATGGATATATCTACACAGCCATCTGGATGAACATGGAAATATCTACACCGATATCTGTATGAACATGGAAATAACTACACCGCTATCTGTGTAAACATGCATACATCTTCACCGCTATCTGTATAAACATGGAAATATCTACACCGCTATCTGTATGAACATGGAAATAGCTACACCGCTATCTGTATTAACATGGAAATATCTGCAAAGCTATCTGTTTGAACATGGAAATATCTACAACGCTATCTGCATGAAAATGGAAATATCTGCACTGCTATCTGCATATACATGGAAATACCTACACAGCTGTCTCTTTACACATGGAAATAACTACACCGCTATCTGTATGAACATGGAAATATCTACACCGCCATCTGTATGAACATGGAAATATCTGCACCGCCATCTGTATGAACATATAAATATCTACACCGCCATCTGTATTAAGATGGAGATAACTACACCGCTATCTGTACAAACATGGAAATATCTACACCGCTATCTGTATAAACATGGAAATATCCACACCACTATCTGTATAAACGTGAAAATATCTCCAGCGCTACCTGTATAAACATGGAAATATAAGCACTGCTATCTGTATGAACATGGAAATATCTACACCGCTATCTGTATGAACATGGAAATATCTACACCGCTATCTGTATGAACATGGATATATCTACACAGCCGTCTAGATTAACATGGAAATATCCACACCGCTATCTGTGTAAACATGCATACATCTTCACCGCTATCTGTATAAACATGGAAATATCTACACCGCTATCTGTATGAACAGGTAAATATCTACACCGCTATCTGTTTGAAGATGGACATATATACACCGCTATCTGCATGAAAATGGAAATATCTACACAGCTATCTGCATATAGATGGAAATATCTACACAGGTATCTCTTTACACGTGGAAATAACTACACCGCTATCTGTATGAACATGGAAATATCTACACCGCCATCTGTATGAACATGGAAATATCTACACAGCCATCTTGACGAACATGGAAATATCTACACCGCTATCTGTATGAACATGGAAATATCTACACCGCTATCTGTGTGAACATGGATATATCTACACAGCCATCTGGATGAACATGGAAATATCTACACCGCTATCTGTGTAGACTTGCATAGAATTTCACCGCTATCTGTATAAATATGGAAATATCTACACCGCGATCTGTATGAACATGGAAATATCTACACCGCTATCTGTATGAACATGGAAATATCTACACCGCTCTCTGTTCGAACGTGGAAAAATATACACCGCTATCTGCATGAAAATGGAAATATCTACACAGCTATCTGCATATACATGGAAATATCTACACAGCTATCTCTTTACACATGGAAATAACTACACCGCTATCTGTATGAACATGGAAATATCTACACCGCCATCTGTATGAACATGGAAATATCTGCACCGACATCTGTATGAACATATAAATATCTACACCGCCATCTGCATTAAGATGGAGATATCTACACCGCTATCTGTATAAACATGGAAATATCTACACCACTATCTGTATAAACATGGAAATATCTACACCGCTATCTGTATAAACATGGAAATTTCTACACCGCTACCTGTATAAACATGGAAATATCAGCACTGCTATCTGTATGAACATGGAAATATCTACACTGCTATCTGTAGGAACATGGAAATATCTACACCGCTATCTGTATTAACATGGAAATAGCTACACCGCTATCTGTATGAAGATGGAAATATCTACACCACTATCTGTATGAACATGGAAATATCTACACCGCTATCTGTATGAACATGGATATATCTACACATCCATCTGGATGAACATGGAAATATCTACACCGATATCTGTATGAACATGGAAATAACTACACCGCTATCTGTGTAAACATGCATACATCTTCACCGCTATCTGTATAAACATGGAAATATCTACACCGCTATCTGTATGAACATGGAAATAGCTACACCGCTATCTGTATTAACATGGAAATATCTGCAAAGCTATCTGTTTGAACATGGAAATATCTACAACGCTATCTGCATGAAAATGGAAATATCTGCACTGCTATCTGCATATACATGGAAATATCTACACAGCTGTCTCTTTACACATGGAAATAACTACACCGCTATCTGTATGAACATGGAAATATCTACACCGCCATCTGTATGAACATGGAAATATCTGCACCGCCATCTGTATGAACATATAAATATCTACACCGCCATCTGTATTAAGATGGAGATAACTACACCGCTATCTGTACAAACATGGAAATATCTACACCGCTATCTGTATAAACATGGAAATATCCACACCACTATCTGTATAAACGTGAAAATATCTCCAGCGCTACCTGTATAAACATGGAAATATAAGCACTGCTATCTGTATGAACATGGAAATATCTACACCGCTATCTGTATGAACATGGAAATATCTACACCGCTATCTGTATGAACATGGATATATCTACACAGCCGTCTAGATTAACATGGAAATATCCACACCGCTATCTGTGTAAACATGCATACATCTTCACCGCTATCTGTATAAACATGGAAATATCTACACCGCTATCTGTATGAACAGGTAAATATCTACACCGCTATCTGTTTGAAGATGGACATATATACACCGCTATCTGCATGAAAATGGAAATATCTACACAGCTATCTGCATATAGATGGAAATATCTACACAGCTATCTCTTTACACGTGGAAATAACTACACCGCTATCTGTATGAACATGGAAATATCTACACCGCCATCTGTATGAACATGGAAATATCTGCACCGCCATCTGTATGAGCATATAAATATCTACACCGCCATCTGTATTAAGAAGGAGATATCTACACCGCTATCTGAATAAACATGGAAATATCTACACCGCTATCTGTATAAACATGGAAATATCTACACCGCTATCTGTATAAACATGGAAATATCTACACCGCTACCTGTATAAACATGGAAATATCAGCACCGCTATCTGTATGAACATGGAAATATCTACACCACTATCTGTATGAACAAGGAAATATGTACACCGCTATCTGAATGAACATGGAAATATCTACAAAGCTATCTGAATGAACATGGAAATATCTACACCGCTATCTGTTTGAACATGTAAATATCTACACCGCTCTCTGCATGAAAATGGAAATATCTACAAAGCTATCTGCATATTCATGGAAATATCTACACAGCTATCTCTTTACACATGGAAATAACTACACCGCTATCTGTATGAACCTGGAAATATCTACACCGCTATCTGTATAAGCATGGAAATATCTACACCGCTATCTGTATAAACATGGAAATTTCTACAGCGCTACCTGTATAAACATGGAAATATCAGCACTGCTATCTGTATGAACATGGAAATATCTACACCGCTATCTGTACGAACATGGAAATATCTACACCGCTATCTGTATTTACATGGAAATAGCTACACCGCTATCTGTATGAACATGGAAATATCTACACCACTATCTGTATGAACATGGATATATCTACACATCCATCTGGATGAACATGGAAATATCTACACCGAAATCTGTATGAACATGGAAATATCTACACCGCTATCTGTGTAAACATGCATACATCTTCACCGCTATCTGTATAAACATGGAAATATCTACACCACTATCTGTATGAACATGGAAATAGCTACACCGCTATCTGTATGAACATGGAAATATCTGCACCGCTATCTGTATGAACATGGAAATATCTACACTGCTATCTGTTTGAACATGGAAATATCTACACCGCTATCTGCATGAAAATGGAAATATCTGCACTGCTATCTGCATATACATGGAAATATCTACACAGCTATCTCTTTACACTTGGAAATAACTACACCGCTATCTGTATGAACATGGAAATATCTACACAGCCATCTGTATGAACATGGAAATATCTGCACCGCCATCTGTATGAACGTATAAATATCTACACCGCCATCTGTATTAAGATGGAGATATCTACACCGCTGTCTGTATAAACATGGAAATATCTACACCGATATCTGTATAAACATGGAAATATCCACACCACTATCTGTATAAACATGGAAATATCTACAACAATACCTGTATAAACATGGAAATATCAGCACCGCTATCTGTATGAAAATGGAAATATCTACACCGCTATCTGCATGAACATGGAAATATCTATACCGCTGTCTGTATGAACATGGATATATCTACACAGCCCTCTGGATTAACATGGAAATATCCACACCGCTATCTGTGCAAACATGCATACTTCTTCACTGTTATCTGTATAAACATGGAAATATCTACACCGCTCTCTGTATGAACATGGAAATATCTACACCGCTATCTGTTTGAAGATGGAAATATATACACCGCTATCTGCATGAAAATGGAAATATCTACACAGCTATCTGCATATAGATGGAAATATCTACACAGCTATCTCTTTACACATGGAAATAACTACACCGCTATCTGTGTGAAAATGGAAATATCTACACCGCCATCTGTATGAACATGGAAATATCTACACCACTATCTGTATGAACATGGATATACCTACACAGCCATCTGGATGAGCATGGAAATATCTACACCGCTATCTGCATGAACATGGAAATATCTACACCGCTATCTGTGTGAACATGCATACATGTTCACCGCAATCTGTATAAACATGGAAATATCTACACCGCTATCTGTATCAACATGGAAATATCTACACCGCTATCTGTATGAACATGTAAATAGCTACACCGTTATCTGTATGAACATGGAAATAGCTACACCGCTATCTGTATGAACATGGAAATATCTACACCGCTATCTGTATGAACATGGATATATCTACACAGCCATCTGGATGAACACGGAAATATCTACACCGCTATCTTTATGAACATGGAAATATCTACACCGCTATCTCTTTGAACATGGAAATATCTACACCGATATCTGCATGAAAATGGTAATATCTACACTGCTATCTGCATATACATTTAAATATCTACACAGCTATCTCTTTACACATGGAAATAACTACACCGCTATCTGTATGAACATGGAAATATCTACACCACCATCTGTATGAACATGGAAATATCTGCACCGCCATCTGTATGAACATATAAATATCTACACCGCCATCTGAATTAAGATGGAGATATCTACAAAGCTATCTGTATAAACATGGAAATAACTACACCGCCATCAGTACGAACATATAAATATCTACACCGCCATCTGTATTAAGAAGGAAATATTTAAACCGCTATCTGAATAAACATGGAAATATCTACACCGCTGCCTGTATAAACATGGAAATATCAGCACCGCTATCTGTATGAACATGGAAATATCTACACCGCTATCTGTATGAACATGGAAATATCTACACCGCTATCTGTATGAACATGGAAATAGCTACACCGCTATCTGTGTAAACATGCATAGATCTTCACCGCTATCTCTATAAACATGGAAATATCTACACTGCTATCTGTATGAACATGGAAATATCTACACAGCCATCTGGATGAACATGGAAATATCTAAACCGCTATCTGTGTAAACATGCATAGATCTTCACCGCTATCTCTATAAACATGGAAATATCTACACTGCTATCTGTATGAACATGGAAATATCTACACCTCTATCTGTATGAACATGGAAATATCTACACCGCTATCTGTTTGAACATGGAAATATCTACACCGCTATCTGCATGAAAATGGAAATACCTACACTGCTATCTGCATATACATGAAAATATCTACACAGCTATCTCTTTACACATGGAAATAACTACACCGCTATCTGTATGAACTTGGAAATATCTACACCGCCACATGTATGAACATGGAAATATCTGCAACGCCATCTGTATGAACATATAAATATCTACACCGCCATCTGTATTAAGATGGAGATATCTACACCGCTATCTGTATAAACATGGAAATATCTACACCGCTATCTGTATAAACATGGAAATATCTACACCGCTATCTGTATAAACATGGAAATATCAGCACCGCTCTCTGTATGAACATGGAAATATCAGCCCCTCTATGTGTATGAACATGGAAGTATCTACACCGCTATCTCTATGAACATGGAAATATCTACACCGCTATCTGTTTGAACATGGAAATATCTAAACCGCTATCTGCATGAAAATGGAAATATATACACAGCTATCTGCATATACATGGAAATATCTACACAGCTATCTATTTACACATGGAAATAACTACACCGCTATCTGTATGAAGATGGAAATATCTTCAACGCCATCTGTAGGAACATGGATATATCTACACAGCCATCTGGATGAACATGGAAATATCTACACCGCTATCTGTATGAACATGGAAATATCTACACCGCTATCTGTGTAAACATGCATACATCTTCACTGCTTTCTGTATAAACATGGAAATATCTACAACGCTATCTGTATGAACATGCAAATATCTACTCCGCTATCTGTACGAACATGGAAATATCTAAACCGCTATCTGCATGAAAATAGAAATATCTACACAGCTATCTGCATATACATGGAAATATCCACAAAGCTATCTCTTTACACATGGGAATAGCTACACCGCTATCTCTATAAACACGGAAATATCTACACCGCCATCTGTATGAACATGGAAATATCTGCACCGCCATCTGTATAAACATATAAATATCTACACCGCCATCTGTATTAAGAAGGAGATATCTACACCGCTATCTGTATATACTTGGAAATATCTACACCGCTATCTGTATAAACATGGAAATACCTACACCGCTATCTGTATAAACATGGAAGTATCAGCACCGCTATCTGTATGAACATGGAAATATCTACACCGCTATCTGTATGAACATGGAAATAGGAACACTGCTATCTGTATGAACATGGAAATATCTACACCGCTATCTGTATGAACATGGATATATCTACACAGCCATCTGGATAAACATGGAAATATCTACACCGCTATCTGCATGAACATGGAAATATCTACACCGCTATCTGTGTCAGCATGCATACATCTTCACTGCAATCTGTATAAGCATGGAAATATCAACACCGCTATCTGTATGAACGTGGAAATATCTACAGCGCTATCTGTTTGAACATGGGAATATCTAAACCGCTATCAGCATGAAAATGGAAATATCTACACAGCTATCTGCATATACATGGAAATATCTACACATCTATCTCTTTTCACATGGAAATAACTACACCGCTATCTGTATGAACATGGAAATGTCTGCACCGCCATCTGTATGAACATATAAATATCTACACCGCCATCTGTATTAAGATGGAGATATCTACACCGCTATCTGTATATACATGCAAATATCTACACAGCTATCTCTTTACACATGGAAATAACTACACCGCTATCTGTATGAACATGGAAATACCTACACCGCCATCTGTATGAACATGGAAATATCTGCACCGCCATCTGTATGAACATATAAATATCTACACCGCCATCTGTGTTAAGATGGAGATATCAACACCGCTATCTGAATAAACATGGAAATGTCTACACCGCTATCTGTATAAACATGGAAATATCTACACCGCTATCTGTATAAACATGGAAATATCTACACCGCTACCTGTATAAACATGGAAATATCAGCACCGCTATCTGTATGAACCTGGAAATATCTACACCGCTATCTGTATGAACATGGAATTATCTACACCGCTATCTGTGTGAACAAGGAAATATCTACAAAGCTATCTGAATGAACATGGAAATATCTACACCGCTATCTGTTTGAACATGTAAATATCTACACCGCAATCTGCATGAGAATGGAAATATCTACAAAGCTATCTGCATATACATGGAAATATCTACACAGCTATCTCTTTACACATGGAAATAACTACACCGCTATATCTATAAACATGGAAATATCTACACCGCCATCTGAATGAACATGGAAATATCTGCACCGCCATCTGTATGAACATATAAATATCTACACCGCCATCTGTATTAAGAAGGAAATATCTAAACTGCTATCTGTAAACATGGAAATATCTACACCGCTGCCTGTATAAACATGGAAATATCAGCACCGCTCTCTGTATGAAAATGGAAATATCTACACCGCTATCTGTATGAACATGGAAATATCTACACTGCTATCTGTATGAACAAGGAAATAGCTACACCGTTATCTGTATGAACATGGAAATAGCTACACCGCTATCTGTATGAACATGGAAATATCTACACCGCTGTCTGTATGAACATGGATATATCTACACAGCCATCTGGATGAACATGGAAATATCTATACTGCTATCTGTATATACATGGAAATATCTACACCGCTATCTGTATGAACATGGATATATCTACACAGCCATCTGGATGAACATGGAAATATCTACACCGCTATCTGTGTAAACATGCATACATCTTCACCGCTATCTGTATAAACATGGAAATATCTACACCGCTATCTGTATGAACATGGAAATATCTACACCGCTATCTGTATGAACATGGAAATATCTACACCGCTATCTGTTTGAACATGGAAATATCTACACCGCTATCTGCATGAAAATGGAAATATCTACACTGCTATCTGCATATACATTTAAATATCTACACAGCTATCTCTTTACACATGGAAATAACTACACCGATATCTGTATGAACATGGAAATATCTACACCGCCATCTTTATGAACATGGAAATATCTGCACCGCCATCTGTATGAACATATAAATATGTACACCGCCATCTGTATTACGATGGAGATATCTACACTGCTATCTGTATAAACACGGAAACATCTACACCGCCATCTGTATGAACATATAAATATCTACACCGCCATCTGTATTAAGAAGGAAATATCTAAACTGCTATCTGTATAAAAATGGAAATATCTACACCGCTGCCTGTATAAACATGGAAATATCAGCACCACTCTCTGTATGAACATGGAAATATCTACACCGCAATCTGTATGATCATGGATATATCTACACAGCCATCTGGATGAACATGGAAATATCTACACCGCTATCTCTATGAACATGGAAATATCTACAGCGCTATCTGTGTAAACATGCATACATCTTCACCACTATCAGTATAAACATGGAAATATCTACACCGCTATCTGTATGAACATGGAAATATCTACACCGCTATCTGTATGAACATGGAAATGTCTTCACCGCCATATGAATGAAAATGGATATATCTACAGAGCCATCTGTATGAACATGGAAATATCTACACAGCTATCTGTATGAACAAGGAAATATATACACCGCTATCTGTGTAAACATGCATACATTTTCACCGCTATCTGTATAAACATGGAAATATCTACACCGCTATCTGTATGAACATGGAAATATCTACACCGCTATCTGCATGAAAATTGAAATACCTACACAGCTATCAGCATATACATGAAAATATCTACAAAGCTATCTCTTTACACATGGAAATAACTACACCGCTATCTCTATTAACATGGAAATATCTACACCGCCATCTGTATGAACATGGAAATATCTGCACCGCCATCTGTATTAACATATAAATATCTACACCGCCATCTGTATTAAGATGGAGATATCTACACCGCTATCTGTGTAAACCTGGAAATATCTACACCGTTATCTGTATAAACATGGAAATATCTACACCGCTATCTGTATGAACATGGAAATGTCTTCACCGCCATATGAATGAAAATGGATATATCTACAGAGCCATCTGTATGAACATGGAAATATCTACACAGCTATCTGTATGAACAAGGAAATATATACACCGCTATCTGTGTAAACATGCATACATTTTCACCGCTATCTGTATAAACATGGAAATATCTACACCGCTATCTGTATGAACATGGAAATATCTACACCGCTATCTGCATGAAAATGGAAATACCTACACAGCTATCAGCATATACATGGAAATATCTACAAAGCTATCTCTTTACACATGGAAATAACTACACCGCTATCTCTATTAACATGGAAATATCTACACCGCCATCTGTATGAACATGGAAATATCTGCACCGCCATCTGTATTAACATATAAATATCTACACCGCCATCTGTATTAAGATGGAGATATCTACACCGCTATCTGTGTAAACCTGGAAATATCTACACCGTTATCTGTATAAACATGGAAATATCTACACCGCTATCTGTATAAACACGGAAATTTCTACACCGCTACCTGTATAATTATGGAAATATCAGCACTGCTATCTGTATGAACATGGAAATATCTACACCGCTATCTGTACGAATATGGAAATATCTACACCGCTATCTGTATTAACATGGAAATACCTACACCGCTATCTGTATGAACATGGAAATATCTACACCACTATTGGTATGAACATGGAAATATCTACACCGCTATCTGTATGAACATGGATATATCTACACAGCCATCTGGATGAACATGGAAATATCTACACCGATATCTGTATGAACATGGAAATATCTACAGCGCTATCTGTGTAAACATGCATACATCTTCACCACTATCAGTATAAACATGGAAATATCTACACCGCTATCTGTATGAACATGGAAATATCTACACCGCTATCTGTATGAACATGGAAATGTCTTCACCGCCATATGAATGAAAATGGATATATCTACAGAGCCATCTGTATGAACATGGAAATATCTACACAGCTATCTGTATGAACAAGGAAATATATACACCGCTATCTGTGTAAACATGCATACATTTTCACCGCTATCTGTATAAACATGGAAATATCTACACCGCTATCTGTATGAACATGGAAATATCTACACCGCTATCTGCATGAAAATGGAAATACCTACACAGCTATCAGCATATACATGGAAATATCTACAAAGCTATCTCTTTACACATGGAAATAACTACACCGCTATCTCTATTAACATGGAAATATCTACACCGCCATCTGTATGAACATGGAAATATCTGCACCGCCATCTGTATTAACATATAAATATCTACACCGCCATCTGTATTAAGATGGAGATATCTACACCGCTATCTGTGTAAACCTGGAAATATCTACACCGTTATCTGTATAAACATGGAAATATCTACACCGCTATCTGTATGAACATGGAAATGTCTTCACCGCCATATGAATGAAAATGGATATATCTACAGAGCCATCTGTATGAACATGGAAATATCTACACAGCTATCTGTATGAACAAGGAAATATATACACCGCTATCTGTGTAAACATGCATACATTTTCACCGCTATCTGTATAAACATGGAAATATCTACACCGCTATCTGTATGAACATGGAAATATCTACACCGCTATCTGCATGAAAATGGAAATACCTACACAGCTATCAGCATATACATGGAAATATCTACAAAGCTATCTCTTTACACATGGAAATAACTACACCGCTATCTCTATTAACATGGAAATATCTACACCGCCATCTGTATGAACATGGAAATATCTGCACCGCCATCTGTATTAACATATAAATATCTACACCGCCATCTGTATTAAGATGGAGATATCTACACCGCTATCTGTGTAAACCTGGAAATATCTACACCGTTATCTGTATAAACATGGAAATATCTACACCGCTATCTGTATAAACACGGAAATTTCTACACCGCTACCTGTATAATTATGGAAATATCAGCACTGCTATCTGTATGAACATGGAAATATCTACACCGCTATCTGTACGAATATGGAAATATCTACACCGCTATCTGTATTAACATGGAAATACCTACACCGCTATCTGTATGAACATGGAAATATCTACACCACTATTGGTATGAACATGGAAATATCTACACCGCTATCTGTATGAACATGGATATATCTACACAGCCATCTGGATGAACATGGAAATATCTACACCGATATCTGTATGAACATGGAAATATCTACAGCGCTATCTGTGTAAACATGCATACATCTTCACCACTATCAGTATAAACATGGAAATATCTACACCGCTATCTGTATGAACATGGAAATATCTACACCGCTATCTGTATTAACATGGAAATGTCTTCACCGCCATATGAATGAAAATGGATATATCTACAGAGCCATCTGTATGAACATGGAAATATCTACACAGCTATCTGTATGAACAAGGAAATATATACACCGCTATCTGTGTAAACATGCTTACATTTTCACCGCTATCTGTATAAACATGGAAATATCTACACCGCTATCTGTATGAACATGGAAATATCTACACCGCTATCTGTATGAACATGGAAATGTCTTCACCGCCATATGAATGAAAATGGATATATCTACAGAGCCATCTGTATGAACATGGAAATATCTACACAGCTATCTGTATGAACAAGGAAATATATACACCGCTATCTGTGTAAACATGCATACATTTTCACCGCTATCTGTATAAACATGGAAATATCTACACCGCTATCTGTATGAACATGGAAATATCTACACCGCTATCTGCATGAAAATGGAAATACCTACACAGCTATCAGCATATACATGGAAATATCTACAAAGCTATCTCTTTAAACATGGAAATAACTACACCGCTATCTCTATTAACATGGAAATATCTACACCGCCATCTGTATGAACATGGAAATATCTGCACCGCCATCTGTATTAACATATAAATATCTACACCGCCATCTGTATTAAGATGGAGATATCTACACCGCTATCTGTGTAAACCTGGAAATATCTACACCGTTATCTGTATAAACATGGAAATATCTACACCGCTATCTGTATGAACATGGAAATGTCTTCACCGCCATATGAATGAAAATGGATATATCTACAGAGCCATCTGTATGAACATGGAAATATCTACACAGCTATCTGTATGAACAAGGAAATATATACACCGCTATCTGTGTAAACATGCATACATTTTCACCGCTATCTGTATAAACATGGAAATATCTACACCGCTATCTGTATGAACATGGAAATATCTACACCGCTATCTGCATGAAAATGGAAATACCTACACAGCTATCAGCATATACATGGAAATATCTACAAAGCTATCTCTTTACACATGGAAATAACTACACCGCTATCTCTATTAACATGGAAATATCTACACCGCCATCTGTATGAACATGGAAATATCTGCACCGCCATCTGTATTAACATATAAATATCTACACCGCCATCTGTATTAAGATGGAGATATCTACACCGCTATCTGTGTAAACCTGGAAATATCTACACCGTTATCTGTATAAACATGGAAATATCTACACCGCTATCTGTATAAACACGGAAATTTCTACACCGCTACCTGTATAATTATGGAAATATCAGCACTGCTATCTGTATGAACATGGAAATATCTACACCGCTATCTGTACGAATATGGAAATATCTACACCGCTATCTGTATTAACATGGAAATACCTACACCGCTATCTGTATGAACATGGAAATATCTACACCACTATTGGTATGAACATGGAAATATCTACACCGCTATCTGTATGAACATGGATATATCTACACAGCCATCTGGATGAACATGGAAATATCTACACCGATATCTGTATGAACATGGAAATATCTACAGCGCTATCTGTGTAAACATGCATACATCTTCACCACTATCAGTATAAACATGGAAATATCTACACCGCTATCTGTATGAACATGGAAATATCTACACCGCTATCTGTATTAACATGGAAATGTCTTCACCGCCATATGAATGAAAATGGATATATCTACAGAGCCATCTGTATGAACATGGAAATATCTACACAGCTATCTGTATGAACAAGGAAATATATACACCGCTATCTGTGTAAACATGCATACATTTTCACCGCTATCTGTATAAACATGGAAATATCTACACCGCTATCTGTATGAACATGGAAATATCTACACCGCTATCTGCATGAAAATGGAAATACCTACACAGCTATCAGCATATACATGGAAATATCTACAAAGCTATCTCTTTACACATGGAAATAACTACACCGCTATCTCTATTAACATGGAAATATCTACACCGCCATCTGTATGAACATGGAAATATCTGCACCGCCATCTGTATTAACATATAAATATCTACACCGCCATCTGTATTAAGATGGAGATATCTACACCGCTATCTGTGTAAACCTGGAAATATCTACACCGTTATCTGTATAAACATGGAAATATCTACACCGCTATCTGTATAAACACGGAAATTTCTACACCGCTACCTGTATAATTATGGAAATATCAGCACTGCTATCTGTATGAACATGGAAATATCTACACCGCTATCTGTACGAATATGGAAATATCTACACCGCTATCTGTATTAACATGGAAATACCTACACCGCTATCTGTATGAACATGGAAATATCTACACCACTATTGGTATGAACATGGAAATATCTACACCGCTATCTGTATGAACATGGATATATCTACACAGCCATCTGGATGAACATGGAAATATCTACACCGATATCTGTATGAACATGGAAATATCTACGCCGCTATCTGTGTAAACATGCATACATCTTCACCGCTATCTGTATAAACATGGAAATATCTACACCGCGATCTGTATGAACATGGAAATATCTACACCGCTATCTGTATGAACATGGAAATATCTACACCGCTATCTGTATGAACATGGAAATATCTACACCGCTATCCGTTTGAACATGGAAATATCTACACCGCTATCTGCATGAAAATGGAAATATCTGCACTGCTATCTACATATACATGGAAATATCTACACAGCTATCTCTTTACACATGGAAATAACTACACCGCTATCTGTATGAACATGGAAATATCAGCCCCTCTCTCTGTATGAACATGGAAGTATCTACACCGCTATCTCTATGAACATGGAAATATCTACACCGCTATCTGTTTGAACATGGAATTATCTAAACCGCTATCTGCATGAAAATGGAAATATATACACAGCTATCTGCATATACATGCAAATATCTACACAGCTATCTCTTTACACATGGAAATAACTACACCGCTATCTGTATGAACATGGAAATACCTACACCGCCATCTGTATGAACATGGAAATATCTGCACCGCCATCTGTATGAACATATAAATATCTACACCGCCATCTGTGTTAAGATGGAGATATCAACACCGCTATCTGAATAAACATGGAAATGTCTACACCGCTATCTGTATAAACATGGAAATATCTACACCGCTATCTGTATAAACATGGAAATATCTACACCGCTACCTGTATAAACATGGAAATATCAGCACCGCTATCTGTATGAACCTGGAAATATCTACACCGCTATCTGTATGAACATGGAATTATCTACACCGCTATCTGTGTGAACAAGGAAATATCTACAAAGCTATCTGAATGAACATGGAAATATCTACACCGCTATCTGTTTGAACATGTAAATATCTACACCGCAATCTGCATGAGAATGGAAATATCTACAAAGCTATCTGCATATACATGGAAATATCTACACAGCTATCTCTTTACATATGGAAATAACTACACCGCTATATCTATAAACATGGAAATATCTACACCGCCATCTGAATGAACATGGAAATATCTGCACCGCCATCTGTATGAACATATAAATATCTACACCGCCATCTGTATTAAGAAGGAAATATCTAAACTGCTATCTGTAAACATGGAAATATCTACACCGCTGCCTGTATAAACATGGAAATATCAGCACCGCTCTCTGTATGAAAATGGAAATATCTACACCGCTATCTGTATGAACATGGAAATATCTACACTGCTATCTGTATGAACAAGGAAATAGCTACACCGTTATCTGTATGAACATGGAAATAGCTACACCGCTATCTGTATGAACATGGAAATATCTACACCGCTGTCTGTATGAACATGGATATATCTACACAGCCATCTGGATGAACATGGAAATATCTATACTGCTATCTGTATATACATGGAAATATCTACACCGCTATCTGTATGAACATGGATATATCTACACAGCCATCTGGATGAACATGGAAATATCTACACCGCTATCTGTGTAAACATGCATACATCTTCACCGCTATCTGTATAAACATGGAAATATCTACACCGCTATCTGTATGAACATGGAAATATCTACACCGCTATCTGTATGAACATGGAAATATCTACACCGCTATCTGTTTGAACATGGAAATATCTACACCGCTATCTGCATGAAAATGGAAATATCTACACTGCTATCTGCATATACATTTAAATATCTACACAGCTATCTCTTTACACATGGAAATAACTACACCGATATCTGTATGAACATGGAAATATCTACACCGCCATCTTTATGAACATGGAAATATGTGCACCGCCATCTGTATGAACATATAAATATGTACACCGCCATCTGTATTACGATGGAGATATCTACACTGCTATCTGTATAAACATGGAAACATCTACACCGCCATCTGTATGAACATATAAATATCTACACCGCCATCTGTATTAGGAAGGAAATATCTAAACTGCTATCTGTATAAAAATGGAAATATCTACACCGCTGCCTGTATAAACATGGAAATATCAGCACCACTCTCTGTATGAACATGGAAATATCTACACCGCAATCTGTATGATCATGGATATATCTACAGAGCCATCTGGATGAACATGGAAATATCTACACCGCTATCTCTATGAACATGGAAATATCTACAGCGCTATCTGTGTAAACATGCATACATCTTCACCACTATCAGTATAAACATGGAAATATCTACACCGCTATCTGTATGAACATGGAAATATCTACACCGCTATCTGTATGAACATGGAAATGTCTTCACCGCCATATGAATGAAAATGGATATATCTACAGAGCCATCTGTATGAACATGGAAATATCTACACAGCTATCTGTATGAACAAGGAAATATATACACCGCTATCTGTGTAAACATGCATACATTTTCACCGCTATCTGTATAAACATGGAAATATCTACACCGCTATCTGTATGAACATGGAAATATCTACACCGCTATCTGCATGAAAATGGAAATACCTACACAGCTATCAGCATATACATGGAAATATCTACAAAGCTATCTCTTTACACATGGAAATAACTACACCGCTATCTCTATTAACATGGAAATATCTACACCGCCATCTGTATGAACATATAAATATCTGCACCGCCATCTGTATTAACATATAAATATCTACACCGCCATCTGTATTAAGATGGAGATATCTACACCGCTATCTGTGTAAACCTGGAAATATCTACACCGTTATCTGTATAAACATGGAAATATCTACACCGCTATCTGTATAAACATGGAAATTTCTACACCGCTACCTGTATAATTATGGAAATATCAGCACTGCTATCTGTATGAACATGGAAATATCTACACCGCTATCTGTACGAATATGGAAATATCTACACCGCTATCTGTATTAACATGGAAATACCTACACCGCTATCTGTATGAACATGGAAATATCTACACCACTATTGGTATGAACATGGAAATATCTACACCGCTATCTGTATGAACATGGATATATCTACACAGCCATCTGGATGAACATGGAAATATCTACACCGATATCTGTATGAACATGGAAATATCTACGCCGCTATCCGTGTAAACATGCATACATCTTCACCGCTATCTGTATAAACATGGAAATATCTACACCGCGATCTGTATGAACATGGAAATATCTACACCGCTATCTGTATGAACATGGAAATATCTACACCGCTATCTGTATGAACATGGAAATATCTACACCGCTATCCGTTTGAACATGGAAATATCTACACCGCTATCTGCATGAAAATGGAAATATCTGCACTGCTATCTGCATATACATGGAAATATCTACACAGCTATCTCTTTACACATGGAAATAACTACACCGCTATCTGTATGAACATGGAAATATCTGCACCGCCATCTGTATAAACATATAAATATCTACACCGCCATCTGTATTAAGATGGAGATATCTACACCGCTATCTGTATAAACATGGAAATATCTACACCTCTATCTGTATAAACATGGAAACATCCACACCACTATCTGTATAAACATGGAAATATCTACACCGCTACCTGTATAAACATGGAAATATCAGCACCGCTATCTGAATGAACATGGAAATATCTACACCGCTATCTATATGAACATGGAAATATCTACACCGCTATCTGTATGAACATGTTTATATCTACACAGCCCTCTGGATGAACATGGAAATATCCACACCGCTATCTGTGTAAACATGCATACATCTTCACCGCTATCTGTATAAATATGGAAATATCTACACCGCTATCTGTATGAACATGGAAATATCCACACCGCTATATGTTTGAAGATGGAAATATATACACCGCTATCTGCATGAAAATGGAAATATCTACACAGCTATCTGCATATAGATGGAAATATCTACACAGCTATCTCTTTACACATGCAAATAACTACACTGCTATCTGTATGAACATGGAAATATCTACACCGCCATCTGTATGAACATAGAAATATCTGCACCGCCATCTGTATGAACATATAAATATCTACACCGCCATCTGTTTTAAGATGGATATATCTACACCGCCATCTGAATAAACATGGAAATATCTACACCGCTATCTGTATAAACATGGAAATATCTACACCGCTATCTGTATAAACATGGAAATATCTATACCGCTATCTGTATAAACATGGAAATATCAGCACCGCTATCTGTATGAACATGGAAATATCTACACCGCTATCTGTATGAACAAGGAAATATATACACTGCTATCTGTATGAACATGGAAATATCTACAAAGCTATCTGAATGAACATGGAAATATCTACAATGCTATCTGTTTCAACATGTAAATATCTACACCGCTATCTGCATGAAAATGGAAATATCTACAAAGCTATCTGCATATTCATGGAAATATCTACACAGCTATCTCTTTACACATGGAAATAACTACACCGCTATATCTATAAACATTGAAATATCTACACCGCCATCTGTATGAACATGGAAATATCTGCACCGCCATCTGTATGAACATATAAATATCTACAATGCCATCTGTATTAAGAAGGAAATATCTAAACCACTATCTGTATAAACGTGGAAATATCTACACCACTGCCTGAGTAAACATGGAAATATGAGCACCGCTCTCTGTATGAAAATGGAAATATCTACACCGCTATCTGTATGAACATGGAAATATCTACACTGCTATCTGTATGAACATGGAAATAGCTACACCGTTATCTGTATGAACATGGAAATAGCTACACAGCTATTTGTATGAACATGGAAATATCTAAACTGCTATCTGTATGAACATGGAAATAGCTACACCGTTATCTGAATCAACATGGAAATAGCTACACCGCTATCTGTATGAACATGGAAGTATCTACACCGCTTTCTGTATGAACATGGATATATCTACACAGCCATCTGGATGAACATGGAAATATCTACACCGCTATCTGTATGAACATGGAAATATCTACACCGCTATCTGTGTGAACATGGATATAACTACACAGCCATCTGGATGAACATGGAAATATCTACACCGCTGTCTGTGTAAACATGCATAGAACTTCACCGCTATCTGTATGAACATGGAAATATCTACACCGCTATCTGTTTGAACATGGAAATATATACACCGCTATCTGCATGAAAATGGAAATATCTACACAGCTATCTGCATATACATGGAAATATCTACACAGCTATCTCTTTACACATGGAAATAACTACACCGTTATCTGTATGAACATGGAAATATCTACACCGCTATCTTTATGAACATGGAAATATCTACACCGCTACCTCTTTGAACATGGACATATCTACACCGCTATCTGCATGAAAATGGAAATATCTACACTGCTATCTGCATATACATTTAAATATCTACACAGCTATCTCTTTACACATGGAAATAACTACACCGCTATCTGTATGAACATGGAAATATCTACACCGCCATCTGTATGTACATGGAAATATCTGCACCGCCATCTGTATGAACATATAAATATCTACACCGCCATCTGTATTAAGATGGAGATATCTACACCGCTATCTGTATAAACATGGAAATAACTACACCGCCATCTGTACGAACATACAAATATCTACACCGCCATCTGTATTAAGAAGGAAATATTTAAACTGCTATCTGAATAAACATGGAAATATCTACACCGCTGCCTGTATAAACATGGAAATATCAGCACCGCTATCTGTATGAACATGGAAATATCTACACCGCTATCTGTATGAACATGCAAATATCTGCACCGCTATCTGTATGAACATGGAAATATCTACAAAGCTATCTGAATGAACATGGAAATATCTACACCGCCATCTGTATGAGCATGGAAATATCTGCACCGCCATCTGTATGAACATATAAATATCTACACCGCCATCTGTATTAAGATGGAGATATCTACACCGCTATCTGTATAAACTTGGAAATATCTACACCGCTATCTGTATAAACATGGGAATACCTACACCGCTATCTGTATAAACATGGAAATATCTACACCACTACCTGTATAAACATGGAAATATCAGCACCGCTATCTGTATGAACATGGAAATATCTACACCACTATCTGTATGAACATGGAAATAGCTACACCGCTATCTGTATGAACATGGAAATATCTACACAGCCATCTGGATGAACATGGAAATATCTACACCGCTATCTGTTTAAACATGCATAGATCTTCACCGCTATCTCTATAAACATGGAAATATCTACACCGCTATCTGTATGAACATGGAAATATCTTCACCTCTATCTGTATGAACATGGAAATATCTACACCGCTATCTGTTTGAACATGGAAATATCTACACCGCTATCTGCATGAAAATGGAAATATCTACACAGCTATCTGCATATACATGGAAATATCTACACAGCTATCTCTTTACACATGGAAATAACTACACCGCTATCTGTATGAACATGGAAATATCTACACCGCCACATGTATGAACATGGAAATATCTGCACCGCCATCTGTATGAACATATAAATATCTACACCGCCAACTGTATTAAGATGGAGATATCTACACTGCTATCTGTATAAACATGGAAATATCTACACCGCTATCTGTATAAACATGGAAATATCTACACCGCTATCTGTATAAACATGGAAATATCAGCACCGCTCTCTGTATGAACATGGAAATATCAGCCCCTCTATCTGTATGAACATGGAAGTATCTACACCGCTATCTCTATGAACATGGAAATATCTACACCGCTATCTGTTTGAACATGGAAATATCTAAACGGCTATCTGCATGAAAATGGAAATATATACACAGCTATCTACATATACATGGAAATATCTACACAGCTATCTCTTTACACATGGAAATAACTACACCGCTATCTGTATGAACATGGAAATATCTTCAACGCCATCTGTAGGAACATGGATATATCTACACAGCCATCTGGATGAACATGGAAATATCTACACCGCTATCTGTATGAACATGGAAATATCTACACCGCTATCTGTGTAAACATGCATACATCTTCACCGCTATCTGTATAAACATGGAAATATCTACAACGCTATCTGTATGAACATGCAAATATCTACACCGCTATCTGTACGAACATGGAAATATCTAAACCGCTATATGCATAAAAATAGAAATATCTACATAGCTATCTGCATATACATGGAAATATCCACAAAGATATCTCTTTACACATGGAAATAGCTACACCGCTATCTGTATAAACATGGAAATATCTACACCGCTACCTGTATAAACATGGAAATATCAGAACCGCTATCTGTATGAACATGGAAATATCTACACCGATATCTCTATGAACATGGAAATATCTACACCGCTATCTGTATGAACATGGAAATAGGAACACTGCTATCTGTATGAACATGGAAATATCTACACCACTATCTGTATGAACATGGAAATATCTACACCGCTATCTGTATGAACATGGATATATCTACACAGCCATCTGGATGAACATGGAAATATCTACACCGCTATCTGCATGAACATGGAAATATCTACACCGCTATCTGAGTCAACATGCATACATCTTCACCGCAATCTGTATAAGCATGGAAATATCAACACCGCTATCTGTATGAACGTGGAAATATCTACACCGCTATCTGTTTGAACATGGAAATATCTAAACCGCTATCAGCATGAAAATGGAAATATCTACACAGCTATCTGCATATACATGGAAATATCTACACATCTATCTCTTTTCACATGGAAATAACAACACCGCTATCTGTATGAACATGGAAATATCTACACCGCTATCCGTTTGAACATGGAAATATCTACACAGCTATCTGCATGAAAATGGAAATATCTGCACTGCTATCTGCATATACATGGAAATAACTACACAGCTATCTCTTTACACATGGAAATAACTACACCGCTATCTGTATGGACATGGAAATATCTGCACCGCCATCTGTATAAACATATAAATATCTACACCGCCATCTGTATTAAGATGGAGATATCTACACCGCTATCTGTATGAAGATGGAAATATCTACACCACTATCTGTATGAACATGGAAATATCTACACCGCTATCTGTATGAACATGGATATATCTACACAGCCATCTGGATGAACATGGAAATATCTACACCGATATCTGTATGAACATGGAAATATCTACACCACTATCTGTGTAAACATGCATACATCTTCACCGCTATCTGTATAAACATGGAAATATCTACACCGCTATCTGTATGAACATGGAAATAGCTACACCGCTATCTGTATGAACATGGAAATATCTGCACCGCTATCTGCATGAACATGGAAATAACTACACCGCTATCTGTTTGAACATGGAAATATCTACAACGCTATATGCATGAAAGTGGAAATATCTGCACTGCTATCTGCATATACATGGAAATATCTACACAGCTATCCCTTTACACATGGAAATAACTACACCGCTATCTGTATGAACATGGAAATATCTACACCGCCATCTGTATGAACATGGAAATATCTGCACCGCCATCTGAATGAACATATAAATATCTACATCGCCATCTGTATTAAGATGGAGATATCAACACCGCTATCTGTATGAACATGGAAATATCAGCACCACTATCTGTATGAACATGGAAATATCTACACCGCTATCTGTATGAACATGGAAATATCTACACCGCTATCTGTATGAACATGGATATATCTACACAGCCCTCTGGATTAACATGGAAATATCCACACCGCTATCTGTGTAAACATGCATACATCTTCACCGCTATCTGTATAAACATGGAAATATCTAAACCGCTATCTGTATGAACTTGGAAATATCTACACCGCTATCTGTTTGAAGATGGAAATATATACACCGCTATCTGCATGAAAATGGAAATATCTACACAGCTCTCTGCATAAAGATGGAAATATCTACACAGCTATCTCTTTACACATGGAAATAACTACACCGCCATCTGTATGAACATAGAAATATCTGCACCAAAATCTGTATGAACATAGAAATATCTACACCGCCATCTGTATTAAGATGGAGATATCTACACCGCTATCTGAATAAACATGGAAATATCTACACCGCTATCTGTATAAACATGGAAATATCTACACCGCTATCTGTATAAACATGGAAATATCTACACCGCTACCTGTACAAACATGGAAATAGGACCGCTATCTGTATGAACATGGAAATATCTACACCGCTATCTGTATGAACATGGAAATATCTACACCGCTATCTGTATGAACATGGAAATATCTACACCGCTATCTTTATGAACATGGAAATATCTACAAAGCTATCTGAATGAACATGGAAATATCTACACCGCTATCTGTTTGAACATGAAAATATCTACACCGCTATCTACATCAAAATGGAAATTTCTAAAAAGCTATCTGCATATACATGGAAATAACTACACAGCTATCTCTTTACACATGGAAATAACTACACCGCTATATCTATAAACATGGAAATATCTACCCCGCCATCTGTATGAACATGGAAATATCTGCACCGCCATCTGTATGAACATATAAACATCTACACCGCCATCTGTATTAAGAAGGAAATATCTAAACCGCTGTCTATATAAACAGGGAAATATCTACACCGCTGCCTGTATAAACATGGAAATATCAGCACCGCTATCTGTATTAACATGGAAATATCTACACCGCTATCTGTATGAACATGGAAATATCTACACTGCTATCTGCATATACATTTAAATATCTACACAGCTATCTCTTTAAACATGGAAATAACTACACCGCTATCTGTATGAACATGGAAATACCTACACCGCCATGTGTATGAACATGGAAATATCTTCACCGCCATCTGTATGAACATATAAATATCTACACCGCAATCTGTATTAAGATGGAGATATCTACCCTGCTATCTGTATAAACATGGAAATATCTACACCGCCATCTGTATGAACATATAAATATCTACACCATCATCTGTATTAAGAAGGAAATATCTAAACCGCAATGTGTATAAACATGGAAATATCTACACCGCTGCCTGTATAAACATGGAAATATCAGCACCGCTATCTGTTTGAACATGGAAATATCTACACCGCTATCTGTATGAACATGGAAATATCTACACCGCTATCTGTATGAACATGGAAATAGCTACACCGCTATCTGTATGAACATGGATATATCTACACAGCCATCTGGATGAACATGGAAATATCTACACCGCTATCTGTGTAAACATGCATACATCTTCACCGCTATCTGTATAAACATGGAAATATCTACACTGCTATCAGTATGAACATGGAAATATCTACACCGCTATCTTTATGAACATGGAAATATCTACACCGCTATCAGTTTGAACATGGAAATATCTACACCGCTATCTGTATGAACATGGAAATATCTACACCGCTATCTGTTTGAACATGGAAATATCTACACCGCTATCTGCGTGAAAATGGAAATATCTACACTGCTATCTGCATATACATGGAAATATCTACACACCTATCTCTTTACACATGGAAATAACTACAACGCTCTCTGTATGAACATGGAAATATCTACACCGCCATCTGTTTGAACATGGAAATATCTGCACCGCCATCTGCATGAACATATAAATATCTACACCGCCATCTGTATTAAGATGGAGATATCTACACCGCTATCTGTATGAACATGGAAATATCTACACCTCTATCTGTATAAACATGGAAACATCTACACCGCTATCTGTATAAACATGGAAATATCTACACCGCTACCTGTACAAACATGGAAATAGCACCGCTATCTGTATGAACATGGAAATATCTACACCGCTATCTGTATGAACATGGAAATATCTACACCGCTATCTGTATGAACATGGAAATATCTACACCGCTATCTTAATGAACATGGAAATATCTACAAAGCTATCTGAATGAACATGGAAATATCTACACCGCTATCTGTTTGAACATGGAAATATCTACACCACTATCTACATGAAAATGGAAATATCTACAAAGCTATCTGCATATACATGGAAATATCTACACAGCTATCTCTTTACACATGGAAATAACTACACTGCTATATCTATAAAAATGGAAATATCTTCACCGCCATCTGTATGAGCATGGAAATATCTGCACCGCCATCTGTATGAACATATAAATATCTACACCGCCATCTGTATTAAGAAGGAAATATCTAAACCGCTATATATATAAACATGGAAATATCTACACCGCTGCCTGTATAAACATGGAAATATCAGCACCGATATCTGTATGAACATGGAAATATCTACACCGCCATCTGTATGAACATGGAAATATCTGCACCGCCGTCTGTATGAACATATAAATATCTACACCGCCATCTGTATTAAGAAGGAGATATCTACACCGCTATCTGTATAAACATGGAAATATCTACACCGCTACCTGTATAAACATGGAAATATCTACACCGCTATCTGTATAAACATGGAAATATCTACACAGCTACCTGTATAAACATGGAAATATCAGCACCACCATCTGTATGAAGATGGAAATATCTACACCACTATCAGTATGAACATGGAAATATCTACACTGCTATCTGGATGAACATGGAAATATCTACAAAGCTATCTGAATGAACAAGGAAATATCTACACCGCTATCTGTTTGAACATGTAAATATCTACACCGCTATCTGCATGAAAATGGAAATATCTACAAAGCTATCACCATATACATGGAACTATCTACACAGCTATCTCTTTACACATGGAAACAACTACAATGCTATCTCTATAAACACGGAAATATCTACACCGCCATCTGTATGAACGTGGAAATATCTGCGCCGCCATCTAAATGAACATATAAATATCTACACCGCCATCTGTATTAAGATGGAGATATCTACATCGCTATCTGTATAAACATGGAAATACCTACACCGCTATCTGTATAAACATGGAAATATCTACACCGCTACCTGTATAAACATGGAAATATCAGCACCGCTATCTATATGAACATGGAAATATCTACTCCGCTATCTCTATGAACATGGAAATATCTACACCGTTATCTGTATGAACATGGAAATAGCTACACCGCTATCTGTATGAACATGGAAATATCTACACCACTATCTGTATAAACATGGAAATATCTACACCGCTATCTGTATAAACATGGAAATATCAGCACCGCTATCTGTATGAACATGGAAATATCAGCCCCTCTATCTGTATGAACATGGAAGTATCTACACCGCTATCTGTATGAACATGGAAATAGCTACACCGCTATCTGTATGAACATGGATATATCTACACAGCCATCTGGATGAACATGGAAATATCTACACCGCTATCTGTGTAAACATGCATACATCTTCACCGCTATCTGTATAAACATGGAAATATCTACACCGCTATCTGTATGAACATGGAAATATCTACACTGCTATCTGTATGAACATGGAAATATCTACACCGCTATCTGTTTGAACATGGAAATATCTACACCGCTATTTGTATGAACATGGAAATATCTACACCGCTATCTGTTTGAACATGGAAATATCTACACCGCTATCTGTATGAACATGGATATATCTACACAGCCCTCTGGATGAACATGGAAATATCCACACCGCTATCTGTGTAAACATGCATACATCTTCACCGCTATCTGTATAAACATGGAAATATCTACAAAGCTTTCTGTATGAACATGGAAATATCTACACCGCTATCGGTTTGAAGATGGAAATACATACACCGCTATCTGAATGAAAATGGAAATATCTACACAGCTATCTGCATACACATGGAAATATCTACACAGCTATCTCTTTACACATGGAAATAACTACACCGCTATCTGTATGAACATGGAAATATCTACACCGCCATCTGTAAGAACATGGAAATATCTGCACCGCCACCTGTATGAACATATAAATATCTACACCGCCATCTGTATTAAGAAGGAAATATCTAAACCGCTATCTGTATGAACATGGATATAGCTACACCGTTATCTGTATGAACATGGGAATAGCTACACCGCTATCTGTATGAACATGGAAATATCTACACCGCTATCTGTATGAACATGGAAATATCTACACCGCTATCTGTATGAACATGGAAATAGCTACACCGTTATCTGTATGAACATGGGAATAGCTACACCACTATCTGTATGAACATGGAAATATCTACACCACTATCTGTATGAACATGGATATATCTACACAGCCATCTGTATGAACATGGAAGTATCTACACCGCTATCTGTATGAACATGGAAATATATGCACCGCTATCTGTTTGAACATGGAAATATCTAAACCGCTATCTGCATGAAAATGGAAATAAATACACAGCTATGTGCATATACACGGAAATATCTACACAGCTATCTCTTTACACATGGAAATAACTACACAGCTATCTGTATGAACATGGAAATATCTTCACCGCCATCTGTATTAACATGGATATATCTACACAGCCATCTGGATGAACATGGAAATATCTACACCGCTATCTGTGTAAACATGCATAGATCTTCACCGCTATCTGTATAAACATGGAAATATCTACACCGCTATCTGTATGAACATGGAAATATCTACACCGCTATCTGTATGAACATGGAAATATCTACACCGCTATCTGTTTGAACATGGAAATATCTACACCGCTATCTGCATGAAAATGGAAATATCTACACTGCTATCTGCATATACATTTAAATATCTACACAGCTATCTCTTTGCACATGGAAATAACTACACCTCTATCTGTATGAACATGGAAATATCTACACCGCCTTCTGTATGAACATGGAAATATCTGCACCGCCATCTGTATGAACATATAAATATCTACACTGCCATCTGTATTAAGATGGAGATATCTACACTGCTATCTGTATAAACATGGAAGTACCTACACCGCCATCTCTGTGAACATATAAATATCTACACCGCTATCTGTTTGTACATGGAAATATCTACACCGCTATCTGCGTGAAAATGGAAATATCTACACTGCTATCTGCATATACATTTAAATATCTACACAGCTATCTCTTTACACATGGAAATAACTACACCGCTATCTGTATGAACATGGAAATATCTACACCGCCATCTGTATGAACATGGATATATCTGCACCGCCATCTGTATGAACATATAAATATCTACACTGCCATCTGTATTAAGATGGAGATATCTACACTGCTATCTGTATAAACATGGAAGTACCTACACCGCCATCTCTGTGAACATATAAATATCTACACCGCCATCTGTATTAAGAAGGAAATATCTAAACCGCAATCTTTATAAACATGGAAATATCTACACCACTGCCTGTATAAACATGGAAACATCAGCACCGCTAACTGTATGAACATGGAAATATCTACACCGCTATCTGAATGAACATGGAAATATCTACACTGCTATCTGTATGAACATGGAAATAGCTACACCGCTGTCTGTATGAACATGGATATATCTATACAGCCATCTGGATGAACATGGAAATATCTACACCGCTATCTGTGTAAACATGCATAGATCTTCGCCGCTATCTGTAGAAACATGCAAATATCTACACCGCTATCTGTATGAACCTGGAAATATCTACACCGCTCTCTGTTTGAACATGGAAATATCTACACCGCTATCTGTATGGACATGGAAATATCTACACCGCAATCTGTTTGAACATGTAAATATCTACACCGCTATCTGCATGAAAAGGGAAATATCTACACTGCTATCTGCATATACATTTAAATGTCTACACAGTTATCTCTTTACACATGGAAATAACTACACTGCTATCTGTATGAACATGGAAATATCTACACCGCCATCTGTATGAACATGGAAATATCTGCACCGCCATCTGTATGAACATATAAATATCTACACCGCCATCTGTATTAAGCTGGAGATATCTACACTGCTATCTGTATAAACATAGAAATATCTACACCGCTATCTGTATAAACATGGAAATATTTACACCGCTATCTGTAAAAACATGGAAATGTCTACACCACTACCTGTATAAACATGGAAATATCAACACCGCTATCTGTATGAACATTTAAATATCTACACCGCTATCTTTATGAACATGGAAATATGTACACCGCTATCTGTTTGAACTTGGAAATATCTACACCGCTGTCTGCATGAAAATGGAAATATCTACACAGCTATCTGCATGTACATGGAAATATCTACACAGCTATCTCTTAACACTTGGAAATAACTACACCGCTATCTCTATAAACATGGAAATATCTACACCGCCATCTGTATGAACATGGAAATATCTGCACCGCCATCTGTATGAACATATAAATAACTACACCGCCATCTGTATTAAGAAGGAGATATCTACACCGCTATCTGTATAAACATGGAAATATCTACACCGCTACCTGTATAAACACGGAAATATCTACACCGCTACCTATATAAACATGGAAATATCAGCACCGCCATCTGTATGAACATGGAAATATCTACACCACTATCAGTATGAACATGGAAATATCTACACTGCTATCTGTATGAACATGGAAATATCTACAAAGCTATCTGAATGAACAAGGAAATATCTACACCGCTATCTGTTTGAACATGTAAATATCTACACCGCTATCTGCATGAAAATGGAAATATCTACAAAGCTATCTGCATATATATGGAAATATCTACACAGCTATCTCTTTACACATGGAAATAACTACACCGCTATCTCTATAAACACGGAAATATCTACACCGCCAACTGTATGAACGTGGAAATATCTGCGCCGTCATCTAAATGAACATATAAATATCTACACTGCCATCTGTATTAAGATGGAGATATCTACATCGCTATCTGTATAAACTTGGAAATATCTACACCGCTATCTGTATAAACATGGAAATACCTACACTGCTATCAGTATAAACATGGAAATATCTACACCGCTACCTGTATAAACATGGAAATATCAGCACCGCTATTTGTATGAACATGGAAATATCTACTCCGCTATCTCTTTGAACATGGAAATATCTACACCGCTATCTGTATGAACATGGAAATAGCTACACCGCTATCTGTATGAACATGGAAATATCTACACCACTATCTGTATAAACATGGAAATATCTACACCGCTCTCTGTATAAACATGGAAATATCAGCACCGCTATCTGTATGAACATGGAAATATCAGCCCCTCTATCTGTATGAACATGGAAGTATCTACACCGCTATCTGTATGAACATGGAAATAGCTACACCGCTATCTGTATGAACATGGATATATCTACACAGCCATCTGGATGAACATGGAAATATCTACACCGCTATCTGTGTAAACATGCATACATCTTCACCGCTATCTGTATAAACATGGAAATATCTACACCGCTATCTGTATGAACATGGAAATATCTACACTGCTATCTGTATGAACATGGAAATATCTACACCGCTATCTGTTTGAACATGGAAATATCTACACCGCTATTTGTATGAACATGGAAATATCTACACCGCTATCTGTTTGAACATGGAAATATCTACACCGCTATCTGCGTGATAATGGAAATATCTGCACTGCTATCTGCATATACAAGGAAATATCTACACAGCTATCTCTTTACACATGGAAATAACTACACCGCTCTCTGTATGAACATGGAAACATCTACACCGCCATCTGTATGAACATGGAAATATCTGCACAGCCATCTGTATGAACATATAAATATCTACACCGCCATCTGTATTAAGATGGAGATACCTACACCGCTATCTGAATAAACATGGAAATATCTACACCTCTATCTGTATAAACATGGATATATCTACACCGCTATCTGTATAAACATGGAAATATCTACACAGCTACCTGTATAAACATGGAAATATCAGCACCGCTTTCTGTATGAACATGGAAATATCTACAAAGCTATCTCTATGAACATGGAAATATCTACACTGCTATCTGTATGAACATGGAAATATCTACACCGCTATCTGTATGAACATGGATATATCTACACAGCCCTCTGGATGAACATGGAAATATCCACACCGCTATCTGTGTCAACATGCATACATCTTCACCACTATGTGTATAAACATGGAAATATCTACAAAGCTTTCTGTATGAACATGGAAATATCTACACCGCTATCTGTATGAAGATGGAAATACATACACCGCTATCTGCATGAAAATGGAAATATCTACACAGATATCTGCATACACATGGAAATATCTACCCAGCTATCGCTTTACACATGGAAATAACTACACCGCTATCTGTATGAACATGGAAATATCTACACCGACATCTGTATGAACATGGAAATATCTACACCCCCATCTGTATGAACATGGAAATATCTGCACCGCCAACTGTATGAACATATAAATATCTACACCGCCATCTGTATTAAGAAGGAAATATCTAAACCGCTATCTGTATAAACATGGAAATATCTACACCGCTGCCTGTATTAACATGGAAATATCAGCACCGCTATCTGTATGAACATGGAAATATCTACACCGCTATCTGTATAAACATGGAAATATCTACACCGCTATCTGTATGAACATGGATATAGCTACACCGTTATCTGTATGAACATGGGAATAGCTACACCGCTATCTGTATGAACATGGAAATATCTACACCGCTATCTGTATGAACATGGAAATATCTACACCGCTATCTGTATGAACATGGAAATAGCTACACCGTTATCTGTATGAACATAGGAATAGCTACACCGCTATCTGTATGAACATGGAAATATCTACACCACTATCTGTATGAACATGGATATATCTACACAGCCATCTGGATGAACATGGAAATATCTACACCGCTATCTGTATGAACATGGAAATATCTACACCGCTATCTGTGTGAACATGGATATAACTACACAGCCATCTGGAAGAACATGGAAATATCTACACCGCTATCTGTGTAAACATGCATAGACCTTCACCGCTATCTGAATAAACATGGAAATATCTACACCACTATCTGTATGAACATGGAAATATCTACACCGCTATCTGTATGAACATGGAAATATCTACACAGCTATCTGTTTGAACGTGTAAATATCTACACAGCTATCTGCATGAAAATGGAAATATCTACACTGCTATCTGCATACACATTTAAATGTCTACACAGCTATCTCTTTACACGTGGAAATATCTACACCGCTATCTGGATGAACATGGAAATATCTACGCCGCCATCTGTATGAACTTGGAAATATCTGCACCGCCATCTGTATGAACCTATAAATATCTACACCGCCATCTGTATGAAGATGGAGATATCTACACTGCTATCTGTATAAACATGGAAATATCTACACCGCCATCTGTATGAACATGTAAATATCTACACCGCCATCTGTATTAAGAAGGAAATATCTAAACCGCTATCTGTATAAACATGGAAATATCTACACCGCTGCCTGTATAAACATGGAAATATCAGCACCGATATCTGTATGAACATGGAAATATCTACACCGCTATGTGTATGAACATGGGAATATCTACACCGCTATCTGTATGAACATGGAAATAGCTACACCGCTATCTGTATGAACATGGATATATCTACACAGCCGTCTGGATGAACATGGAAATATCTACACCGCTATCTGTGTAAACATGCATACATCTTCACCGCTATCTGTATAAACATGGAAATATCTACACCGCTATCTGTATGAACATGGAAATATCTACACCGCTATCCGTATGGACATGGGAATATCTACACCGCAATCTGTTTGAACATGGAAATATCTACACCGCTATCTGCATGAAAATGGAAATATCTATACTGCTATCTGCACATACATTTAAATGTCTACACAGTTATCTCTTTAAACATGGAAATAACTAAACCGCTATCTGTATGAACATGGAAATATCTACACCACCATCTGTATGAACATGGAAATATCTGCACCGCCATCTGTATGAACATATAAATATCTACACCGCCATCTGTATTAAGATGGAGATACCTACACTGCTATCTGTATATACATGGAAATATCTACACCGCTATCTGTATAAACATGGAAATATCTACACCGCTATCTGTAAAAACATGGAAATGTCTACACCACTACTTGCATAAACATGGAAATATCAGCACCGCTATCTGTAGAAACATGGAAATATCTACACCGCTATCTGTATCAACATGGAAATATCTACACCGCTATCTGTATGAACATTTAAATATCTACACCGCTATCTTTATGAACATGGAAATATGTACACCGCTATCTGTTTGAACTTGGAAATATCTACACCGCTGTCTGAATGAAAATGGAAATATCTACACAGCTATCTGCATATACATGGAAATATCTACACAGCTATCTCTTAACACTTGGAAATAACTACACCGCTATCTCTATAAACATGGAAATATCTACACCGCCATCTGTATGAACATGGAAATATCTGCACCGCCATCTGTATGAACATATAAATATCTACACCGCCATCTGTATTAAGAAGGAGATATCTACACCGATATCTGTATAAACATGGAAATATCTACACCGCTATCTGTATAAAAATGGAAATATCTACACCGCTATCTGTATAAACATGGAAATATCTACACCGCTACCTGTATAAACATGGAAATATCAGCACCGCTATCTGTATGAACATGGAAATATCTACACCACTTTCAGTATGAACATGGAAATATCTACACTGCTATTTGTATGAACATGGAAATATCTACAAAACTATCTGAATGAACAAGGGAATATCTACACCGCTATCTGTTTGAACATGTAAATATCTACACCGCTATCTGCATGAAAATGGAAATATCTACAAAGCTATCTGCATATACATGGAACTATCTACACAGCTATCTCTTTACACATGGAAATAACTACACCGCTATCTCTATAAACACGGAAATATCTACACCGCCATCTGTATGAACGTGGAAATAACTGCGCCGCCATCTAAATGAACTTATAAATATCTACACCGCCATCTGTATTAAGATGGAGATATCTACATCGCTATCTGTATGAACATGGAAATATCTACACCACTATCTGTATAAACATGGAAATATCTACACCGCTATCTGTATAAACATGGAAATAGCTACACCGCTATCTGTATGAACATGGAAATATTAGCCCCTCTATCTGTATGAACATGGAAGTATCTACACCGCTATCTGTATGAACATGGAAATATATGCACCGCTATCTGTTTGAACATGGAAATATCTAAACCGCTATCTGCATGAAAATGGAAATAAATACACAGCTATGTGCATATACACGGAAATATCTACACAGCTATCTCTTTACACATGGAAATAACTACACAGCTATCTGTATGAACATGGAAATATCTTCACCGCCATCTGTATGAACATGGATATATCTACACAGCCATCTGGATGAACATGGAAATATCTACACCGCTATCTGTGTAAACATGCACAGATTTTCACCGCTATCTGTATAAACATGGAAATATCTACACCGCTATCTGTATGAACATGGAAATATCTACACCGCTATCTGTATGAACATGGAAATATCTACACTGCTATCTGTATGAACATGGAAATAGCTACACCGCTATCTGTATGAACATGGATATATCTATACAGCCATCTGGATGAACATGGAAATATCTACACCGCTATCTGTGTAAACATGCATAGATCTTCGGCGCTATCTGTATAAACATGTAAATATCTACACCGCTATCTGTATGAACCTGGAAATATCTACACCGCTCTCTGTTTGAACATGGAAATAACTACACCGCTATCTGTATGGACATGGAAATATCTACACCGCAATCTGTTTGAACATGGAAATATCTACACCGCTATCTGCATGAAAATGGAAATATCTACACGGCTATCTACATATACATTTAAATGTCTACACAGTTATCTCTTTACACATGGAAATAACTACACCGCTATCTGTATGAACATGGAAATATCTACACCGCCATCTGTATGAACATGGAAATATCTGCACCGCCATCTGTATGAACATATAAATATCTACACCGCCATCTGTATTAAGATGGAGATATCTACACTGCTATCTGTATAAACATGGAAATATCTACACCGCTATCTGTAGAAACGTAGAAATATCTACACCGCTATCTGTAAAAACATGGAAATGTCTACACCACTACCTGTATAAACATGGAAATATCAGCACCGCTATCTGTATGAACATGGAAATATCTACACCGCTATCTGTATGAACATGGAAATATCTACACCGCTATCTGCATGAAAACGGAAATATCTACACTGCTATCTGCATATACATTTAAATGTCTACACAGTTATCTGTTTACACATGGAAATAACGACACCACTATCTGTATGAACATGGAAATATCTACACCGCCATCTGTATGAACATGGAAATATCTGCACCGCCATCTGTATGAACATATAAATATCTACACCGCCATCTGTATTAAGATGGAGATATCTACACTGCTATCTGTATAAACATGGAAATATCTACACCGCTATCTGTATAAACGTAGAAATATCTACACCGCTATCTGTAAAAACATGGAAATGTCTAAACCACTACCTGTATAAACATGGAAATGTCTGCACCGCTATCTGTGTGAACATGGAAATATCTACACCGCTATCTGTATGAACATGGAAATATCTACACCGCTATCTGTATGAACATTTAAATATCTACACCGCTATCTTTATGAACATGGAAATATGTACACCGCTATCTTTTGGAACTTGGAAATATCTACACTGCTGTCTGCATGAAAATGGAAATATCTACACAGCTATCTGCATGTACATGGAAATATCTACACAGCTATCTCTTAACACTTGGAAATAACAACACCGCTATCTCTATAAACATGGAAATATCTACACCGCCATCTGTATGAACATGGAAATATCTGCACCGCCATCTGTATGAACATATAAATATCTACACCGCCATCTGTATTAAGAAGGAGATATCTACACCGCTATCTGTATAAAGATGGAAATATCTACACCACTACCTGTATAAACATGGAAATATCTACACCGCTATCTGTATAAACATGGAAATATCTACACCGCTACCTGTATAAACATGGAAATATAAGCACCGCCATCTGTATGAACATGGAAATATCTACACCACTATCAGTATGAACATGGAAATATCTACACTGCTATCTGTATGAACATGGAAGTATCTACAAAGCTATCTGAATGAACAAGGAAATATCTACACCGCTATCTGTTTGAACATGTAAATATCTACACCGCTATCTGCATGAAAATGGAAATATCTACAAAGCTATCTGCATATATATGGAACTATCTACACAGCTATCTCTTTACACATGGAAATAACTACACCGCTATCTGTATAAACATGGAAATATCTACACCGCCATCTGTATGAACGTGGAAATATCTGCACCGACATCTGTATGAATATATAAATATCTACACCGCCATCTGTATTAAGATGGAGATATCTACACTGCTATCTGTATAAACATGGAAATATCTACACCGCCATCTCTACGAACATATAAATATCTACACCGCCGTCTGTATTAAGAAGGAAATATCTAAACCGCTATCTGTATAAACATGGAAATATCTGCACCGCTATCTGTATGAACATGGAAATATCTAAACCACTATCTGTATGAACATGGAAATGTCTACACCGCTATCTGTATGAACATGGAAATATCTACACCGCTATCTGTATGAACATGGATATATCTACACAGCCATCTGGATGAACATGGAAATATCTACACCGCTATCTGTGTAAACATGCATAGATCTTCGCCGCTATCTGTATAAACATGGAAATATCTACACCGCTATCTGTATGAACATGGAAATATCTGCACCGCCATCTGTATGAACATGGAAATATCTGCACCGCCATCTGTATGAACATATAAATATCTACACCGCCATCTGTATTAAGATGTAGATACCTACACTGCTATCTGCATAAACATGGAAATATCTACACCGCTATCTGTATAAACATGGAAATATCTACACCGCTATCTGCACAAACATGGAAATATCTACACCACTTCCTGTATAAACATGGAAATATCAGCACCGCTATCTGTATGAACATGGAAATATCTACACCGCTATCTGTATGAACATGGAAATATCTACACCGCTATCTGTATGAACGTGGAAATAGCTACACCGCTATCTGTTTGAAGATGGACATATATACACCGCTATCTGCATGAAAATGGAAATATCTACACAGCTATCTGCATATACATGGAAATATCTACACAGCTATCTCTTTACACATGGAAATAACTACACCGCTATCTGTATGAACATGGAAATATCTTCAACGCCATCTGTAGGAACATGGATATATCTGCACCGCCATCTGTATGAACATATAAATATCTACACCGCCATCTGTATTAAGATGTAGATACCTACACTGCTATCTGCATAAACATGGAAATATCTACACCGCTATCTGTATAAACATGGAAATATCTACACCGCTATCTGCACAAACATGGAAATATCTACACCACTTCCTGTATAAACATGGAAATATCAGCACCGCTATCTGTATGAACATGGAAATTTCTACACCGCTATCTGTATGAACATGGAAATATCTACACCGCTATCTGTATGAACATGGAAATATCTACAACGCTATCTGTATGAACATGGAAATATCTACAATGCTATCTGTTTGAACATGGAAATATCTACACCGCTGTCTGCATGAAAATGGAAATATGTACAAAGCTATCTGCATATACATGGAAATACCTACACAGCTATCTCTTTACAAATGGAAATAACTACACTGCTATCTCCATAAACATGGAAATATCTACACCGCCATCTGTATGAACATGGAATTATCTGCACCGCCATCTGTATGAATATATAAATATCTACACCGCCATCTGTATTAAGGAGATATCTACACCGCTATCTTTACATACATGGAAATATCTACACCGCTATCTGTATAAATATGGAAATATCTACACCGCTACCTGTATAAACATGGAAATATGAGCACCGCTATCTGTATGAACATGTAAATATCTACACAGCTATCTGTATGAACATGGAAATATCTACACCGCTATCTGTATGAACATGGAAATATCTACAAAGCTATCTGAATGAACATGGAAATATTTACACAGCTATCTGTTTGAACATGTAAATATCTACACCGCTATCTGCATGAAAATGGAAATATCTACAAAGCTATCTGCATATACATGGAAGTATCTACACAGCTATCTCTTTACACATGGAAATAACTACACCGCTATATCTATAAACATGGAAATCTCTACACCGCCATCTGTATGAGCATGGAAATATCTGCACCACCATCTGTGTGAACATATAAATATCTACACCGGCATCTGTATTAAGAAGGAAATATCTAAACCGCTATCTGTATGAACATTCAAATATCTGAACCGCTATCTGTATGAACATGGAAATACCTACACCGCTATCTGTGTAAACATGCATACATCTTCACCGCTATCTGTATAAACATGGAAATATCTACAACGCTATCTGCATGAACATGGAAATATCTACACCGCTATCTGTACGAACATAGAAATATCTAAACCGCTATCTGCATGAAAATAGAAATATCTACACAGCTATAAGCATATACATGCAAATAGCTACAAAGCTATCTCTTTACACATGGAAATAACTACACCGCTATCTCTACAAACACGGAAATGTCTACACCGCCATCTGTATGAACGTGGAAATATCTGCACCGCCGTCTGTATGAACATATAAATATCTACACCACCATCTGTATTAAGATGGAGATATCTACACCGCTATCTGAATAAACATGGAAATATCTACACCGCTATCTGTATAAACATGGAAATATCAGCACCGCTATCTGTGTGAACATGGAAATATCAGCCCCTCTATCTGTATGAACATGGAGATATCTACACCGCCATCTGTATGAACATGGATATATCTACACAGCCATCTGGATGAACATGGAAATATCTACACCGCTATCTGTATGAACATGGAAATAGCTACACCGCTATCTGTATGAACATGGAAATATCTACACCGCTATCTGTATGAACATGGAAATATCTACACCGCTATCTGTATGAACATGGAAATGTCTTCACCACCATATGTATGAACATGGATATATCTACAGAGCCATCTGGATGAACATGGAAATATCTACACAGCTATCTGTATGAACAAGGAAATATATACACCGTTATCTGTGTAAACATGCATACATCTTCACCGCTATCTGTATAAACATGGAAATATCTACACCGCTATCTGTATGAACATGGAAATATCTACACCGCTATCTGCATGAAAATGGAAATACCTACACAGCTATCTGCATATACATGGAAATATCTACAAAGCTATCCCTTTACACATGGAAATAACTACACCGCTATCTCTATAAACATGGAAATATCTACACCGCCATCTGTATGAACATGGAAATAACTGCACCGCCATCTGTATGAACATATAAATATCTACACCGCCATCTGTATTAAGATGGAGATATCTACACCGCTGTCTGTGTAAACCTGGAAATATCTACACCGTTATCTGTATAAACATAGAAATATCTACACCGCTATCTGTATAAACATGGAAATTTCTAGACCGCTACCTGTATGAACATGGAAATATCAGCACCGCTATCTGTATGAACATGGAAATATCTACACCGCTATCTGTATGAACATGGAAGTATGTACACCGCTATCTGTGTAAACATGCATACATCTTCACCGCTATCTGTATAAACATGGAAATATCTACACCACTATCTGTATGAACATGGAAATATCTACACCGCTATCGGTATGAACATGGATATATCTACACAGCCATCTGGATGAACATGGAAATATCTACACCGCTATCTGTATGAACATGGAAATATCTACACCGCTATCTGTTTAAACATGGAAATATCTACACCGCTATCTGCATGAAAATGGAAATATCTGCACTGCTATCTGCATATACATGGAAATATCTACACAGCTATCTCTTTACACATGGAAATATCTACACCGCTATCTGTATGAACATGGAAATATCTGCACCGCAATCTGTATGAACATATAAATATCTACACCGCCATCTGTATTAAGATGGAGATATCTACACCGCTATCTGTATAAACATGGAAATATCTACACCGCTATCTGTATGAACATGGAAATATCTACACCGCTATCTGTTTGATCATGGAAATATCTACACCGCTATCTGCATGAAAATGGAAATATCTGCACTGATATCTGCATATACATGGAAATATCTACACAGCTATCTCTTTACACATGGAAATATCTACACCGCTATCTGTATGAACATGGAAATATCTACACCGCTATCTGTATGAACATGGAAATATCTACACCGCTATCTGTATGAACATGGATATATCTACATAGCCCTCTGGATTAACATGGAAATATTCACACCGCTATCTGTGTAAACATGCATACATCTTCACCGCTATCTGTATAAATATGGAAATATCTACACCGCTATCTGTATGAACATGGAAATATCTACACCGCTATCTGTTTGAATATGGAAATATATACACAGCTATCTGCATGAAAATGGAAATATCTACACAGCTATCTGCATATAGATGGAAATATCTACACAGCTATCTCTTTACACATGCAAATAACTACACTGCTATCTGTATGAACATGGAAATATCTACACCGCCATCTGTATGAACATAGAAATATCTGCACCGCCATCTGTATGAACATATAAATATCTACACCGCCATCTGTATTAAGATGGAGATATCTACAGCGCTATCTGAATAAACATGGAAATATCTACACCGCTATCTGTATAAACATGGAAATATCTACACCTCAATCTGTATAAACATGTAAATATCTACACCGCTACCTTTATAAACATGGAAATATCAGCACAGCTATCTGTATGAACATGGAAATATCTACACCGCTATCTGTATGAACAAGGAAATATATACACCGCTATCTGTATGAACATGGAAATATCTACAAAGCTATCTGAATGAACTTGGAAATATCTACACTGCTATCTGTTTCAACATGTAAATATCTACACCGCTATCTGCATGAAAATGGAAATATCTACAAAGCTATCTGCATATTCATGGAAATATCTACACAGCTATCTCTTTACACATGGAAATAACTACACCGCTATATCTATAAACATGGAAATATCTACACCGCCATCTGTATGAACATGGAAATATCTGCACTGCTATCTGTATGAACATATAAATAACTTCAACGCCATCTGTATTAAGAAGGAAATATCTAAACCGCTATCTGTATAAACATGGAAATATCTAAACCGCTGCCTGAATAAACATGGAAATATCAGCACCGCTCTCTATATGAAAATGGAAATATCTACACCGATATCTGTACGAACATGGAAATATCTACACTGCTATCTGTATGAACATGGAAATAGCTACACCGTTATCTGTATGAACATGGAAATAGCTACACAGCTATCTGTATGAACATGGAAATATCTACACAGCTATCTGTATGAACATGGAAATAGCTACACCGTTATCTGTATCAACATGGAAATAGCTACACCGCTATCTGTATGAACATGGAAGTATCTAAACCGCTATCTGTATGAACATGGATATATCTACACAGCCATCTGGATGAACATGGAAATATCTACACCGCTATCTGTATGAACATGGAAATATCTACACCGCTATCTGTGTGAACATGGATATATCTACACAGCCATCTGGATGAACATGGAAATATCTACACCGCTATCTGTGTAAACATGCATAGAACTTCACCGTTATCTTTATAAACATGCAAATATCTACACCGCTATCTGTATGAACATGGAAATATCTACACCGCTATCTGTATGAACATGGAAATATCTACACCGCTCTCTGTTCGAACGTGGAAATATATACACCGCTATCTGCATGAAAATGGAAATATCTACACAGCTATCTGCATATACATGGAAATATCTACACAGCTATCTCTTTACACATGGAAATAACTACACCGCTATCTGTATGAACATGGAAATATCTACACCGCCATCTGTATGAACATGGAAATATCTGCACCGCCATCTGTATGAACATATAAATATCTACACCGCCATCTGCATTAAGATGGAGATATCTACACCGCTATCTGTATAAACATGGAAATATCTACACCACTATCTGTATAAACATGGAAATATCTACACCGCTATCTGTATAAACATGGAAATTTCTACACCGCTACCTGTATAAACATGTAAATATCAGCACTGCTATCTGTATGAACATGGAAATATCTACACTGCTATCGGTACGAACATGGAAATATCTACACCGCTATCTGTATTAACATGGAAATAGCTACACCGCTATCTGTATGAAGATGGAAATATCTACACCACTATCTGTATGAACATGGAAATATCTACACCGCTATCTGTATGAACATGGATATATCTACACAGCCATCTGGATGAACATGGAAATATCTACACCGATATCTGTATGAACATGGAAATATCTACACCGCTATCTGTGTAAACATGCATACATCTTCACCGCTATCTGTATAAACATGGAAATATCTACACCGCTATCTGTATGAACATGGAAATAGCTACACCGCTATCTGTATGAACATGGAAATATCTGCAAAGCTATCTGTTTGAACATGGAAATATCTACAGCGCTATCTGCATGAAAATGGAAATATCTGCACTGCTATCTGCATATACATGGAAATATCTACACAGCTATCTCTTTACACATGGAAATAACTACACCGCTATCTGTATGAACATGGAAATATCTACACCGCCATCTGTATGAACATGGAAATATCTGCACCGCCATCTGTATGAACATATAAATATCTACACCGCCATCTGTATTAAGATGGAGATAACTACACCGCTATCTGTATAAACATGGAAATATCTACACCGCTATCTGTATAAACATGGAAATATCCACACCACTATCTGTATAAACATGGAAATATCTCCAGAGCTACCTGGATAAACATGGAAATATCAGCACCGCTATCTGTATGAACATGGAAATATCTACACCGATATCTGTATGAACATGGAAATATCTACACCGCTATCTGTATGAACATGGATATATCTACACAGCCGTCTAGATTAACATGGAAATATCCACACCGCTATCTGTGTAAACATGCATACATCTTCACCGCTATCTGTATAAACATGGAAATATCTACACCGCTATCTGTATGAACATGGAAATATCTACACCGCTATCTGTTTGAAGATGGACATATATACACCGCTATCTGCATGAAAATGGAAATATCTACACAGCTATCTGCATATACATGGAAATATCTACACAGCTATCTCTTTACACATGGAAATAACTACACCGCTATCTGTATGAACATGGAAATATCTTCAACGCCATCTGTAGGAACATGGATATATCTACACAGCCATCTGGATGAACATGGAAATATCTACACCGCTATCTGTATGAACATGGAAATATCTACACCGCTATCTGTGTAAACATGCATACATCTTCACCGCTATCTGTATAAACATGGAAATATCTACAACGCTATCTGTATGAACATGCAAATATCTACACCGCTATCTGTACGAACATGGAAATATCTAAACCGCTATCTGCATGAAAATAGAAATATCTACACAGCTATCTGCATATACATGGAAATATCCACAAAGCTATCTCTTTACACATGGAAATAGCTACACCGCTATCTCTATAAACACGGAAATATCTACACCGCCATCTGTATGAACATGGAAATATCTGCAGCGCCATCTGTATAAACATATAAATATCTACACCGCCATCTGTATTAAGATGGAGATATCTACACCGCTATCTGTATAAACTTGGAAATATCTACACCGCTATCTGTATAAACATGGAAATACCTACACCGCTATCTGTATAAACATGGAAATATCAGCACCGCTATCTGTATGAACATGGAAATATCTACACCGCTATCTGTATGAACATGGAAATAGGAACACTGCTATCTGTATGAACATGGAAATATCTACACCGCTTTCTGTATGAACATGGATATATCTACACAGCCATCTGGATAAACATGGAAATATCTACACCGCTATCTGCATGAACATGGAAATATCTACACCGCTATCTGTGTCAGCATGCATACATCTTCACTGCAATCTGTATAAGCATGGAAATATCAACACCGCTATCTGTATGAACGTGGAAATATCTACAGCGCTATCTGTTTGAACATGGAAATATCTAAACCGCTATCAGCATGAAAATGGAAATATCTACACAGCTATCTGCATATACATGGAAATATCTACACATCTATCTCTTTTCACATGGAAATAACTACACCGCTATCTGTATGAACATGGAAATGTCTGCACCGCCATCTGTATGAACATATAAATATCTACACCGCCATCTATATTAAGATGGAGATATCCACAGCGCTATCTGTATAAACATGGAAATATCTACACCGCTATCTGTATAAACATGGAAATATCTACACCGCTCTCCGTATAAACATGGAAATATCAGCACCGCTATCTGTATGAACATGGAAATATCAGCCCCTCTCTCTGTATGAACATGGAAGTATCTACACCGCTATCTCTATGAACATGGAAATATCTACACCGCTATCTGTTTGAACACGGAATTATCTAAACCGCTATCTGCATGAAATTGGAAATATATACACAGCTATCTGCATATACATGGAAATATCTACACAGCTATCTCTTTACACATGGAAATAACTACACTGCTATCTGTATGAACATGGAAATACCTACACCGCCATCTGTATGAACATGGAAATATCTGCACCGCCATCTGTATGAACATATAAATATCTACACCGCCATCTGTGTTAAGATGGAGATATCTACACCGCTATCTGAATAAACATGGAAATGTCTACACCGCTATCTGTATAAACATGGAAATATCTACACCGCTATCGGTATAAACATGGAAATATCTACACAGCTACCTGTATAAACATGGAAATAGCAGCACCGCTATCTCTATGAACCTGGAAATATCTACACCGCTATCTGTATGAACATGGAAATATCTACACCGCTATCTGTTTGAACAAGGAAATATCTACAAAGCTATCTGAATGAACATGGAAATATCTACACCGCTATCTGTTTGAACATGTAAATATCTACACCGCTATCTGCATGAGAATGGAAATATCTACACCGCTATCTGTATATACATGGAAATATCTACACCGCTATCTGTATGAACATGGATATATCTGCACCGCCATCTGTATGAACATATAAATATCTACACCGCCATCTGTATTAAGAAGGAAATATCTAAACTGCTATCTGTAAACATGGAAATATCTACACCGCTGCCTGTATAAACATGGAAATATCAGCACCGCTCTCTGTATGAAAATGGAAATATCTACACTGCTATCTGTATGAACAAGGAAATAGCTACACCGTTATCTGTATGAACATGGAAATAGCTACACCGCTATCTGTATGAGCATGGAAATATCTACACCGCTATCTGTATGAACATGGATATATCTACGCAGCCATCTGGATGAACATGGAAATATCTACACCGCTATCTGTATATACATGGAAATATCTACACCGCTATCTGTATGAACATGGATATATCTACACAGCCATCTGGATGAACATGGAAATATCTACACCGCTATCTGTTTAAACATGCATACATCTTCACCGCTATCTGTATAAACATGGAAATATCTACACCACTATCTGTATGAACATGGAAATATCTACACCGCTATCTGTATGAACATGGAAATATCTACACCACTATCTGTTTGAACATGGAAATATCTATACCGCTATCTGCATGAAAATGGAAATATCTACACTGCTATCTGCATATACATTTAAATATCTACATAGCTATCTCTTTACACATGGAAATAACTACACCGATATCTTTATGAACATGGAAATATCTACACCGCCATCTGTATGAACATGGAAATATCTGCACCGCCATCTGTATGAACATATAAATATCTACACCGCCATCTGTATTACGATGGAGATATCTACACTGCTATCTGTATAAACATGGAAATATCTACACCGCCATCTGTATGAACATATAAATATCTACACCGCCATCTGTATTAAGAAGGAAATATCTAAACTGCTATCTGTATAAAAATGGAAATATCTACACCGCTGCCTGTATAAACATGGAAATATCAGCACCACTCTCTTTATGAACATGGAAATATCTACACCGCAATCTGTATGATCATGGATATATCTACACAGCCATCTGGATGAACATGGAAATATCTACACCGCTATCTGTATGAACATGGAAATATCTACACCGCTATCTGTGTAAACATGCATACATCTTCACCACTATCAGTATAAACATGGAAATATCTACACCGCTATCTGTATGAACATGGAAATAACTACACCGCTATCTGTATGAACATGGAAATATCCTCACCGCTATCTGTATGAACATGGCTATATCTACACAGCCATCTGGATGAACATGGAAATATCTACACCGCTATCTGTATGAACATGGAAATATCTACACCGCTATCTGTATGAACATGGAAATGTCTTCACCGCCATATGTATGAAAATGGATATATCTACAGAGCCATCTGGATGAACATGGAAATATCTACACAGCTATCTGTATGAACAAGGAAATATATACACCGCTATCTGTGTAAACATGCATACATTTTCACCGCTATCTGTATAAACATGGAAATATCTACACCGCTATCTGTATGAACATGGAAATATCTACACCGCTATCTGCATGAAAATGGAAATACCTACACAGCTATCTGCATATACATGGAAATATCTACAAAGCTATCTCTTTACACATGGAAATAACTACACCGCTATCTCTATAAACATGGAAATATCTACACCGCCATCTGTATGAACATGGAAATATCTGCACCGCCATCTGTATGAACATATAAATATCTAAACCGCCATCTGTATTAAGATGGAGATATCTACACCGCTATCTGTGTAAACCTGGAAATATCTACACCGTTATCTGTATAAAGATGGAAATATCTACACCGCTATCTGTATAAACATGGAAATTTCTACACCGCTACCTGTATAATTATGGAAATATCAGCACTGCTATCTGTATGAACATGGAAATATCTACACCGCTATCTGTACGAATATGGAAATATCTACACCGCTATCTGTATTAACATGGAAATACCTACACCGCTATCTGTATGAACATGGAAATATCTACACCACTATCGGTATGAACATGGAAATATCTACACCGCTATCTGTATGAACATGGATATATCTACACAGCCATCTGGATGAACATGGAAATATCTACACCGATATCTGTATGAACATGGAAATATCTACACCGCTATCTCTTTAAACATGCATACATCTTCACCGCTATCTGTATAAACATGGAAATATCTACACCGCTATCTGTATGAACATGGAAATAGCTACACCGCTATCTGTATGAACATGGAAATATCTACACCGCTATCTGTATGAACATGGAAATATCTACATCGCTATCCGATTGAACATGGAAATATCTACACCGCTATCTGCATGAAAATGGAAATATCTGCACTGCTATCTGCATATACATGGAAATATCTACACAGCTATCTCTTTACACATGGAAATAACTACACCGCTATCTGTATGAACATGGAAATATCTGCACAGCCATCTGTATAAACATATAAATATCTACACCGCCATCTGTATTAATATGGAGATATATACACCGCTATCTGTATAAACATGGAAATATCTACACCGCTATCTGTATAAACATGGAAACATCCACACCTCTATCTGTATAAACATGGAAATATCTACACCGCTACCTGTATAAACATGGAAATATCAGCACCGCTATCTGAATGAACATGGAAATATCTACACCGCTATCTATATGAACATGCAAATATCTACACCGCTATCTGTATGAACATGGATATATCTACACAGCCCTCTGGATGAACATGGAAATATCCACACCGCTATCTGTGTAAACATGCATACATCTTAACCGCTATCTGTATAAATATGGAAATATCTACACCGCCATCTGTATGAACATGGAAATATCTACACAGCTATCTGTTTGAAGATGGAAATATATACACCGCTATCTGCATGAAAATGGAAATATCTACAAAGCTATCTGCATATTCATGGAAATATCTACACAGCTATCTCTTTACACATGGAAATAACTACACCTCTATATCTATAAACATGGAAATATCTACACCGCCATCTGTATGAACATGGAAATATCTGCACCGCCATCTGTATGAACATATAAATATCTACAACGCCATCTGTATTAAGAAGGAAATATCTAAACCGCTATCTGTATAAACATGGAAATATCTACACCGCTGCCTGAATAAACATGGAAATATCAGCACCGCTCTCTGTATGAAAATGGAAATATCTACACCGCTATCTGTATGAACATGGAAATGTCTACACTGCTATCTGTATGAACATGGAAATAGCTACACCGTTATCTGTATGAACATGGAAATAGCTACACAGCTATCAGTATGAACATGGAAATATCTACACCGCTCTCTGCATGAAAATGGAAATATCTACACTGCTATCTGCATATACATTTAAATATCTACACAGCTATCTCTTTACACATGGAAATAACTACACCGATATCTGTATGAACATGGAAATATCTACACCGCCATCTGTATGAACATGGAAATATCTGCACCGCCATCTGTACGAACATATAAATATCTACACCGCCATCTGTATTACGATGGAGATATCTACACTGCTATCTGTATAAACATGGAAACATCTACACCGCCATCTGTATGAACATATAAATATCTACACTGCCATCTGTATTAAGAAGGAAATATCTAAACTGCTATCTGTATAAAAATGGAAATATCTACACCGCTGCCTGTATAAACATGGAAATATCAGCACCACTCTCTTTATGAACATGGAAATATCTACACCGCAATCTGTATGATCATGGATATATCTACACAGCCATCTGGATGAACATGGAAATATCTACACCGCTATCTGTATGAACATGGAAATATCTACACCGCTATCTGTGTAAACATGCATACATCTTCACCACTATCAGTATAAACATGGAAATATCTACACCGCTATCTGTATGAACATGGAAATAACTACACCGCTATCTGTATGAACATGGAAATATCTACACCGCTATCTGTATTAACATGGCTATATCTACACAGCCATCTGGATGAACATGGAAATATCTACACCGCTATCTGTATGAACATGGAAATATCTACACCGCTATCTGTATGAACATGGAAATGTCTTCACCGCCATATGTATGAAAATGGATATATCTACAGAGCCATCTGGATGAACATGGAAATATCTACACAGCTATCTGTATGAACAAGGAAATATATACACCGCTATCTGTGTAAACATGCATACATTTTCACCGCTATCTGTATAAACATGGAAATATCTACACCGCTATCTGTATGAACTTGGAAATATCTACACCGCTATCTGCATGAAAATGGAAATACCTACACAGCTATCTGCATATACATGGAAATATCTATAAAGCTATCTCTTTACACATGGAAATAACTACACCGCTATCTCTATAAACATGGAAATATCTACACCGCCATCTGTATGAACATGGAAATATCTGCACCGCCATCTGTATGAACATATAAATATCTAAACCGCCATCTGTATTAAGATGGAGATATCTACACCGCTATCTGTGTAAACCTGGAAATATCTACACCGTTATCTGTATAAACATGGAAATATCTACACCGCTATCTGTATAAACATGGAAATTTCTACACCGCTACCTGTATAATTATGGAAATATCAGCACTGCTATCTGTATGAACATGGAAATATCTACACCGCTATCTGTACGAATATGGAAATATCTACACCGCTATCTGTATTAACATGGAAATACCTACACCGCTATCTGTATGAACATGGAAATATCTACACCACTATCGGTATGAACATGGAAATATCTACACCGCTATCTGTATGAACATGGATATATCTACACAGCCATCTGGATGAACATGGAAATATCTACACCGATATCTGTATGAACATGGAAATATCTACACCGCTATCTCTGTAAACATGCATACATCTTCACCGCTATCTGTATAAACATGGAAATATCTACACCGCTATCTGTATGAACATGGAAATAGCTACACCGCTATCTGTATGAACATGGAAATATCTACACCGCTATCTGTATGAACATGGAAATATCTACATCGCTATGCGATTGAACATGGAAATATCTACACCGCTATCTGCATGAAAATGGAAATATCTGCACTGCTATCTGCATATACATGGAAATATCTACACAGCTATCTCTTTACACATGGAAATAACTACACCGCTATCTGTATGAACATGGAAATATCTGCACCGCTATCTGTATAAACATATAAATATCTACACCGCCATCTGTATTAAGATGGAGATATATACACCGCTATCTGTATAAACATGGAAATATCTACACCGCTATCTGTATAAACATAGAAACATCCACACCACTATCTGTATAAACATGGAAATATCTACACCGCTACCTGTATAAACATGGAAATATCAGCACCGCTATCTGAATGAACATGGAAATATCTACACCGCTATCTATATGAACATGCAAATATCTACACCGCTATCTGTATGAACATGGATATATCTACAAAGCCCTCTGGATGAGCATGGAAATATCCACACCGCTATCTGTGTAAACATGCATACATCTTCACCGCTATCTGTATAAATATGGAAATATCTACACCGCTATCTGTATGAACATGGAAATATCTACACCGCTATCTGTTTGAAGATGGAAATATATACACCGCTATCTGCATGAAAATGGAAATATCTACAAAGCTATCTGCATATTCATGGAAATATCTACACAGCTATCTCTTTACACATGGAAATAACTACACCTATATATCTATAAACATGGAAATACCTACACCGCCATCTGTATGAACATGGAAATATCTGCACCGCCATCTGTATGAACATATAAATATCTACAACGCCATCTGTATTAAGAAGGAAATATCTAAACCGCTATCTGTATAAACATGGAAATATCTACACCGCTGCCTGAATAAACATGGAAATATCAGCACCGCTCTCTGTATGAAAATAGAAATATCTACACCGCTATCTGTATGAACATGGAAATATCTACACTGCTATCTGTATGAACATGGAAATAGCTACACCGTTATCTGTATGAACATGGAAATAGCTACACAGCTATCTGTATGAACATGGAAATATCTACACCGCTATCTGTATGAACATGGAAATAGCTACACCGTTATCTGTATCAACATGGAAATAGCTACACCGCTATCTGTATGTACATGGAAGTATCTACACCGCTTTCTATATGAACATGGATATATCTACACAGCCATCTGGATGAACATGGAAATATCTACACCGCTATCTGTATGAACATGGAAATAGCTACACCGCTATCTGTATGAACATGGAAATATCTACACCGCTATCTGTATGAACATGGAAATATCTACATCGCTATCCGATTGAACATGGAAATATCTACACCGCTATCTGCATGAAAATGGAAATATCTGCACTGCTATCTGCATATACATGGAAATATCTACACAGCTATCTCTTTACACATGGAAATAACTACACCGCTATCTGTATGAACATGGAAATATCTGCACCGCCATCTGTATAAACATATAAATATCTACACCGCCATCTGTATTAAGATGGAGATATATACACCGCTATCTGTATAAACATGGAAATATCTACACCGCTATCTGTATAAACATGGAAACATTAACACCACTATCTGTATAAACATGGAAATATCTACACCGCTACCTGTATAAACATGGAAATATCAGCACCGCTATCTGAATGAACATGGAAATATCTACACCGCTATCTATATGAACATGCAAATATCTACACCGCTATCTGTATGAACATGGATATATCTACACAGCCATCAGGATGAACATGGAATTATCTACACCGATATCTGTATGAACATGGAAATATCTACACCGCTATCTGTGTAAACATGCATACATCTTCACCGCTATCTGTATAAACATGGAAATATCTACACCGCTATCTGCATGAACATGGAAATAACTACACCGCTATCTGTTTGAACATGGAAATATCTACAACGCTATATGCATGAAAATGGAAATATCTGCACTGCTATCTGCATATACATGGAAATATCTACACAGCTATCTTTTTACACATGGAAATAACTACACCGCTATCTGTATGAACATGGAAATATCTACACCGCCATCTGTATGAACATGGAAATATCTGCACCGCCATCTGAATGAACATATAAATATCTACATCGCCATCTGTATTAAGATGGAGATATCAACACCGCTATCTGTAGGAACATGGAAATATCAGCACCGCTATCTGTATGAACATGGAAATATCTACACCGCTATCTGTATGAACATGGAAATATCTACACCGCTATCTGTATGAACATGGATATATTTACACAGCCCTCTGGATTAACATGGAAATATCCACACCGCTATCTGTGTAAACATGCATACATCTTCACCGCTATCTGTATAATCATGGAAATATCTACACCGCTATCTGTATGAACTTGGAAATATCTACACCGCTATCTGTTTGAAGATGGAAATATATACACCGCTATCTGCATGAAAATGGAAATATCTACACAGCTCTCTGCATTTAGATGGAAATATCTACACAGCTATCTCTTTAAACATGGAAATCACTACACCGCCATCTGTATGAACATAGAAATATCTGCACCGAAATCTGTATGAACATATAAATATCTACACCGCCATCTGTATTAAGATGGAGATATCTACACCGCTATCTGAATAAACATGGAAATATCTACACCGCTATCTGTATAAACATGGAAATATCTACACCGGTATCTGTATAAACATGGAAATATCTACACCGCTACCTGTATAAACATGGAAATATCAGCACCGCTATCTGTATGAACATGGAAATATCTACACCGCTATCTGTATGAACAAGGAAATATATACACCGCTATCTGTATGAACATGGAAATATCTACAAAGCTATCTGAATGAACATGGAAATATCTACACCGCTATCTGTCTGAACATGTAAATATCTACACCGCTATCTGCATGAAAATGGAAATATCTACAAAGCTATCTGCATATTCATGGAAATATCTACACAGCTATCTCTTTACGCATGGAAATAACTACACCGCTATATCTATAAACATGGAAATATCTACACCGCCATCTGTATGAACATGGAAATATCTGCACCGACATCTGTATGAACATATAAATTTCTACACCGCCATCTGTATTAATAAGGAAATATCTAAACCGCTATCTGTATAAACGTGGAAATATCCACACCGCTGCCTGTATAAACACGGAAATATCAGCACCGCTCTCTGTATGAAAATGGAAATATCTACACCGCTATCTGTATGAACATGGAAATATCTACACCGCTATCTGTATGAACATGGAAATAGCTACACCGTTATCTGTATCAACATGGAAATAGCTACACCGCGATCTGTATGAACATGGAAGTATCTACACCGCTATCTGTATGAACATGGATATATCTACACAGCCATCTGGATGAACATGGAAATATCTACACCGCTATCTGTATGAACATGGAAATATCTACACCGCTATCTGTATGAACATGGAAATAGCTACACCGCTATCTGTATGAACATGTAAATAGCTACACCGCTATCTGTTTGAACATGGATATATCTACAGAGCCATCTGGATGAACATGGAAATTTCTACACAGCTATCTGTATGAACATGGAAATATATACACCGCTATCTGTGTAAACATGCATACATCTTCACCGCTATCTGTATAAACATGGAAATATCTACACCGCTATCTGTATGAACATGGAAATATCTACACCGCTATCTGTATAAACATGGAAATTTCTACACCGCTACCTGTATAAACATGGAAATATCAGCACCGCTATCGGTAGGAACATGGAAATATCTACACCGCTATCTGTACGAACATGGAAATATCTACACCGCTATCTGTATGAACATGGAAATAGCTACACCGCTATCTGTATGAACATGGAAATATCTACACCACTATCTGTATGAACATGGAAATATCTACACCGCTATCTGTATGAACATGGATATATCTACACAGCCATCTGGATGAACATGGAAATATCTACACCGCTATCTGTATGAACATGGAAATATCTACACCGCTATCTGTGTAAACATGCATACATCTTCACCGCTATCTGTATAAACATGGAAATATCTACACCGCTATCTGTATGAACATGGAAATAGATACACCGCTATCTGTATGAACATGGAAATATCTACACCGCTATCTGTATGAACATGGATATATCTACACAGCCATCTGGATGAACATGGAAATATCTACACTGCTATCTGAGTAAACATGCATACATCTTCACCGCTATCTGTATAAACATGGAAATATCTACACCGCTATCTGTATGAAGATGGAAATATCTACACCGCTATCTGTATGAACATTGAAATATCTATGCCGCTATCTGTTTGAACATGGAAATATCTACACCGCTATCTGTATGAAGATGGAAATATCTACAACGCTATCTGTGTAAACATGCATACATCTTCACCGCTATCTATATAAACATGGAAATATCTACACTGCTTTCTGTATGAACGTGGAAATATCTACACCGCTATCTGTTTGAACATGGAAAAATCTACACCGCTATCTGCATGAAAATGGAAATATCTACACAGCGATCTGCATATACATGGAAATATCTACAAAGGTATCTCTTTACACATGGAAATAACCACAGCGCTATCTCTATAAACATACAAATATCTACACCGCCATTTGTATGAACACGGAAATATCTGCACCGCCATCTGTATGAACATATAAATATCTACTCCTCCATCTATATTAAGATGGAAATATCTACACCGCTATGTGTGTAAACATGCTTACAACTTCACTGCTATCTGTATAAACATGGAAATATCTACACTGCTGTCTGCATATACATTTAAATATGTACACTGCTATCTCTTTACACATGGAAATAACTACACCGTTACCTGTATGAACATGGAAATATCTACACCGCCATCTGTATGAACATGGAAATATCTGCACCGCCATCTGTATGAAAATATAAATATCTACACCGCCATCTGTATTAAGATAGATATATCTCCACTGCTATCTGTATAAACATGGAAATATCTACACTGCTATCTGTATAAACATGGAAATATCTACACCGCTATCTGTATAAACATGGAAATATCTACACCGCTACCTGTATAAACATGGAAATATCAGCACCGCTATCTGTATGAACATGGAAATATCTACACCGCTATCTGTATGAACAAGGAAATATATACACCGCTATCTGTATGAACATGGAAATATCTACAAAGCTATCTGAATGAACATGGAAATATCTACACCGCTATCTGTCTGAACATGTAAATATCTACACCGCTATCTGCATGAAAATGGAAATATCTACAAAGCTATCTGCATATTCATGGAAATATCTACACAGCTATCTCTTAACGCATGGAAATAACTACACCGCTATATCTATAAACATGGAAATATCTACACCGCCATCTGTATGAACATGGAAATATCTGCACCGACATCTGTATGAACATATAAATATCTACACCGCCATCTGTATTAATAAGGAAATATCTAAACCGCTATCTGTATAAACATGGAAATATCCACACCGCTGCCTGTATAAACACGGAAATATCAGCACCGCTCTCTGTATGAAAATGGAAATATCTACACCGCTATCTGTATGAACATGGAAATATCTACACCGCTATCTGTATGAACATGGAAATAGCTACACCGTTATCTGTATCAACATGGAAATAGCTACACCGCGATCTGTATGAACATGGAAGTATCTACACCGCTATCTGTATGAACATGGATATATCTACACAGCCATCTGGATGAACATGGAAATATCTACACCGCTATCTGTATGAACATGGAAATATCTACACCGCTATCTGTATAAACATGGAAATATCTACACCGCTATCTGTATAAACATGGAAATATCTACACAAATACCTGTATAAACATGGAAATATCAGCACCGCTATCTGTATGAACATGGAAATATCTTCACCGCTATCTGTATGAACATGGAAATATCTACACCGCCATCTGTATGAACATGGAAATATCTGCACCGCTATCTGTATGAACATGGAAATATCTACACCGCTATCTGTTTGAACATGGAAATATCTACACCGCTGTCTGCATGAAGATGCAAATATCTACACAGCCCTCTGGATGAACATGGAAATATCCACACCGCAACTGTGTAAACATGCATACATCTTCACCGTTATCTGTATAAACATGGAAATAACTACACCGCTATCTGTATGAACATGGAAATATCATAACCGCCATCTGTATGAACATGGATATATCTACACAGCCATCTGTATGAACATGGAAATATCTACACCCCTATCTGTGTAAACATGCATACATCTTCACCGCTACCTGTATAAACATGGAAATATCGACACTGCTATCTGTATGAACATGGAAATATCTACACCGCTATCTGTTTGAACATGAAAATATCTACACCGCTCTCTGCATGAAAATGGAAATATCTACACAGCGATCTGCATATACATGGAAATATCTACAAAGCTATCTCTTTACACATGGAAATAAGTACAGCGCTATCTCTATAAACATGGAAAAAGCTACACCGCCATCTGTATGAACATGGAAATATCTGCACCGCTATCTGTATGAACATGGAAATATCTACACCGCTATCTGTTTGAACATGGAAATATCTACACCGCTGTCTGCATGAAAATGGAAATATCTACACAGCTATCTGCATATACATGGAAATATCTACACAGCTATCTCTTTACACATGGAAATAACTACACCGCTATCTCTATAAACTTGGAAATATCTACACCGCCATCTGTATGAACATGGAAATATCTGCACCGCCATCTGTATGAACATATAAATATCTACACCGCCATCTGTATTAAGATGGAGATATCTACACCTCTATCTGTATAAACATGGAAATATCTACACAGCTATCTGTATGAACATGGAAATATCTACACCGCTACCTGTATTAACATGGAAATATCAGCACCGCTATCGGTATGAACATGGAAATATCTACACCGCTATCTGTATGAACATGGATATATCTACAACGCCATCTGTATGAACATGGAAATATCTTTACCGCCAACTGTATGAACATGGATATATCTACACAGCCATCTGTATAAACATGGAAATATCTTTTCTGCCATCTGTATGAACGTGGATATATCTACACAGCCATCTGTATGAACATGGAAATATCTACACCGCTATCTGTATGAACATGGAAATATCTACACCGCTATCTGTGTGAACATGGATATATCTACACAGCCATCTGGATGAACATGGAAATATCTACACCGCTATCTGTGTAAACATGCATAGATCTTCACCGCTATCTGTATAAACATGGAAATATCTACACCGCTATCTGTATGAACATGGAAATATCTACACCGCTATCTGTATGAACATGGAAATATCTACACCGCTATCTGTTTGAAGATGGAAATATATACACCGCTATCTGCATGAAAATGTAAATATCTACACAGCTATCTGCATATACATGGAAATATCTACACAGCTATATCTTTACACATGGAAATAACTACACCGCTATCTGTATGAACATGGAAATATCTACACCGCCATCTGTATGAACATGGAAATATCTGCACCGCCATCTGTATGAACATATAAATATCTACACCGCCATCTGTATTAAGATGGAGATATCTAGACCGCTATCTGTATAAACATGGAAATATCTACACCGCTATCTGTATAAACATGGAAATATCTACACCGATATCTGTATAAACATGGAAATTTCTGCAACGCTACCTGTATAAACATGGAAATATCAGCACTGCTATCTGTATGAACATGGAAATATCTACACCGCTATCTGTACGAACATGGAAATATCTACACCCCTATCTGTATGAACATGGAAATATCTACACCGCTATCTGTATGAACATGGATATATCTACACAGCCATCTGGATGAACATGGAAATATCTACACCGCTATCTGTATGAACATGGATATATCTACACAGCCATCTGGATGAACATGGAAATATCTACACCGATATCTGTATGAACATGGAAATATCTACACCGCTATCTGTGTAAACATGCATACATCTTCACCGCTATCTGTTTAAACATGGAAATATCTACACCGCTATCTGTATGAACATGGAAATAGCTACACCGCTATCTGTATGAACATGGAAATATCTGCACCGCTATCTGTATGAACATGGAAATATCTACACCGCTATCTGAACATGGAAATATCTACACCGCTATCTGCATAAAAATGGAAATATCTGCACTGCTATATGCATATACATGGAAATATCTACACAGCTATCTCTTTACACTTGGAAATAACTACACCGCTGTCTGTATGAACATGGAAATATCTACACCGCCATCTGTATGAACATGGAAATATCTGCACCGCCGTCTGTATGAACATATAAATATCTACACCGCCATCTGTATTAAGATGGAGATATCTACACCGCTATCTGTATAAACATGGAAATATCCACACCACTATCTGTATAAACATGGAAATATCTACAGCGCTACCTGTATAAACATGGAAATATCAGCACCGCTATCTGTATGAACATGGAAATATCTACACCGCTATCTGTATGAACATGGAAATATCTACATCGCTATCTGTAGGAACATGGATATATCTACACAGCCCTCTGGATGAACATGGAAATATCCACACCGCAACTGTGTAAACATGCATACATCTTCACCGTTATCTGTATAAACATGGAAATAACTACACCGCTATCTGTATGAACATGGAAATATCTTAACCGCCATCTGTATGAACATGGATATATCTACACAGCCATCTGGATGAACATGGAAATATCTACACTGCTATCTGTATGAACATGGAAATATCTACACCCCTATCTGTGTAAACATGCATACATCTTCACCGCTACCTGTATAAACATGGAAATATCGACACTGCTATCTGTATGAACATGGAAATATCTACACCGCTATCTGTTTGAACATGAAAATATCTACACCGCTCTCTGCATGAAAATGGAAATATCTACACAGCGATCTGCATATACATGGAAATATCTACAAAGCTATCTCTTTACACATGGAAATAAGTACAGCGCTATCTCTATAAACATGGAAAAAGCTACACCGCCATCTGTATGAACATGGAAATATCTGCACCGCCATCTGTATGAACATTTAAATATCTACACCGCCATCTATATTAACATGGAGATAACTACACCGCTATCTGTATAAACCTGGAAATATCTACACCGCTATCTGTATAAACATGGAAATATCTACACCGCTATCTGTATAAACATGGAAATATCAGCACCGCTATCTGTATGAACATGGAAATATCTACACCGCTATCTCTATGAACATGGAAATATCTACACCGCTATCTGTATGAACATGGAAATATCTACACCGATATCTGTATGAACATGGGAATATCTACACCGCTATCTGTATGAACATGGATTTATCTACACAGCCCTCTGGATGAACAAGGAAATATCCACACCGCTATCTGTGTAAACATGCATACATCTTCACAGCTATCTGTAGAAACATGGAAATATCTACACCACTATCTGTATGAACATGGAAATATCTACACCGCTATCTGTTTGACGATGGAAATATATACACCGCTAGCTGCATGAAAATGGAAATATCTACACCGCCATCTGTATTAAGATGGAGATATCTACACCGCTATCTGAATAAACATGGAAATATCTACACCGCTATCTATATAAACATGGAAATATCTACTCCGCTATCTGTATAAACATGGAAATATCTACACCGCTACCTGTATAAACATGGAAATATCAGCACCGCTATCTGTATGAACATGGAAATATCTACACCGCTATCTGTATGAACATGGAAATATCTACACCGCTATCTGTATCAACATGGAAATATCTACAAAGCTATCTGAATGAACATGGAAATATCTACACCGCTCTCTGTTTGAACATGTACATATCTACACCACTATCTGCATGAAAATGGAAATATCTACAAAGCTATCTGCATATACAATGAAATATCTACACAGCTATCTCTTTACACATGGAAGTAACTACATCGCTATATCTATAAACATGGAAATATCTACACCGCCATCTGTATGAACATGGAAATATCTGCACCGCCATCTGTATGAACATATAAATATCTACACCGCCATCTGTATTAAGAGGGAAATATCTACACCGCTATCTGTATAAACATGGAAATATCTACACCGCTATCTGTATGAACATGGAAATGTCTACACCGCTATCTGTATCAACATGGAAATATCTACACCGCTATCTGTATGAACATGGAAATAGCTACACCAATATCTGAATGAACATGGAAATATCTACACCGCTATCTGTATGAACATGGATATATCTACAGAGCCATCTGGATGAACATGGAAATATCTACACCGATATCTGTATGAACATGGAAATATCTACCCCACTCTCTGTATGAACATGGATATATCTTCACAGCCATCTGGATGAACATGGAAATATCTACACCGCTATCTGTATAAAAATGGAAATATCAGCACTGCTATCTGTATGAACATGGAAATATCTACACAGCTATCTGTATGAACATGGAAATATCTACACTGCTATCTGTATGCACATGGAAATATCTACACCGCTATCTGTGTAAACATGCATACATATTCACCGCTATCTGTATAAACATGGAAATATCTACAACGCTATCTGTATGAACATGGAAATATCTACACCGCTATCTGTTTGAACATGGAAATATCTACACCGCTATCTGTATAAACTTGGAAATATCTACACTGCTATCTCTATGAACATGGAAATTTCTACACCGCTATCTGTATGAACATGGAAATTGCTACACCGCTATCAGTATGAACATGGAAATATCAACACCACTACCTGTATGGACATGGAAATATCTACACCGCTATCTGTATGAACATGGATATATCTACACAGCCATCTGGATGAACACGGAAATATCTACACTGCTATCTGTATGAACATGGAAACATCTACACCACTATCTGTGTAAATATGCATACATCTTCACCGCAATCTGTATAAACATGGAAATATCTACACCGCTATCTGTATGAACATGGAAATATCTACACCGCCATCTGTATGAACATGGAAATATCTGCACCGCCATCTGTATGAACATATAAATATCTACAATGCCATCTGTATTAAGATGGAGATATCTACACCGATATCTGTATAAACATGGAAATATCTGCACCGCCATCTGTATGAACACATAAATATCTAAACTGCGATCTGTATTAAGATGGAGATATCTACACCGCTATCTGAATAAACATGGAAATATCTACACTGCTATCTGTATAAACATGGAAATATCAGCACCGCTATCTGTATGAACATGGAAATATCAGCCCCTCAATCTGTATGAACATGGAGATATCTACACCGCCATCTGTATGAACATGAATATATCTACACAGCCATCTGGAGGAACATGGAAATATCTACACCGCTATTTGTATGAACATGGAGATATCTACACCGCTATCTGTATGAAAATGGATATATCTACACAGCCATCTGGATGAACATGGAAATATCTACACCGCTATCTGTGTTAACATGCATACATCTTCACCGCTATCTGTATAAACATGGAAATATCTACACCGCTATCTGTATGAACATGGAAATATCTGCACCGCTATCTGTATGAACATGGACATATCTACACCGCTATCTGTTTGAACATGGAAATATCTACAGAGCTATCTCTTTACATATGGAAATAACTACACCGCTATCTGTATGAACATGGAAATATCTACACCGCCATCTGTATGAACATGGAAATATCTGCACCGCCATCTGTATGAACATATAAATATCTACACCGCCATCTGTATTAAGATGGAGATATCTACACCGCTATCTGTAAAAACATGGAAATATCAACACCGCTATCTGTATAAACATGGAAATATCTACACCGCTATCTGTATAAACATGGAAATATCTACAGCGCTACCTGTATAAACATGGAAATATCAGCACCGCTATCTGTATGAACATGGATATAACTACACCGCTATCTGTATGAACATGGAAATATCTACACCGCTATCTGTATGAACATGGATATATCTACACAGCCCTCTGGATGAACATGGAAATATCCACACCGCTATCTGTCTAAACATGCATACATCTTCACCGCTATCTGTATAAACATGGAAATATCTACACCGCTATCTGTATGAACATGGAAATATCTACACCGCTATCTGTGTAAACATGCATACATCTTCACCGCTATCTGTTTAAACATGGAAATATCTACACCGCTATCTGTATGAACATGGAAATAGCTACACCGCTATCTGTATGAACATGGAAATATCTGCACCGCTATCTGTATGAACATGGAAATATCTACACCGATATCTGAACATGGAAATATTTACACCACTATCTGCATGAAAATGGAAATATCTGCACTGCTATATGCATATACTTGGAAATATCTACACAGCTATCTCTTTACACATGGAAATAACTACACCGCTATCTGTATGAACATGGAAATATCTACACCGCCATCTGTATGAACATGGAAATATCTGCACCGCCATCTGTATGAACATATAAATATCTACACCGCCATCTGTATTAAGATGGAGATATCTACACCGCTATCTGTATAAACATGGAAATATCTACACCGCTATCTGTATAAACATGGAAATATCCACACCACTATCTGTATAAACATGGAAATATCTACAGCGCTACCTGTATAAACATGGAAATATCAGCACCGCTATCTGTATGAACATGGAAATATCTACACCGCTATCTGTATGAACATGGAAATATCTACACCGCTATCTGTAGGAACATGGATATATCTACACAGCCCTCTGGATGAACATGGAAATATCCACACCGCAACTGTGTAAACATGCATACACCTTCACCGTTATCAGTATAAACATGGAAATAACTACACCGCTATATGTATGAACATGGAAATATCTTAACCGCCATCTGTATGAACATGGATATATCTACACAGCCATCTGGATGAACATGGAAATATCTAAACCGCTATCTTTATGAACATGGAAATATCTACACCCCTATCTGAGTAAACATGCATACATCTTCACCGCTACCTGTAAAAACATGGAAATATCGACACTGCTATCTGTATGAACATGGAAATATCTACACCGCTATCTGTTTGAACATGAAAATATCTACACCGCTATCTGCATGAAAATGGAAATATCTACACAGCGATCTGCATATACATGGAAATATCTACAAAGCTATCTCTTTACACATGGAAATAAGTACAGCGCTATCTCTATAAACATGGAAAAAGCTACACCGCCATCTGTATGAACATGGAATTATCTGCACCGCCATCTGTATGAACATTTAAATATCTACACCGCCATCTATATTAAGATGGAGATATCTACACCGCTATCTGTATAAACCTGGAAATATCTACACCGCTATCTGTATAAACATGGAAATATCTACACCGCTACCTGTATAAACATGGAAATGTCAGCACCGCTATCTGTATGACCATGGAAATATCTACACTGCTATCTCTATGAACATGGAAATATCTACACCGCTATCTGTATGAACATGGAAATATCTACACCGCTATCTTTATGAACATGGAAATATCTACACCGCTATCTGTATGAACATGGATATATCTACACAGCCCTCTGGATGAACAAGGAAATATCCACACCGCTATCTGTGTAAACATGCATACATCTTCAACGCTATCTGTAGAAACATGGAAATATCTACACCGCTATCTGTATGAACATGGAAATATTTACACCGCTATGTGTTTGAAGATGGAAATATATACACCGCTAGCTGCATGAAAATGGAAATATCTACACAGCTATCTGCATATACATGGAAATATCTACACAGCTATCTCTTTACACATGGAAATAACTACACCACTATCTGTATGAACATGGAAATATCTACACCGCCATCTGTATGAACATGGAAATATCTGCACCGCCATCTGTATGAACATTTAAATATCTACACCGCCATCTGTATTAAGATGGAGATATCTACACCGCTATCTGAATAAACATGGAAATATCTACACTGCTATCTATATAAACATGGAAATATCCACTCAGCTATCTGTATAAACATGGAAATATCTACACCGCTACCTGTATAAACATGGAAATATCAGCACTGCTATCTGTATGAACATGGAAATATCTACACCGCTATCTGTATGAACATGGAAATATCTACACCGCTATCTGTATGAACATGGAAATATCTACAAAGCTATCTGAATGAACATGGAAATATCTACACCGCTATATGTTTGAACATGTGCATATCTACACCACTATCTGCATGAAAATGGAAATATCTACAAAGCTATCTGCATATACAATGAAATATCTACACAGCTATCTATTTACACATAGAAGTAACTACACCGCTATATCTATAAACATGGAAATATCTACACCGCCATCTGTATGAACATGGAAATATCTGCACCGCGATCTGTATGAACATATAAATATCTACACCGCCATCTGTATTAAGAAGGAAATATCTAAACTGCTATCTGTATAAACATGGAAATATCTACACCGCTATCTGTATGAACATGGAAATATCTACACCGCTATCTGTATCAACATGGAAATATCTACACCGCTATCTGTATGAACATGGATATAGCTACACCGCCATCTGAATGAACATGGAAATAGCTACACCGCTATCTGTATGAACATGGAAATATCTACACCACTCTCTGTATGACCATCGATATATCTTCACAGCCATCTGGATGAACATGGAAATATCTACACCGCTATCTGTGTAAACATGCATAGAACTTCACCGATATCTGTATAAACATGGAAATATCTACACCGCTATCTGTATGAACATGGCAACATCTACACCGCTATCTGTATGAACATGGAAATATCTACAACGCTATCTGTTTGAACATGGAAATATCTTCACCGCTATCTGCATGAATATGGTAATATCTACAATGCTATCTGCATATACATTTAAATATCTACACAGCTATCTCTTTACACATGGAAATAACTACACCGCTATCTGTATGAACATGGAAATATCTACACCGCCATCTGTATGAACATGGAAATATCTGCACCGCCATCTGTATGAACATATAAATATCTACACCGCCATCTGTATTAAGATGGAGATATCTACACTTCTATCTGTATAAACATGGAAATATCTACACCGCCATCTGTACGAACATATAAATCTCTACACCGCCATCTGTATTAAGAAGGAGATATCTAAACCGCTATCTGTATAAACATGGAAATATCTACACCGCTGCCTGTATGAACATGGAAATATCAGCACCGCTATCTGTATGAACATGGAAATATCTACACCGCTATCTGTATGAACATGGAAATAGCTACACCGCTATCTGTATGAACATGGAAATAGCTACACCGCTCTCTGTATGAACATGGATATATCTACAGAGCCATCTGGATGAACATGGAAATATCTACACAGCTATCAGTATGAACATGGAAATATATACACCGCTATCTGTGTAAACATGATTACATCTTCACCGCTATCTGTATAAACATGGAAATATCTACACCGCTATCTGTATGAACATGGAAATATCTACACCGCTATCTGTATAAACATGGAAATTTCTACACCGCTACCTGGATAAACATGGAAATATCAGCACCGCTATCGGTAGGAACATGGAAATATCTACACCGCTATCTGTACGAACATGGAAATATCTACACAGCTATATGTATGAACATGGAAATAGCTACACCGCTATCTGTATGAACATGGAAATATCTACACCACTATCTGTATGAACATGGAAATATCTACACCGCTATCTGTATGAACATGGATATATCTACACAGCCATCTGGATGAACATGGAAATATCTAAACCGCTATCTGTATGAACATGGAAATATCTACACCGCTATCTGGGTAAACATGCATACACCTTCACCGCTATCTGTATAAACATGGAAATATCTACACCGCTATCTGTATGAACATGGAAATAGCTACACCGCTATCTGTATGAACATGGAAATATCTACACCGCTATCTGTATGAACATGGATATATCTACACTGCCATCTGGATGAACATGGAAATATCTACACCGCTATCTGTGTAAACATGCATACATCTTCACCGCTATCTGTATAAACATGGAAATATCTACACCGCTATCTGTATGAACATGGAAATATCTACACCGCTATCTGTATGAACATGGAAATATCTACACCGCTATCTGTTTGAACATGGAAATATCTACACCGCTATCTGTATGAAGATCGAAATATCTACAACGCTATCTGTGTAAACATGCATACATCTTCACCGCTATCTATATAAACATGGAAATATCTACACTGCTTTCTGTATGAACGTGGAAATATCTACACCGCCATCTGTTTGAACATGGAAATATCTACACCGCTATCTGCATGAAAATGGAAATATCTACACAGCGATCTGCATATACATGGAAATATCTACAAAGCTATCTCTTTACACATGGAAATAACTACAGTGCTATCTCTATAAACATACAAATATCTACACCGCCATCTGTATGAACACGGAAATATCTGCACCGCCATCTGTGTGAACATATAAATATCTACTCCGCCATCTATATTAAGATGGAAATATCTACACCGCTATGTGTGTAAACATGCTTACATCTTCACCGCTATCTGTATAAACATGGAAATATCTACACCGCTATCTTTATCAACATGGAAATATCTACACCGCTATCTGTATGAACATTTAAATATCTACACCGCTATCTGTTTGAACATGGAAATATCTACACCACTATCTGCATGAAAATGGAAATATCTACACTGCTATCTGCATATACATTTAAATATGTACACTGCTATCTCTTTACACATGGAAATAACTACACCGTTATCTGTATGAACATGGAAATATCTACACCGCCATCTGTATGAACATGGAAATATCTGCACCGCCATCTTTATGAAAATATAAATATCTACACCGCCATCTGTATTAAGATAGAGATATCTCCACCGCTATCTGTATAAACATGGAAATATCTACACCGCTATCTGTATAAACATGGAAATATCTACACCGCTACCTGTATAAACATGGAAATATCAGCACTGCTATCTGTATGAACATGGAAATATCTACACAGCTATCTGTATGAACATGGAAATATCTACACTGCTATCTGTATGCACATGGAAATATCTACACCGCTATCTGTGTAAACATGCATACATCTTCACCGCTATCTGTATAAACATGGAAATATCTACAACGCTATCTGTATGAACATCGAAATATCTACACCGCTATCTGTTTGAACATGGAAATATCTAAACCGCTATCTGCATGAAAATAGAAATATCTACACAGCTATCTGCATATACATGGAAATATCTTCAAAGCTATCTCTTTACACATGGAAATAACTACACCGCTATCTCTATAAACACGGAAATATCTACACTGCCATCTGAATGAACATGGAAATATCTGCACCGCCATCTGTATAAACATATAAATATCTACACCGCCATCTGTATTTAGATGGAGATATCTACACCGCTATCTGTATAAACTTGGAAATATCTACACCGCTATCTGTATAAACATGGAAATACCTACACCGCTATCTGTATAAACATGGAAATACCTACACCGCTACCTGTATAAACATGGAAATGTCAGCACCGCTATCGGTATGAACATGGATATATCTACACCGCTATCTCTATGAACATGGAAATATCTACACCGCTATCTGTATGAACATGGAAATATCTACACCACTATCTGTAGGAACATGGAAATATCTACACCGCTATCAGCATGAACATGGATATATCTACGCAGCCATCTGGATGAACATGGAAATATCTACACCGCTATCTGCATGAACATGGAAATATCTACACCGCTATCTGTGTAAACATGCATACATCTTCACCGCAATCTGTATAAGCATGGAAATATCAACACCGCTATCTGTATGAACGTGGAAATATCTACACCGCTATCTGTTTGAACATGGAAATATCTAAACCGCTATCAGCATGAAAATGGAAATATCTACACAGCTATCTGCATATACATGGAAATATCTACACATGTATCTCTTTACACATGTAAATAACTACACCGCTTTCTGTATGAACATGGAAATGTCTGCACCGCCATCTGTATGAACATATAAATATCTACACCGCCATCTGTATTAAGATGGAGATATCTACACCGCTATCTGTATAAACATGGAAATATCTACACCGCTATCTGAATAAACATAGAAATATCTACACCGCTCTCTGTATAAACATGGAAATATCAGCAAGGCTATCTGTATGAACATGGAAATATCAGCCCCTCTATCTGTATGAACATGGAAGTATCTACACCGCTATCTCTATGAACATGGAAATATCTAAACCGCTATGTGCATGAAAATGGAAATATATATACAGCTATCTGCATATACATGGAAATATCTACACAGCTATCTCTTTACACATGGAAATAACTACACCGCTATCTGTGAACATGGAAATATCTTCACCGCCATCTGTAGGAACATGGATATATCTACACAGCAATCTGGATGAACATGGAAATATGTACACCGCTATCTGTATGAACATGGAAATATCTACACCACTATCTGTGTAAACATGCATACATCTTCACCGCTATCTGTATAAACATGGAAATATCTACACTGCTTTCTGTATGAACATGGAAATATCTACACCGCTATCTGTTTGAACATGGAAATATCTACACCGCTATCTGCATGAAAATGGAAATATCTACACAGCGATCTGCATATACATGGAAATATCTACAAAGCTATCTCTTTACACGTGGAAATAAGTACAGCGCTATCTCTATAAACATGGAAATACCTACACCGCCATCTCTATGAGCATGGAAATATCTGCACCGCCATCTGTATGAACATATAAATATCTACACCGCCATCTATATTAAAATGGAGATATCTACACCGCTATCTGTATAAACTTGGAAATATCTACACTGCTATCTCTATGAACATGGAAATTTCTACACCGCTATCTGTATGAACATGGAAATTGCTACACCGCTATCAGTATGAACATGGAAATATCAACACCACTACCTGTATGAACATGGAAATATCTACACCGCTATCTGTATGAACATGGATATATCTACACAGCCATCTGGATGAACACGGAAATATCTACACTGCTATCTGTATGAACATGGAAATATCTACACCACTATCTGTGTAAATATGCATACATCTTCACCGCAATCTGTATAAACATGGAAATATCTACACCGCTATCTGTATGAACATGGAAATATCTACACCGCTATCTGTTTGAACATGGAAATATCTACACCGCTATCTGCATGAAAATGGAAATATCTACACAGCTATCTGCATATACATGGAAATATCTACACAGCTATCTCTTTACACATGGAAATAACTACACCGCTATCTGTATGAACATGGAAATATCTTCACCGCCATCTGTATGAACATGGAAATAGCTGCACCAACATCTGTATGAACATATACATATCTACACGGCCATCTGTATTAAGATGGAGATATCTACACCGATATCTGTATAAACATGGAAATATCTACACCGCTATCTGTATAAACATGGCAATATCTACACCGCTATCTGTATAAACATGGAAATATCTACACCGCTACCTGTATAAACATGGAAATATCAGCACCGCTGTCTGTATGAACATGGAAATATCAGCCCCTCTATCTGTATGAACATGGAGACATCTACACCGCTATCTGTATGAACATGGAAATATCTACACAGCTATCTGAATGAACATGGAAATAACTTCACCGCCATCTGTATGAACATGGATATATCTACATAGCCATCTGGATGAACATGGATATATCTACACAGCCCTCTGGATGAACATGGAAATATCCACACTGCTATCTGTGTAAACATACATACATCTTCACCGCTATCTGTATAAACATGGAAATATCTACACCGCTAACTGTATGAACATGGATATATCTACACAGCCCTCTGGATGAACATGGAAATATCCACACTGCTATCTGTGTAAACATGCATACACCTTCACCGCTATCTGTATAAACATGGAAATATCTACACCGCTATCTGTATGAACATGGAAATATCTACACCGCTATCTGTTTGCAGATGGAAATATATACACCGCTATCTGCATGAAAATGGAAATATCTACACAGCTATCTGCATGAAAATGGAAATATCTACACAGCTATCTGCATATACATGGAAATATCTACACAGCTATCTCTTTAGACATGTAAATTACTACACCGCTATCTGTATGAACATGGAAATATCTACACCGCTATCTGTTTGAACATGGAAATATGTACACCGCTATCTGCATGAAAATGGAAATACCTACAAAGCTATCTGCATATACATGGAAATATCTACACACCTATCTCTTTACACGTGGAAATATCTACACCGCTCTATCTATAAACATGGAAATATCTACACCGCCATCTGTATGAACATGGAAATATCTGCAAAGCCATCTGTATGAACATATAAATATCTACACCGCCATCTGTATTAAGAAGGATATATCTAAACCGCTATCTGTATAAACATGGAAATATCTACACCGCTGCCTGTATAAACATGGAAATATCAGCACCGCTATCTGTATGAACATGGAAATACCTACACAGCTATCTCTTAACACATGGAAATAAGTACACCGCTATCTCTATAAACATGGAAATATCTACACCGCCATCTGTATGAACATGGAAATATCTGCACCACCATCTGTATGAACATATAAATATCTACACCGCCATCGGTATTAAGATGGAGATATCTACACCGCTATCTGAATAAACATGGAAATATCTACACCGCTATCTGTTTAAAGATGGAAATATCTACACCGCTATCTGTATAAACATGGAAATATCAGCACCGCTATCTGTATGAAGATGGAAATATCTAGACCGCTATCTTTATGAACATGGAAATATCTACACCGCTATCTGTATGAACATGGAAATGTCTACAAAGCTATCTGAATGAACATGGAAATATCTACACCTCTATCTGTTTGAACATGTAAATATCTACACCGCTATCTGCATGAAAATGGAAATATCTACAAAGCTATCTGCATATACATGGAAATATCTACAAAGCTATCCCTTTACACATGGAAATAACTACACCGCTATATCTATAAACATGGAAATATCTACACCGCCATCTGTATGAAAATGGAATTATCTGCACCAACATTAGTATGAACATATACTTATCTAGACGGCCATCTGTATTAAGATGGAGATATCTTCACCACAATCTGTATAAGCATGGAAATATCAACACCGCTATCTGTATAAACATGGAAATATCTAAACCTCTATCTGCATAAACATGGATATATCTACACCGCTACCTGTATAAACAAGGAAATATCAGCACCGCTATCTGTTAGAACATGGAAATATCAGCCCGTCTATCTGTATGAACATGAAGATATCTACACCGCTATCTGTATGAACATGGAAATATCTTCACTGCCATCTGTATGAACATGGATATATCTACACAGCCATCAGGATGAACATGGAAATATCTTCACTCCTATCTGTATGAACATGGATATAGCTACACCGCTATCTGTATGAACATGGAAATATCTTCACCGCCATCTGTATGAACATGGATATATCTACACAGCCATCTGGATGAACATGGAAATATCTACACCGCTATCTGTATGAACATGGAAATAGCTACACCGCTATCTGTATGAACATGGAAATATCTACACCGCAATCTGTATGAACATGGAAATATCTACACCGCTATCTGTATGAACATGGAAATATCTTCACCGCCATCTGTATGAACATGGATATATCTACAGAGCCATCGGGATGAACATGGAAATATCTACACAGCTATCTGTATGAACATGGAAATATATACACCGCTATCTGTGTAAACATGCATACATCTTCACTGCTATCTGTATAAACATGGAAATAACTACACCGCTATCTGTATTAAGATGGAGATATCTACACCGCTATCTGTATAAACATGGAAATATCTACACCGCTATCTGTATAAACATGGAAATATCTACACCGCTATCTGTATAAACATGGAAATATCAGCACCGCTATCTGTATGAAGATGGAAATATCTAGACCGCTATCTTTATGAACATGGAAATATCTACACCGCTATCTGTATGAACATGGAAATGTCTACAAAGCTATCTGAATGAACATGGAAATATCTACACCTCTATCTGTTTGAACATGTAAATATCTACACCGCTATCTGCATGAAAATGGAAATATCTACAAAGCTATCTGCATATACATGGAAATATCTACAAAGCTATCCCTTTACACATGGAAATAACTACACCGCTATATCTATAAACATGGAAATATCTACACCGCCATCTGTATGAAAATGGAAATATCTGCACCAACATTAGTATGAACATATACTTATCTAGATGGCCATCTGTATTAATATGGAGATATCTTCACCGCAATCTGTATAAGCATGGAAATATCAACACCGCTATCTGTATAAACATGGAAATATCTACACCTCTATCTGCATAAACATGGATATATCTACACCGCTACCTGTATAAACAAGGAAATATCAGCACCGCTATCTGTTTGAACATGGAAATATCAGCCCGTCTATCTGTATGAACATGGAGATATCTACACCGCTATCTGTATGAACATGGAAATATCTTCACTGCCATCTGTATGAATATGGATATATCTACACAGCCATCAGGATGAACATGGAAATATCTTCACTCCTATCTGTATGAACATGGATATAGCTACACCGCTATCTGTATGAACATGGAAATATCTACACCACTATCTGTTTGAACATGGAAATATCTTCACCGCCATCTGTATGAACATGGAAATATCTACACCGCTATCTGTATGAACATGGAAATATCTGCGCCGCCATCTGTATGAACATATAAATATCTACACCGCCATCTGTATTAAGATGGATATATCTACACCGCTATCTGAATAAACATGGAAATATCTACACCGCTATCAGTATAAACATGGAAATATCTATACCGCTACCTGTATAAACATGGAAATACCAGCACCGCTATCTGTATGAACATGGAAATATCTACACCGCTATCTGTATGAACAAGGAAATATATACACCGCTATCTGTATGAACATGGAAATATCTACAAAGCTATCTGAATGAACATGGAAATATCTACACCGCTATCTGTTTCAACATGTAAATATCTACACCGCTATCTGCATGAAAATGGAAATATCTACAAAGCTATCTGCATATTCATGGAAATATCTACACAGCTATCTCTTTACACATGGAAATAACTACACCGCTATATGTATAAACAGGGAAATATCTACACCGCCATCTGTATGAACATGGAAATATCTGCACCGCCATCTGTATGAACATATAAATATCTACAACGCCATCTGTATTAAGAAGGAAATATCTAAACCGCTATCTGTATAAACATGGAAATATCTACACCGCTGCCTGAATAAACATGGAAATATCAGCACCGCTCTCTGTATGAAAATGGAAATATCTACACCGCTATCTGTATGAACATGGAAATATCTACACCACTATCTGTATGAACATGGAAATATCTACACCGCTATCTGTATGAACATGGATATATCTACACAGCCATCTGGATGAACATGGAAATATCTACACCGATATCTGTATGAACATAGAAATATCTACACCGCTATCTGTGTAAACATGCATACATCTTCACCGCTATCTGTATAAACATGGAAATATCTACACCGCTATATGTATGAACATGGAAATAGCTACACCGCTATCTGTATGAACATGGAAATATCCGCACCGCTATCTGCATGAACATGGAAATAACTACACCGCTATCTGTTTGAACATGGAAATATCTACAACGCTATATGCATGAAAATGGAAATATCTGCACTGCTATCTGCATATACATGGAAATATCTACACAGCTATCTGTATGAACATGGAAATATCTACACCGCCATCTGTATGAACATGGAAATATCTGCACCGCCATCTGAATGAACATATAAATATCTACATCGCCATCGGTATTAAGATGGAGATATCAACACCGCTATCTGTATGAACATGGAAATATCAGCACCGCTATCTGTATGAAGATGGAAATATCTACACCGCTATCTGTATGAACATGGAAATATCTACACCCCTTTCTGTATGAACATGGATATATCTACACAGCCCTCTGGATTAACATGGAAATATCCACACCGCTATCTGTGTAAACATGCATACATCTTCACCGCTATCTGTATAAACATGGAAATATCTACACCGCTATCTGTATGAACTTGGAAATATCTACACCGCTATCTGTTTGAAGATGGAAATATATACACCGCTATCTGCATGAAAATGGAAATATCTACACAGCTCTCTGCATATAGATGGAAATATCTACACAGCTATCTCTTTACACATGGAAATAACTACACCGCCATCTGTATGAACATAGAAATATCTGCACCGAAATCTGTATGAACATATAAATATCTACAGCGCCATCTGTATTAAGATGGAGATATCTACACCGCTATCTGAATAAACATGGAAATATCTACACCGCTATCTGTATAAACATGGAAATATCTACACCGCTATCAGTATAAACATGGAAATATCTACACCGCTACCTGTATAAACATGGAAATATCAGCACCGCTATCTGTATGAACATGGAAATATCTACACCGCTATCTGTATGAACAAGGAAATATATACACCGCTATCTGTATGAACATGGAAATATCTACAAAGCTATCTGAATGAACATGGAAATATCTACACCGCTATCTGTCTGAACATGTAAATATCTACACCGCTATCTGCATGAAAATGGAAATATCTACAAAGCTATCTGCATATTCATGGAAATATCTACACAGCTATCTCTTTACGCATGGAAATAACTACACCGCTATATCTATAAACATGGAAATATCTACACCGCCATCTGTATGAACATGGAAATATCTGCACCGACATCTGTATGAACATATAAATATCTACACCGCCATCTGTATTAATAAGGAAATATCTAAACCTCTATCAGTATAAAAATGGAAATATCCACACCTCTGCCTGTATAAACACGGAAATATCAGCACCGCTATCTGTATGAACATGGAAATATCTACACCGCTATCTGTTTGAACATGGATATATCTACAGAGCCATCTGGATGAACATGGAAATTTCTACACAGCTATCTGTATGAACATGGAAATATATACACCGCTATCTGTGTAAACATGCATACATCTTCACCGCTATCTGTATAAACATGGAAATATCTACACCGCTATCTGTATGAACATGGAAATATCTACACCGCTATATGTATAAACATGGAAATTTCTACACCGCTACCTGTATAAACATGGAAATATCAGCACCGCTATCGGTAGGAACATGGAAATATCTACACCGCTATCTGTACGAACATGGAAATATCTACACCGCTATCTGTATGAACATGGAAATAGCTACACCGCGATCTGTATGAACATGGAAATATCTACACCACTATCTGTATGAACATGGAAATATCTACACCGCTATCTGTATGAACATGGATATATCTACACAGCCATCTGGATGAACATGGAAATATCTACACCGCTATCTGTATGAACATGGAAATATCTACACCGCTAACTGTGTAAACATGCATACATCTTCACCGCTATCTGTATAAACATGGAAATATCTACACCGCTATCTGTATGAACATGGAAATAGCTACACCGCTATCTGTATGAACATGGAAATATCTACACCGCTATCTGTATGAACATGGATATATCTACACAGCCATCTGGATGAACATGGAAATATCTATACCGCTATCTGTGTAAACATGCATACATCTTCACCGCTATCTGTATAAACATGGAAATATCTACACCGCTATCTGTATGAACATGGAAATATCTACACCGCTATCTGTATGAACATGGAAATATCTATGCTGCTATCTGTTTGAACATGGAAATATCTACACCGCTATCTGTATGAAGATGGAAATATCTACAACGCTATCTGTGTAAACATGCATACATCTTCACCGCTGTCTATATAAACATGGAAATATCTACACTGCTTTCTGTATGAACGTGGAAATATCTACACCGCTATCTGTTTGAACATGGAAATATCTACACCGCTATCTGCATGAAAATGGAAATATCTACACAGCGATCTGCATATACATGGAAATATCTACAAAGCTATCTCTTTACACATGGAAATAACTACAGCGCTATCTCTATAAACATACAAATATCTACACTGCCATCTGTATGAACACGGAAATATCTGCACTGCCATCTGTATGAACATATAAATATCTACTCCGCCATCTATATTAAGATGGAAATATCTACACCGCTATGTGTGTAAACATGCTTACATCTTCACTGCTATCTGTATAAACATGGAAATATCTACACTGCTGTCTGCATATACATTTAAATATGTACACTGCTATCTCTTTACACATGGAAATAACTACACCGCTATCTCTATAAACATGGAAATATCTACACCGCCATCTGTATGAACATGGAAATATCTGCACCGCCATCTGTATGAACATACAAATATCTACACCGCCATCTGTATTAAGATGGTGATATCTACACCGCTATCTGTATAAAGATGGAAATATCTACACCGCTATCTGTATAAACATGGAAATATCTACACAGCTATCTGTATGAACATGGAAATATCTACACCGCTACCTGTATAAACATGGAAATATCAGCACCGCTATCAGTATGAACATGGAAATATCTACACCGCTATCTGTATGAACATGGATATATCTACACCGCCATCTGTATGAACATGAAAATATCTTTACCGCCAACTGTATGAACATGGATATATCTACACAGCCATCTGTATAAACATGGAAATATCTTTACCGCCATCTGTATGAACATGGATATATCTACACAGCCATCTGTATGAACATGGAAATATCTATACCGCTATCTGTATGAACATGGAAATATGTACACCGCTATCTGTGTGAACATGGATATATCTACACAGCCATCTGGATGAACATGGAAATATCTACACCGCTATCTGTGTAAACATGCATAGATCTTCACCGCTATCTGTATAAACATGGAAATATCTACACCGCTATCTGTATGAACATGGAAATATCTACACCGCTATCTGTATGAACATGGAAATATCTACACCGCTATCTGTTTGAAGATGGAAATATATACACCGCTATCTGCATGAAAATGTAAATATCTACACAGCTATCTGCATATACATGGAAATATCTACACAGCTATATCTTTACACATGGAAATAACTACACCGCTATCTGTATGAACATGGAAATATCTACACTGCCATCTGTATGAACATGGAAATATCTGCACCGCCATCTGTATGAACATATAAATATCTACACCGCCATCTGTATTAAGATGGAGATATCTACACCGCTATCTGTATAAACATGGAAATATCTACACCGCTATCTGCATAAACATGGAAATATCTACACCGCTATCTGTATAAACATGGAAATTTCTACACCGCTACCTGTATAAACATGGAAATATCAGCACTGCTATCTGTATGAACATGGAAATATCTACACCGCTATCTGTACGAACATGGAAATATCTACACCTCTATCTGTATTAACATGGAAATAGCTTCACCGCTATCTGTATGAACATGGAAATATCTACACCACTATCTGTATGAACATGGAAATATCTACACCGCTATCTGTATGAACATGGATATATCTACACAGCAATCTGGATGAACATGGAAATATCTACACCGATATCTGTATGAACATGGAAATATCTACACCGCTATCTGTGTAAACATGCATACATCTTCACCGCTATCTGTTTAAACATGGAAATATCTACACCGCTATCTGTATGAACATGGAAATAGCTACACCGCTATCTGTATGAACATGGAAATATCTGCACCGCTATCTGTATGAACATGGAAATGTCTACACCGCTATCTGAACATGGAAATATCTACACCGCTATCTGCATGAAAATGGAAATATCTGCACTGCTATATGCATATACATGGAAATATCTACACAGCTATCTCTTTACACATGGAAGTAACTACCCTGCTATATCTATAAACATGGAAATATCTACACAGCCATCTGTATGAACATGGAAATATCTGCACCGCCATCTGTATGAACATATAAATATCTACACCGCCAAATGTATTAAGAAGGAAATATCTAAACTGCTATCTGTATAAACATGGAAATATCTACACCGCTATCTGTATGAACATGGAAATATCTACACCGCTATCTGTATCAACATGGAAATATCTACCACGCTATCTGAATGAACATGGAAATAGCTACAGCAATATCTGAATGAACATGGAAATATCTTCACCGCTATCTGTATGAACATGGAAATATCTACACCGCTATCTGTATGAACATGGAAATATCTGCACCGCTATCTGTATGAACATGGAAATATCTACACCGCTATCTGTTTGAACATGGAAATATCTACACCGCTGTCTGCATGAAAATGGAAATATCTACACAGCTATCTGCATATACATGGAAATATCTACACAGCTATCTCTTTACACATGGAAATAACTACACCGCTATCTCTATAAACATGGAAATATCTACACCGCCATCTGTATGAACATGGAAATATCTGCACCGCCATCTGTATGAACATACAAATATCTACACCGCCATCTGTATTAAGATGGTGATATCTACACCGCTATCTGTATAAAGATGGAAATATCTACACCGCTATCTGTATAAACATGGAAATATCTACACAGCTATCTGTATGAACATGGAAATATCTACACCGCTACCTGTATAAACATGGAAATATCAGCACCGCTATCAGTATGAACATGGAAATATCAACACCGCTATCTGTATGAACATGGATATATCTACACAGCCATCTGTATGAACATGAAAATATCTTTACCGCCAACTGTATGAACATGGATATATCTACACAGCCATCTGTATAAACATGGAAATATCTTTACCGCCATCTGTATGAACATGGATATATCTACACAGCCATCTGTATGAACATGGAAATATCTACACCGCTATCTGTATGAACATGGAAATATGTACACCGCTATCTGTGTGAACATGGATATATCTACACAGCCATCTGGATGAACATGGAAATATCTACACCGCTATCTGTGTAAACATGCATAGATCTTCACCGCTATCTGTATAAACATGGAAATATCTACACCGCTATCTGTATGAACATGGAAATATCTACACCGCTATCTGTATGAACATGGAAATATCTACACCGCTATCTGTTTGAAGATGGAAATATATACACCGCTATCTGCATGAAAATGTAAATATCTACACAGCTATCTGCATATACATGGAAATATCTACACAGCTATATCTTTACACATGGAAATAACTACACCGCTATCTGTATGAACATGGAAATATCTACACTGCCATCTGTATGAACATGGAAATATCTGCACCGCCATCTGTATGAACATATAAATATCTACACCGCCATCTGTATTAAGATGGAGATATCTACACTGCTATCTGTATAAACATGGAAATATCTACACCGCTATCTGCATAAACATGGAAATATCTACACCGCTATCTGTATAAACATGGAAATTTCTACACCGCTACCTGTATAAACATGGAAATATCAGCACTGCTATCTGTATGAACATGGAAATATCTACACCGCTATCTGTACGAACATGGAAATATCTACACCTCTATCTGTATTAACATGGAAATAGCTTCACCGCTATCTGTATGAACATGGAAATATCTACACCACTATCTGTATGAACATGGAAATATCTACACCGCTATCTGTATGAACATGGATATATCTACACAGCAATCTGGATGAACATGGAAATATCTACACCGATATATGTATGAACATGGAAATATCTACACCGCTATCTGTGTAAACATGCATACATCTTCACCGCTATCTGTTTAAACATGGAAATATCTACACCGCTATCTGTATGAACATGGAAATAGCTACACCGCTATCTGTATGAACATGGAAATATCTGCACCGCTATCTGTATGAACATGGAAATGTCTACACCGCTATCTGAACATGGAAATATCTACACCGCTATCTGCATGAAAATGGAAATATCTGCACTGCTATATGCATATACATGGAAATATCTACACAGCTATCTCTTTACACATGGAAGTAACTACCCTGCTATATCTATAAACATGGAAATATCTACACAGCCATCTGTATGAACATGGAAATATCTGCACCGCCATCTGTATGAACATATAAATATCTACACCGCCATCTGTATTAAGAAGGAAATATCTAAACTGCTATCTGTATAAACATGGAAATATCTACACCGCTATCTGTATGAACATGGAAATATCTACACCGCTATCTGTATCAACATGGAAATATCTACCACGCTATCTGAATGAACATGGAAATAGCTACACCAATATCTGAATGAACATGGAAATATCTACACCGATATCTGTATGAACATGGATATATCTACACAGCCATCTGGATGAACATGGAAATATCAACACCGCTATCTGTATGAACATGGAAATATCTACACCACTCTCTGTATGAACATGGATATATCTTCACAGCCATCTGGATGAACATGGAAATATCTACACCGATATCTGTATAAACATGGAAATATCCACACCACTATCTGTATAAACATGGAAATATCTACAGCGCTACCTGTATAAACATGGAAATATCAGCACCGCTATCTGTATGAACATGGAAATATCTACACCGCTATCTGTATGAACATGGAAATATCTACATCGCTATCTGTAGGAACATGGATATATCTACACAGCCCTCTGGATGAACATGGAAATATCCACACCGCAACTGTGTAAACATGCATACATCTTCACCGTTATCTGTATAAACATGGAAATAACTACACCGCTATCTGTATGAACATGGAAATATCTTAACCGCCATCTGTATGAACATGGATATATCTACACAGCCATCTGGATGAACATGGAAATATCTACACCGCTATCTGTGTGAACATGGAAATATCTACACCCCTATCTGTGTAAACATGCATACATCTTCACCGCGACCTGTATAAACATGGAAATATCGACACTGCTATCTGTATGAACATGGAAATATCTACATCGCTATCTGTTTGAACATGAAAATATCTACACCGCTCTCTGCATGAAAATGGAAATATCTACACAGCGATCTGCATATACATGGAAATATCTACAAAGCTATCTCTTTACACATGGAAATAAGTACAGCGCTATCTCTATAAACATGGAAAAAGCTACACCGCCATCTGTATGAACATGGAAATATCTGCACCGCCATCTGTATGAACATTTAAATATCTACACCGCCATCTATATTAAGATGGAGATATCTACACCGCTATCTGTATAAACCTGGAAATATCTACACCGCTATCTGTATAAACATGGAAATATCTACACCGCTACCTGTATAAACATGGAAATATCAGCACCGCTATCTGAATGAACATGGAAATATCTACACCGCTATCTCTATGAACATGGAAATATCTACACCGCTATCTGTATGAACATGGAAATATCTACACCGCTATCTGTATGAACATGGGAATATCTACACCGCTATCTGTATGAACATGGATATATCTACACAGCCCTCTGGATGAACAAGGAAATATCCACACCGCTATCTGTGTAAACATGCATACATCTTCACCGCTATCTGTAGAAACATGGAAATATCTACACCGCTATCTGTATGAACATGGAAATATCTACACCGCTATCTGTTTGACGATGGAAATATATACACCGCTAGCTGCATGAAAATGGAAATATCTACACAGCTATCTCTTTACACATGGAAATAACTACACCACTATCTGTATGAACATGGAAATATCTACACCGCCATCTGTATGAACATGGAAATATCTGCACCACCATCTGTATGAACCTATAAATATCTACACCGCCATCTGTATTAAGATGGAGATATCTACACCGCTATCTGAATAAACATGGAAATATCTACACCGCTATCTATATAAACATGGAAATATCTACTCCGCTATCTGTATAAACATGGAAATATCTACACCGCTACCTGTATAAACATGGAAATATCAGCACCGCTATCTGTATGAACATGGAAATATCTACACCGCTATCTGTATGAACATGGAAATATCAGCACCGCTATCTGTATGAACATGGAAATATCTACACCGCTCTCTGTATGAACATGGAAATATCTAAACCGCTATCTGTATGAACATGGAAATATCTACAAAGCTATCTGAATGAACATGGAAATATCTACACCGCTATCGGTTTGAACACGTACATATCTACACCACTATCTGCATGAAAATGGAAATATCTACAAAGCTATCTGCATATACAATGAAATATCTACACAGCTATCTCTTTACACATGGAAGTAACTACACCGCTATATCTATAAACATGGAAATATCTACACCGCCATCTGTATGAACATGGAAATATCTGCACCGCCATCTGTATGAACATATAAATATCTACACCGCCATCTGTATTAAGAAGGAAATATCTAAACTGCTATCTGTATAAACATGGAAATATCTACACCGCTATCTGTATGAACATGGAAATATCTACAACGCTATCTGTATCAACATGGAAATATCTACACCGCTATCTGAATGAACATGGAAATAGCTACACCAATATCTGAATGAACATGGAAATATCTACACCGCTATCTGTATGAACATGGATATATCTTCACAGCCATCTGGATGAACATGGAAATATCTACACCGCTATCTGTATGAACATGGAAATATCTACAAAGCTATCTGAATGAACATGGAAATATCTACACCGCTATCTGTTTGAACACGTACATATCTACACCACTATCTGCATGAAAATGGAAATATCTACAAAGCTATCTGCATATACAATGAAATATCTACACAGCTATCTCTTTACACATGGAAGTAACTACACCGCTATATCTATAAACATGGAAATATCTACACCGCCATCTGTATGAAGATGGAAATATCTACAACGCTATCTGTGTAAACATGCATACATCTTCACCGCTATCTATATAAACATGGAAATATCTACACTGCTTTCTGTATGAACGTGGAAATATCTACAGCGCTATCTGTTTGAACATGGAAATATCTACACCGCTATCTGCATGAAAATGGAAATATCTACACAGCGATCTGCATATACATGGAAATATCTAAAAAGCTATCTCTTTACACATGGAAATAACTACAGCGCTATCTCTATAAACATACAAGTATCTACACCGCCATCTGTATGAACACGGAAATATCTGCACCGCCATCTGTATGAACATATAAATATCTACTCCGCCATCTATATTAAGATGGAAATATCTACAGCGCTATGTGTGTAAACATGCTTACATCTTCACCGCTATCTCTATAAACATGGAAATATCTACACCGCTATCTGTTTGAACATGGAAATATCTACACCACTATCTGCATGAAAATGGAAATATCTACACTGCTATCTGCATATACATTTAAATATGTACACTGCTATCTCTTTACACATGGAAATAACTACAACGTTACCTGTATGAACATGGAAATATCTACACCGCCATCTGTATGAACATGGAAATATCTGCACCGCCATCTGTATGAAAATATAAATATCTACACCGCCATCTGTATTAAGATAGAGATATCTCCACTGCTATCTGTATAAACATGGAAATATCTATACCACTACCTGTATAAACATGGAAATATCAGCACCGCTATCAGTATGAACATGGAAATATCTTCACCGTTATCTGTATGAACATGGAAATATCTACACCGCTATCTGTATGAACATGGAAATATCTACACCGCTATCTGTATGAACATGGAAATATCTACACCGCTATGTGTTTGAACATGGAAATATCTACACCGCTGTCTGCATGAAAATGGAAATATCTACACAGCTATCTGCATATACATGGAAATATCTACACAGCTATCTCTTTACACATGGAAATAACTACACCGCTACCTCTATAAACATGGAAATATCTACACCGCCATCTGTATGAACATGGAAATATCTGCACCGCCATCTGTATGAACATATAAATATCTACACCGCCATCTGTATTAAGATGGAGATATCTACACCGCTATCTGAATAAACATGGAAATATCTACACCGCTATCTGTATAAACATGGAAATACCTACACCGCTATCTGTATGAACATGGAAATATCTACACCGCTGCCTGTATAAACATGGAAATATCAGCACCGCTATCTGTATGAACATGGAAATATCTACACCGCTATCTGTATGAACATGGAAATATCTACACCGCTATCTGCATTAACATGGAAATAGCTACACCGCTATCTGTATGAACATGGAAATATCTACACAGCCATCTGGATGAACATGGAAATATCTACTCCGCTATCAGTGTAAACATGGATAGATATTCACCGCCTTCTGTATAAACATGGAAATATCTACACCGCTATCTGTATGAACATGGAAATATCTACACCGCTATCTGTTTGAACATGGAAATATCTACTCCGCTATCTGCATGAAAATGGAAATATCTACACTGCTATCTGCGTATACGTGGAAATATCTACACAGCTATCTCTTTACACATGGAAATAACTACAACGCTATCTGTATGAACATGGAAATATCTACACCGCCATCTGTATGAACATGGAAATATCTGCACCGCCATCTGTATGAACATATAAATATCTACACCGCCATCTGTGTTAAGATGGAGATATCTCCACTGCTATCTGTATAAACATGGAAATATCTACACCGCTATCTGTATAAACATGGAAATATCTACACCGCTATCTGTATAAACATGGAAATATTTACACCACTACCTGTATAAACATAGAACTATCAGCACCGCTGTGTGTATGAACATGGAAATATCTACACCGCTATCTGTATGAACATGGAAATATCTACACCGCTATCTGTATGAACATGGAAATATCTACACCGCTATCTGAATGAACATGGAAATATCTACACCGCTATCTGTTTGAACATGGAAATATCTACACCGCTGTCTGCATGAAAATGGAAATATCTACACAGCTATCTGCATATACATGGAAATATCTACACAGCTATCTCTTTACACATGGAAATAACTACACCGCTATCTCTATAAACATGGAAATATCTACACCGCCATCTGTATGAACATGGAAATATCCGCACCGCCATCTGTATGAACATATAAATATCTACACTGCCGTCTGTATTAAGAAGGAGATATCTACACCGCTATCTGTATAAACATGGAAATATCTACACCGCTATCTGTATAAACATGGAAATATCTACACCGCTCCCTGTATAAACATGGAAATATCAGCACTGCTATCTGTATGAACATGGAAATATCTACACAGCTATCTGTATGAACATGGAAATATCTACACTGCTATCTGTATGCACATGGAAATATCTACACCGCTATCTGTGTAAACATGCATACACCTTCACCGCTATCTGTATAAACATGGAAATATCTACAACGCTATCTGTATGAACATGGAAATATCTACACCGCTGTCTGTTTGAACATGGAAATATCTAAACCGCTCTCTGCATGAAAATAGAAATATCTACACAGCTATCTGCATATACATGGAAATATCTTCAAAGCTATCTCTTTACACATGGAAATAACTACACCGCTGTCTCTATAAACACGGAAATATCTACACTGCCATCTGTATGAACATGGAAATATCTGCACCGCCATCTGTATAAACATATAAATATCTACACCGCCATCTGTATTTCGATGGAGATATGTACACCGCTATCTGTATAAACTTGGAAATATCTACACCGCTATCTGTATAAACATGGAAATACCTACACCGCTATCTGTATAAACATGGAAATACCTACACCGCTACCTGTATAAACATGGAAATGTCAGCACCGCTATCGGTATGAACATGGAAATATCTACACCGCTATCTCTATGAACATGGAAATATCTACACCGCTATCTGTATGAACATGGAAAAATCTACACCACTATCTGTAGGAACGTGGAAATATCTACACCGCTATCAGCATGAACATGGATATATCTACGCAGCCATCTGGATGAACATGGAAATATCTACACCGCTATCTGCATGAACATGGAAATATCTACACCGCTATCTGTGTAAACATGCATACATCTTCACCGCAATCTGTATAAGCATGGAAATATCAACACCGCTATCTGTATGAACGTGGAAATATCTACACCGCTATCTGTTTGAACATGGAAATATCTAAACCGCAATCAGCATGAAAATGGAAATATCTACACAGCTATCTGCATATACATGGAAATATCTACACATCTATCTCTTTACACATGTAAATAACTACACCGCTATCTGTATGAACATGGAAATGTCTGCACCGCCATCTGTATGAACATATAAATATCTACACCGCCATCTGTATTAAGATGGAGATATCTACACCGCTATCTGTATAAACATGGAAATATCAGCACGGCTATCTGTATGAACATGGAAATATCAGCCCCTCTATCTGTATGAACATGGAAGAATCTACACCGCTATCTCTATGAACATGGAAACATCTAAACCGCTATCTGCATGAAAATGGAAATATATACACAGCTATCTGCGTATACATGGAAATATCTACACAGCTATCTCTTTACACATGGAAATAACTACACCGCTATCTGTATGAACATGGAAATATCTTCCCCGCCATCTGTAGGAACATGGATATATCTACACAGCAATCTGGATGAACATGGAAATATCTACACCGCTATCTGTATGAACATGGAAATATCTACACCGCTATCTGTGTAAACATGCATACATCTTCACCGCTATCTGTATAAACATGGAAATACCTACACTGTTATCTGTATGAACATGGAAATATCTACACCGCTATCTGTTTGAACATGGAAATATCTACACCGCTATCTGCATGAAAATGGAAATATCTACTCAGCGATCTCCATATACATGGAAATATCTACAAAGCTATCTCTTTACACGTGGAAATAAGTACAGCGCTATCTCTATAAACATGGAAATAGCTGCACCGCCATCTGTATGAACATGGAAATATCTGCACCGCCATCTGTATGAACATATAAATATCTACACCGCTATCTGTATAAACATGGAAATATCTACACCGCTACCTGTATAAACATGGAAATATCAGCACCGCTATCTGTATGAACATGGATATATCTACACCGCTATCTGTATGAACATGGAAATATCTACACCGTTATCTGTATGAACATGGATATATCTACACAGCCCTCTGGATGAACATGGAAATATCCACACCGCTATCTGTGAAAACATGCATACATCTTCACCGCTATCTGTATAAACATGGAAATATCTACACCGCTATCTGTATGAACATGGAAATATCTACACCGCTATCTGTTTGAAGATGGAAATATATACATCGCTATCTGCATGAAAATGGAAATATCTACACAGCTCTCTGCATATAGATGGAAATATCTACACAGCAATCTCTTTACACATGGAAATAACTACACCGCTATTTGTATGGACATGGACATATCTACACCGCCATCTGTATGAACATGGAAATATCTGCACGGCCATCTGTATGAACACATAAATATCTACACCACCATCTGTATTAAGATGGAGATATCTACACCGCTATCTGAATAAACATGGAAATATCTAAACCGATATCTGTATGAACATGGAAATATCTACACTGCTATCTGTATGAACATGGAAATAGCTACACCGTTATCTGTATGAACATGGAAATATCTACACCGCTATCTGTATGAACCTGGATATATCTACACAGCCATCTGGATGAACATGGAAATATCTACACCGCTATCTGTGTAAACATGGAAATATCTACACTGCTATCTGTATGAATATGGAAATATCTGCACCGCTATCTGTATGAACATGGAAATATCTACACCGCTATCTGTACGAACATCAAATATCTACACCGCTATCTGCATATAGATGGAAATATCTACACTGCTATCTGCATATACATGGAAATATCTACACAGCTATCTCTTTACACATGGAAATAACTACACCGCTATCTGTATGAACATGGAAATATCTACACCGCCATCTGTATGAACATGGAAATATCTGCACCGCCATCTGTATGAACATATAAATATCTACACCGCCATCTGTATTAAGATGGAGATATCTACACCGCTATCTGTAGAAACATGGAAATATCTATACCGCTATCTGTATAAACATGGAAATATCTACACCGCTATCTATATAAACATGGAAATACATATGCCGCTACCTGTATAAACATGGAAATATCAGCACCGCTATCTGTATGAAAATGGAAATATCTACACTGCTATCTGTATGAACATGGAAATATCTACACCGCTATCTGTACGAACATGGATATATCTACACAGCCCTCTGGATGAACATGGAAATATCCACACCGCTATCTTTGTAAACATGCATACATCTTCACCGCTATCTGTATAAACATGGAAATGTCTACACCGCTATCTCTATGAACATGGAAATATCTACACCGCTATCTGTTTGAAGATGTAATTATATACACCGCTATCTGCATGAAAATGGAAATATCTACACAGCTATCTGCATATAGATGGAAATATCTACACAGCTATCTCTTTACACATGGAAATAACTACACCGCTATCTGTATGAACATGGAAATATCTACACCGCCATCTGAATGAAGATGGAAATATCGGCACCGCCATCTGTATGAACATATAAATATCTACACCGCCATCTCTATTAAGATGGAGATATCTACACCGCTATCTTTATAAACATGGTAATATCTACACCGCTATCTGTATAAACATGGAAATATCTACACCACTACCTGTATAAACATGGAAATATCAGCACCGCTATCTGTATGTACCTGGAAATATCTACACCACTATCTGTATGAACATGGAAATATCTACAAAGCTATCTGAATGAACATGGAAATATCTACACCGCTATCTGTATGAACATGGAAATATCTACACCGCTATCTGTTTGAACATGGAAATATCTACTCCGCTGTCTGCATGAAAATGGAAATATCTACACAGCTATCTGCATATACATGGAAATATCTACACAGCTATCTCTTTACACATGGAAATAACTACACCGCTATCTCTATAAACATGGAAATATCTACACCGCCATCTGTATGAACATGGAAATATCCGCACCGCCATCTGTATGAACATATAAATATCTACACTGCCATCTGTATTAAGAAGGAGATATCTACACCGCTATCTGTATAAACATGGAAATATCTACACCGCTATCTGTATAAACATGGAAATATCTACACCGCTCCCTGTATAAACATGGAAATATCAGCACTGCTATCTGTATGAACATGGAAATATCTACACAGCTATCTGTATGAACATGGAAATATCTACACTGCTATCTGTATGCACATGGAAATATCTACACCGCTATCTGTGTAAACATGCATACACCTTCACCGCTATCTGTATAAACATGGAAATATCTACAACGCTATCTGTATGAACATGGAAATATCTACACCGCTGTCTGTTTGAACATGGAAATATCTAAACCGCTCTCTGCATGAAAATAGAAATATCTACACAGCTATCTGCATATACATGGAAATATCTTCAAAGCTATCTCTTTACACATGGAAATAACTACACCGCTGTCTCTATAAACACGGAAATATCTACACTGCCATCTGTATGAACATGGAAATATCTGCACCGCCATCTGTATAAACATATAAATATCTACACCGCCATCTGTATTTCGATGGAGATATGTACACCGCTATCTGTATAAACTTGGAAATATCTACACCGCTATCTGTATAAACATGGAAATACCTACACCGCTATCTGTATAAACATGGAAATACCTACACCGCTAACTGTATAAACATGGAAATGTCAGCACCGCTATCGGTATGAACATGGAAATATCTACACCGCTATCTCTATGAACATGGAAATATCTACACCGCTATCTGTATGAACATGGAAAAATCTACACCACTATCTGTAGGAACGTGGAAATATCTACACCGCTATCAGCATGAACATGGATATATCTATGCAGCCATCTGGATGAACATGGAAATATCTACACCGCTATCTGCATGAACATGGAAATATCTACACCGCTATCTGTGTAAACATGCATACATCTTCACCGCAATCTGTATAAGCATGGAAATATCAACACCGCTATCTGTATGAACGTGGAAATATCTACACCGCTATCTGTTTGAACATGGAAATACTAAACCGCAATCAGCATGAAAATGGAAATATCTACACAGCTATCTGCATATACATGGAAATATCTACACATCTATCTCTTTACACATGTAAATAACTACACCGCTATCTGTATGAACATGGAAATGTCTGCACCGCCATCTGTATGAACATATAAATATCTACACCGCCATCTGTATTAAGATGGAGATATCTACACCGCTATCTGTATAAACATGGAAATATCAGCACGGCTATCTGTATGAATATGGAAATATCAGCCCCTCTATCTGTATGAACATGGAAGAATCTACACCGCTATCTCTATGAACATGGAAATATCTAAACCGCTATCTGCATGAAAATGGAAATATATACACAGCTATCTGCGTATACATGGAAATATCTACACAGCTATCTCTTTACACATGGAAATAACTACAACGCTATCTGTATGAACATGGAAATATCTACACCGCCATCTGTATGAACATGGAAATATCTGCACCGCCATCTGTATGAACATATAAATATCTACACCGCCATCTGTGTTAAGATGGAGATATCTCCACTGCTATCTGTATAAACATGGAAATATCTACACCGCTATCTGTATAAACATGGAAATATCTACACCGCTATCTGTATAAACATGGAAATATTTACACCACTACCTGTATAAACATAGAACTATCAGCACCGCTGTGTGTATGAACATGGAAATATCTACACCGCTATCTGTATGAACATGGAAATATCTACACCGCTATCTGTATGAACATGGAAATATCTACACCGCTATCTGAATGAACATGGAAATATCTACACCGCTATCTGTTTGAACATGGAAATATCTACACCGCTGTCTGCATGAAAATGGAAATATCTACACAGCTATCTGCATATACATGGAAATATCTACACAGCTATCTCTTTACACATGGAAATAACTACACCGCTATCTCTATAAACATGGAAATATCTACACCGCCATCTGTATGAACATGGAAATATCCGCACCGCCATCTGTATGAACATATAAATATCTACACTGCCATCTGTATTAAGAAGGAGATATCTACACCGCTATCTGTATAAACATGGAAATATCTACACCGCTATCTGTATAAACATGGAAATATCTACACCGCTCCCTGTATAAACATGGAAATATCAGCACTGCTATCTGTATGAACATGGAAATATCTACACAGCTATCTGTATGAACATGGAAATATCTACACTGCTATCTGTATGCACATGGAAATATCTACACCGCTATCTGTGTAAACATGCATACACCTTCACCGCTATCTGTATAAACATGGAAATATCTACAACGCTATCTGTATGAACATGGAAATATCTACACCGCTGTCTGTTTGAACATGGAAATATCTAAACCGCTCTCTGCATGAAAATAGAAATATCTACACAGCTATCTGCATATACATGGAAATATCTTCAAAGCTATCTCTTTACACATGGAAATAACTACACCGCTGTCTCTATAAACACGGAAATATCTACACTGCCATCTGTATGAACATGGAAATATCTGCACCGCCATCTGTATAAACATATAAATATCTACACCGCCATCTGTATTTCGATGGAGATATGTACACCGCTATCTGTATAAACTTGGAAATATCTACACCGCTATCTGTATAAACATGGAAATACCTACACCGCTATCTGTATAAACATGGAAATACCTACACCGCTACCTGTATAAACATGGAAATGTCAGCACCGCTATCGGTATGAACATGGAAATATCTACACCGCTATCTCTATGAACATGGAAATATCTACACCGCTATCTGTATGAACATGGAAAAATCTACACCACTATCTGTAGGAACGTGGAAATATCTACACCGCTATCAGCATGAACATGGATATATCTACGCAGCCATCTGGATGAACATGGAAATATCTACACCGCTATCTGCATGAACATGGAAATATCTACACCGCTATCTGTGTAAACATGCATACATCTTCACCGCAATCTGTATAAGCATGGAAATATCAACACCGCTATCTGTATGAACGTGGAAATATCTACACCGCTATCTGTTTGAACATGGAAATATCTAAACCGCAATCAGCATGAAAATGGAAATATCTACACAGCTATCTGCATATACATGGAAATATCTACACATCTATCTCTTTACACATGTAAATAACTACACCGCTATCTGTATGAACATGGAAATGTCTGCACCGCCATCTGTATGAACATATAAATATCTACACCGCCATCTGTATTAAGATGGAGATATCTACACCGCTATCTGTATAAACATGGAAATATCAGCACGGCTATCTGTATGAACATGGAAATATCAGCCCCTCTATCTGTATGAACATGGAAGAATCTACACCGCTATCTCTATGAACATGGAAACATCTAAACCGCTATCTGCATGAAAATGGAAATATATACACAGCTATCTGCGTATACATGGAAATATCTACACAGCTATCTCTTTACACATGGAAATAACTACACCGCTATCTGTATGAACATGGAAATATCTTCCCCGCCATCTGTAGGAACATGGATATATCTACACAGCAATCTGGATGAACATGGAAATATCTACACCGCTATCTGTATGAACATGGAAATATCTACACCGCTATCTGTGTAAACATGCATACATCTTCACCGCTATCTGTATAAACATGGAAATACCTACACTGTTATCTGTATGAACATGGAAATATCTACACCGCTATCTGTTTGAACATGGAAATATCTACACCGCTATCTGCATGAAAATGGAAATATCTACTCAGCGATCTCCATATACATGGAAATATCTACAAAGCTATCTCTTTACACGTGGAAATAAGTACAGCGCTATCTCTATAAACATGGAAATAGCTGCACCGCCATCTGTATGAACATGGAAATATCTGCACCGCCATCTGTATGAACATATAAATATCTACACCGCTATCTGTATAAACATGGAAATATCTACACCGCTACCTGTATAAACATGGAAATATCAGCACCGCTATCTGTATGAACATGGATATATCTACACCGCTATCTGTATGAACATGGAAATATCTACACCGTTATCTGTATGAACATGGATATATCTACACAGCCCTCTGGATGAACATGGAAATATCCACACCGCTATCTGTGAAAACATGCATACATCTTCACCGCTATCTGTATAAACATGGAAATATCTACACCGCTATCTGTATGAACATGGAAATATCTACACCGCTATCTGTTTGAAGATGGAAATATATACATCGCTATCTGCATGAAAATGGAAATATCTACACAGCTCTCTGCATATAGATGGAAATATCTACACAGCAATCTCTTTACACATGGAAATAACTACACCGCTATTTGTATGGACATGGACATATCTACACCGCCATCTGTATGAACATGGAAATATCTGCACGGCCATCTGTATGAACACATAAATATCTACACCACCATCTGTATTAAGATGGAGATATCTACACCGCTATCTGAATAAACATGGAAATATCTAAACCGATATCTGTATGAACATGGAAATATCTACACTGCTATCTGTATGAACATGGAAATAGCTACACCGTTATCTGTATGAACATGGAAATATCTACACCGCTATCTGTATGAACCTGGATATATCTACACAGCCATCTGGATGAACATGGAAATATCTACACCGCTATCTGTGTAAACATGGAAATATCTACACTGCTATCTGTATGAATATGGAAATATCTGCACCGCTATCTGTATGAACATGGAAATATCTACACCGCTATCTGTACGAACATCAAATATCTACACCGCTATCTGCATATAGATGGAAATATCTACACTGCTATCTGCATATACATGGAAATATCTACACAGCTATCTCTTTACACATGGAAATAACTACACCGCTATCTGTATGAACATGGAAATATCTACACCGCCATCTGTATGAACATGGAAATATCTGCACCGCCATCTGTATGAACATATAAATATCTACACCGCCATCTGTATTAAGATGGAGATATCTACACCGCTATCTGTAGAAACATGGAAATATCTATACCGCTATCTGTATAAACATGGAAATATCTACACCGCTATCTATATAAACATGGAAATACCTATGCCGCTACCTGTATAAACATGGAAATATCAGCACCGCTATCTGTATGAAAATGGAAATATCTACACTGCTATCTGTATGAACATGGAAATATCTACACCGCTATCTGTACGAACATGGATATATCTACACAGCCCTCTGGATGAACATGGAAATATCCACACCGCTATCTTTGTAAACATGCATACATCTTCACCGCTATCTGTATAAACATGGAAATGTCTACACCGCTATCTCTATGAACATGGAAATATCTACACCGCTATCTGTTTGAAGATGTAATTATATACACCGCTATCTGCATGAAAATGGAAATATCTACACAGCTATCTGCATATAGATGGAAATATCTACACAGCTATCTCTTTACACATGGAAATAACTACACCGCTATCTGTATGAACATGGAAATATCTGCACCGCCATCTGAATGAAGATGGAAATATCGGCACCGCCATCTGTATGAACATATAAATATCTACACCGCCATCTCTATTAAGATGGAGATATCTACACCGCTATCTTTATAAGCATGGTAATATCTACACCGCTATCTGTATAAACATGGAAATATCTACACCGCTACCTGTATAAACATGGAAATATCAGCACCGCTATCTGTATGTACCTGGAAATATCTACACCACTATCTGTATGAACATGGAAATATCTACAAAGCTATCTGAATGAACATGGAAATATCTACACCGCTATCTGTATGAACATGGAAATATCTACACCGCTATCTGTTTGAACATGGAAATATCTACTCCGCTGTCTGCATGAAAATGGAAATATCTACACAGCTATCTGCATATACATGGAAATATCTACACAGCTATCTCTTTACACATGGAAATAACTACACCGCTATCTCTATAAACATGGAAATATCTACACCGCCATCTGTATGAACATGGAAATATCCGCACCGCCATCTGTATGAACATATAAATATCTACACTGCCATCTGTATTAAGAAGGAGATATCTACACCGCTATCTGTATAAACATGGAAATATCTACACCGCTATCTGTATAAACATGGAAATATCTACACCGCTCCCTGTATAAACATGGAAATATCAGCACTGCTATCTGTATGAACATGGAAATATCTACACAGCTATCTGTATGAACATGGAAATATCTACACTGCTATCTGTATGCACATGGAAATATCTACACCGCTATCTGTGTAAACATGCATACACCTTCACCGCTATCTGTATAAACATGGAAATATCTACAACGCTATCTGTATGAACATGGAAATATCTACACCGCTGTCTGTTTGAACATGGAAATATCTAAACCGCTCTCTGCATGAAAATAGAAATATCTACACAGCTATCTGCATATACATGGAAATATCTTCAAAGCTATCTCTTTACACATGGAAATAACTACACCGCTGTCTCTATAAACACGGAAATATCTACACTGCCATCTGTATGAACATGGAAATATCTGCACCGCCATCTGTATAAACATATAAATATCTACACCGCCATCTGTATTTCGATGGAGATATGTACACCGCTATCTGTATAAACTTGGAAATATCTACACCGCTATCTGTATAAACATGGAAATACCTACACCGCTATCTGTATAAACATGGAAATACCTACACCGCTACCTGTATAAACATGGAAATGTCAGCACCGCTATCGGTATGAACATGGAAATATCTACACCGCTATCTCTATGAACATGGAAATATCTACACCGCTATCTGTATGAACATGGAAAAATCTACACCACTATCTGTAGGAACGTGGAAATATCTACACCGCTATCAGCATGAACATGGATATATCTATGCAGCCATCTGGATGAACATGGAAATATCTACACCGCTATCTGCATGAACATGGAAATATCTACACCGCTATCTGTGTAAACATGCATACATCTTCACCGCAATCTGTATAAGCATGGAAATATCAACACCGCTATCTGTATGAACGTGGAAATATCTACACCGCTATCTGTTTGAACATGGAAATATCTAAACCGCAATCAGCATGAAAATGGAAATATCTACACAGCTATCTGCATATACATGGAAATATCTACACATCTATCTCTTTACACATGTAAATAACTACACCGCTATCTGTATGCACATGGAAATGTCTGCACCGCCATCTGTATGAACATATAAATATCTACACCGCCATCTGTATTAAGATGGAGATATCTACACCGCTATCTGTATAAACATGGAAATATCAGCACGGCTATCTGTATGAATATGGAAATATCAGCCCCTCTATCTGTATGAACATGGAAGAATCTACACCGCTATCTCTATGAACATGGAAATATCTAAACCGCTATCTGCATGAAAATGGAAATATATACACAGCTATCTGCGTATACATGGAAATATCTACACAGCTATCTCTTTACACATGGAAATAACTACACCGCTATCTGTATGAACATGGAAATATCTTCCCCGCCATCTTTAGGAACATGGATATATCTACACAGCAATCTGGATGAACATGGAAATATCTACAGCGCTATCTGTATGAACATGGAAATATCTACACCGCTATCTGTGTAAACATGCATACATCTTCACCGCTATCTGTATAAACATGGAAATACCTACACTGTTATCTGTATGAACATGGAAATATCTACACCGCTATCTGTTTGAACATGGAAATATCTACACCGCTATCTGCATGAAAATGGAAATATCTACTCAGCGATCTCCATATACATGGAAATATCTACAAAGCTATCTCTTTACACGTGGAAATAAGTACAGCGCTATCTCTATAAACATGGAAATAGCTGCACCGCCATCTGTATGAACATGGAAATATCTGCACCGCCATCTGTATGAACATATAAATATCTACACCGCTATCTGTATAAACATGGAAATATCTACACCGCTACCTGTATAAACATGGAAATATCAGCACCGCTATCTGTATGAACATGGATATATCTACACCGCTATCTGTATGAACATGGATATATCTACACCGCTATCTGTATGAACATGGAAATATCTACACCGCTATCTGTATGAACATGGATATATCTACACAGCCCTCTGGATGAACATGGAAATATCCACACCGCTATCTGTGAAAACATGCATACATCTTCACCGCTATCTGTATAAACATGGAAATATCTACACCGCTATCTGTATGAACATGGAAATATCTACACCGCTATCTGTTTGAAGATGGAAATATATACATCGCTATCTGCATGAAAATGGAAATATCTACACAGCTCTCTGCATATAGATGGAAATATCTACACAGCAATCTCTTTACACATGGAAATAACTACACCGCTATTTGTATGGACATGGACATATCTACACCGCCATCTGTATGAACATGGAAATATCTACACCGCTATCTGTGTAAACATGGAAATATCTACACTGCTATCTGTATGAATATGGAAATATCTGCACCGCTATCTGTATGAACATGGAAATATCTACACCGCTATCTGTACGAACATCAAATATCTACACCGCTATCTGCATATAGATGGAAATATCTACACTGCTATCTGCATATACATGGAAATATCTACACAGCTATCTCTTTACACATGGAAATAACTACACCGCTATCTGTATGAACATGGAAATATCTACACCGCCATCTGTATGAACATGGAAATATCTGCACCGCCATCTGTATGAACATATAAATATCTACACCGCCATCTGTATGAACATGGAAATATCTGCACCGCCATCTGTATGAACATATAAATATCTACACCGCCATCTGTATTAAGATGGAGATATCTACACCGCTATCTGTAGAAACATGGAAATATCTATACCGCTATCTGTATAAACATGGAAATATCTACACCGCTATCTATATAAACATGGAAATACCTACGCCGCTACCTGTATAAACATGGAAATATCAGCACCGCTATCTGTATGAAAATGGAAATATCTACACTGCTATCTGTATGAACATGGAAATATCTACACCGCTATCTGTACGAACATGGATATATCTACACAGCCCTCTGGATGAACATGGAAATATCCACACCGCTATCTTTGTAAACATGCATACATCTTCACCGCTATCTGTATAAACATGGAAATGTCTACACCGCTATCTCTATGAACATGGAAATATCTACACCGCTATCTGTTTGAAGATGGAATTATATACACCGCTATCTGCATGAAAATGGAAATATCTACACAGCTATCTGCATATAGATGGAAATATCTACACAGCTATCTCTTTACACATGGAAATAACTACACCGCTATCTGTATGAACATGGAAATATCTACACCGCCATCTGTATGAAGATGGAAATATCGGCACCGCCATCTGTATGAACATATAAATATCTACACCGCCATCTCTATTAAGATGGAGATATCTACACCGCTATCTGAATAAACATGGTAATATCTACACCGCTATCTGTATAAACATGGAAATATCTACACCGCTACCTGTATAAACATGGAAATATCAGCACCGCTATCTGTATGTACCTGGAAATATCTACACCACTATCTGTATGAACATGGAAATATCTACAAAGCTATCTGAATGAACATGGAAATATCTACACCGCTATCTGTTTGAACATGTAAATATCTACACCGCTATCAGCAGGAAAATGGAAATATCGGCAAAGCTATCTGCATATACATGGAAATATCTACACAGCTATCTCTTTACACATGGAAATAACTACACCGCTATATCTATAAACATGGAAATATCTACACCACCATCTGTATGAACATGGAAATATCTGCACCGCCATCTGTTTGAACATATAAATATCTTCACCGCCATCTGTATTAAGAAGGAAATATCTAAACCGCTATCTGTATAAACACGGAAATATCAGCACCGCTATCTGTATAAACATGGAAATATCTACACCGCTATCTGTATGAACATGGAAATATCTGCACCGCTATCTGTATGAAAATGGAAATATCTACACCGCTATCTGTTTGAACATGGAAATATCTACACAGCTATCTCTTTACACATGGAAATAACTGCACCGCTATCTGTATGAACATGGAAATATCTACACCGCCATCTGTATGAACATGGAAATATCTGCACCGCCATCTGAATGAACATATAAATATCTACACCGCCATCTGTATTAAGATAGAGATATCTACACCGCTATCTGTATAAACATGGAAATATCAACACCGCTACTTGTATAAACATGGAAATATCTACACCCCTATCTGTATAAACATGGAAATATCTACACCGCTACCTGTATAAACATGGAAATATCAGCACCGCTATCTGTATGAACATGGAAATATCTACACCGCTATCTGTATGAACATGGAAATATCTACACCGCTATCTGTATGATCATGGATATAGGTACACAGCCCTCTGGATGAACATGGAAATCTCTACACCACTATTTGTGTAAACATGCATACATCTTCACCGCTTTCTGTATAAACATGGAAATATCTACACCGCTATCTCTATGAACATGGAAAAATCTACCCCGCTATCTGTTTGAAGATGGAAATATATACACAGCTATCTGCATGAAAATGGAAATATCTACACAGCTATCTGCATATAGATGGAAATATCTACACAGCTATCTCTTTACACATTGAAATATCTACACCGCTATCTGAAAGAACATAGAAATATCAGCACCGCTATCTGTATGAACATGGAAATACCTACACCGCTATCTGTATGAACATGGAAATATCTACACTGCTATCTGTATGAACATGGATATATCTACACAGCCCTCTGGATGAACATGGAAATATCCACACCGCTATCTGTGTAAACATGCATACATCTTCACCGCTACCTGTATAAACATGGAAATATCTACACCGCTATCTGTATGAACATGGAAATATCTACACCGCTGTTTGAAGATGGAAATATATACATCGCTATCTGCATGAAAATGGAAATATCTACACAGCTATCTGCATATAGATGGAAATATCTACACAGCAATCTCTTTACACATGGAAATAACTACACCGCTATCTGTATGAACATGGACATATCTACACCGCCATCTGTATGCACATGGAAATATCTGCACGGCCATCTGTATGAACATATAAACATCTACACAGCCATCTGTATTAAGATGGAGATATCTACACCGCTATCTGAATAAACATGGAAATATCTACACCGCTATCTGTATGAACATGGAAATATCTACACCGCTATCTGTATGAACATGGAAATAGCTACACCGTTATCTGTATGAACATGGAAATAGCTACACCGCTATCTGTATGAACATGGAAATATCTACACCGCTATCTGTATGAACATGGATATATCTACACAGCCATCTGGATGAACATGGAAATATCTACACCGCTATCTGTATGAACATGGAAATATCTACACCGCTATCTGTATGAACATGGATATATCTACACAGCCATCTGGATGAACATGGAAATATCTACACCGCTATCTGTGTAAACATGCATACATCTTCACCGCTATCTGTATAAACATGGAAATATCTACACTGCTATCTGTATGAACATGGAAATATCTGCACCGCTATCTGTATGAACATGGAAATATCTACACCGCCATCTGTTTGAACATGGAAATATCTACACCGCTATCTGCATGAAAATGGAAATATCTACACTGCTATCTGCATATACATGAAAATATCTACACAGCTATCTCTTTACACATGGAAATAACTACACCGCTATCTGTATGAACATGGAAATATCTACACCGCCATCTGTATGAACATGGAAATATCTGCACCGCCATCTGTATGAACATATAAATATCTACACCGCCATCTGTATTAAGATGGAGATATCTACACCGTATCTGTATAAACATGGAAATATCTACACCGCTATCTGTCTAAACATGGAAATATCTACACCGCTATCTGTATAAACATGGGAATATCTACACCGCTACCTGTATAAACATGGAAATATCAGCACCGCTATCTGTATGAACATGGAAATATCTACACTGCTATCTGTATGAACATGGAAATATCTACACCGCTATCTGTATGAACATGGATATACCTAAACAGCCCTCTGGATGAACATGGAAATATCCACACCGCTATCTGTGTAAACATGCATACATCTTCACCGCTATCTGTATAAACATGGAAATATCTACACCGCTATCTGTATGAACATGGAAATATCTACACCGCTATCTGTTTGAAGATGGAAATATATACATCGCTATCTGCATGAAAATGGAAATATCTACACAGCTATCTGCATATAGATGGAAATATCTACACAGCAATCTCTTTACACATGGAAATAACTACACCGCTATCTGTATGAACATGGAAATATCTACACCGCTATGTGTATGAACATGGATATATCTACAAAGCCATCTGGATGAACATGGAAATATCTACACCGCTATCTGTGTAAACATGCATACATCTTCACCGCTATGTGTATAAACATGGAAATATCTACACTACTATCTGTATGAACATGGAAATATCTGCACCGCTATCTGTATGAACATGGAAATATCTACACCGCTATCTGTTTGAACATGGAAATATCTACACCGCTATCTGCATGAAAATGGAAATATCTACACTACTATCTGCATATACATGGAAATATCTACACAGCTATCTCTTTACACATGGAAATAACTACACCGCTATCTGTATGAACATGGAAATACCTACACCGCCATCTGTATGAACATGGAAATATCTGCACCGCCATCTGTATGAACATATAAATATCTACACCGCCATCTATATTAAGATGGAGATATCTACACCGCTATCTGTATAAACATGGAAATATCTACACCGCTATCTGTATAAACATGGAAATATCTACACCGCTATCTGTATAAACATGGTGATATCTACACCGCTACCTGTATAAACATGGAAATATCAGCACTGCTGTCTGTATGAACATGGAAATATCTACACTGCTATCTGTATGAACAAGGAAATATCTACACCGCTAGCTGTATGAACATGGATATATTTACACAGCCCTCTGGATGAACATGGAAATATCCACACCGCTATCTGTGTAAACGTGCATACATCTTCACCGCTATCTGTAAAAACATGGAAATACCTACACCGCTATCTCTATGAACATGGAAATATCTACACCGCTATCTGTTTGAAGATGGAAATATATACACGGCTATCTGCATGAAAATGGAAATATCTACACAGCTATCTGCATATAGATGGAAATATCTACACAGCTATCTGCATATAGATGGAAATATCTACACAGCTATCTCTTTACACATGGAAATAACTACACCGCTATCTGTATGAACATGGAAATATCTACGCCGCCATCTGTATGAACATGGAAATATCTGGACCGCCATCTGTATGAACATATAAATATCTACACCGCCATCTGTATTAAGATGGAGATATCTACACCGCTATCTGTATAAACATGGAAATATCAACACCGCTATCTGTATAAACATGGAAATATCTACACCGCTATCTGTATAAACATGGACATATCTACACCGCTAACTGTATAAACATGGAAATATCAGCACCACTATCTGTATGAACATGGAAATATCTACACCGCTATCTGTATGAACATGGAAATATCTACACCGCTATCTGTATGAACATGGATATACGTACACAGCCCTCTGGATGAACATGGAAATCTCTACACCGCTATCTGTGTAAACATGCATACATCTTCACCGCTATCTGTATAAACATGGAAATATCTACACCGCTATCTCTATGAACATGGAAATATCTACACCGCTATCTGTTTGAAGATGGAAATATATACACAGCTATCTGCATGAAAATGGAAATATCTACACAGCTATCTGCATATAGATGGAAATATCTACACAGCTATCTCTTTACACATTGAAATATCTACACCGCTATCTGAATGAACATGGAAATATCAGCACCACTATCTGTATGAACATGGAAATACCTACACGGCTATCTGTATGAACATGGAAATATCTACACCGCTATCTGTATGAACATGGAAATATCTACACCGCTATCTGAATGAACATGGATATATCTACACAGCCCTCTGGATGAACATGGAAATATCCACACCGCAACTGTGTAAACATGCATACATCTTCACCGTTATCTGTATAAACATGGAAATAACCACACCGCTATCTGTATGAACATGGAAATATCTTAACCGCCATCTGTATGAACATGGATAAATCTACACAGCCATCTGGATGAACATGGAAATATCTAAACCGCTATCTGTATAAACATGGAAATATCTACACCCCTATCTGTGTAAACATGCATACATCTTCACCGCTACCTGTATAAACATGGAAATATCGACACTGCTATCTGTATGAACATGGAAATATCTACACCGCTATCTGTTTGAACATGAAAATATCTGCACCGCTATCTGCATGAAAATGGAAATATCTACACAGCGATCTGCATATACATGGAAATATCTAAAAAGCTATCTCTTTACACATGGAAATAAGTACAGCGCTATCTCTATAAACATGGAAAAAGCTACACCGCCATCTGTATGAACATGGAAATATCTGCACCGCCATCTGTATGAACATTTAAATATCTACACCGCCATCTATATTAAGATGGAGATATCTACACCGCTATCTGTATAACCCTGGAAATATCTACACCGCTATCTGTATAAACATGGAAATATCTACACCGCTACCTGTATAAACATGGAAATATCAGCACCGCTATCTGTATGACCATGGAAATATCTACACCGCTATCTCTATGAACATGGAAATATCTACACCGCTATCTGTATGAACATGGAAATATCTACACCGCTATCTGTATGAACATGGGAATATCTACACCGCTTTCTGTATGAACATTGATATATCTACACAGCCTTCTGGATGAACAAGGAAATATCCACACCGCTATCTGTGTAAACATGCATACATCTTCACCGCTATCTGTAGAAACATGGAAATATCTACACCGCTATCTGTATGAACATGGAAATATCTACACCGCTATCTGTTTGAAGATGGAAATATATACACCGCTAGCTGCATGAAAATGGAAATATCTACACAGCTATCTGAATATACATGGAAATATCTACACAGCTATCTCTTTACACATGGAAATAACTACACCACTATCTGTATGAACATGGAAATATCTACAACGCTATCTGTATGAACATGGAAATATCTACACCGCCATCTGTATGAACATGGAAATATCTGCACCGCCATCTGTATGAACATATAAATATCTACACCGCCATCTGTATTAAGAAGGAAATATCTAAACTGCTATCTGTATAAACATGGAAATATCTACACCGCTGTCTGTATGAACATGGAAATATCTACAACGCTATCTGTATGAACATGGAAATATCTACACCGCCATCTGTATGAACATGGAAATATCTGCAGCGCCATCTGTATGAACATATAAATATCTACACCGCCATCTGTATTAAGAAGGAAATATCTAAACTGCTATCTGTATAAACATGGAAATATCTACACCGCTATCTGTATGAACATGGAAATATCTACACCGCTATCTGTATCAACATGGAAATATCTACACCGCTATCTGTATGAACATGGAAATAGCTACACCGCTATCTGAATGAACATTGAAATATCTACACCGCTATCTGTATGAACATGGATATATCTACACAGCCATCTGGATGAACATGGAAATATCTACACCGCTATCTGTATGAACATGGAAATATCTACACCACTCTCTGTATGAACATGGATATATCTTCACAGCCATCTGGATGAACATGGAAATATCTACACCGCTATCTGTGTAAACATGCATAGAACTTCACCGCTATGTGTATAAACATGGAAATATCTACACCGCTATCTGTATGAACATGGAAACATCTACACCGCTATCTGTATGAACATGGAAATATCTACACCGCTATCTGTTTGAACATGGAAATATCTACACCGCTATCTGCATGAATATGGTAATATCTACAATGCTATCTGCATATACATTTAAATATCTACACAGCCATCTCTTTACACATGGAAATAACTACACCGCTATCTGTATGAACATGGAAATATCTACACCGCCATCTGTATGAACATGGAAATATCTGCACCGCCATCTGTATGAACATATAAATATCTACACCGCCATCTGTATTAAGATGGAGATATCTACACTGCTATCTGTATAAACATGGAAATATCTACACCGCCATCTGTACGAACATATAAATATCTACACCGCCATCTGTATTAAGAAGGAGATATCTAAACCGCTATCTGTATAAACATGGAAATATCTACACCGCTGCCTGTATGAACATGGAAATATCAGCACCGCTATCTGTATGAACATGGAAATATCTACACCGCTATCTGTATGAACATGGAAATAGCTTCACCGCTATCTGTATGAACATGGAAATAGCTACACCGCTATCTGTATGAACATGGATATATCTACAGAGCCATCTGGATGAACATGGAAATATCTACACAGCTATCAGTATGAACATGGAAATATATACACCGCTATCTGTGTAAACATGCATACATCTTCACCGCTATCTGTATAAACATGGAAATATCTACACCGCTATCTGTACGAACATGGAAATATCTACACAGCTATATGTATGAACATGGAAATAGCTACACCGCTATCTGTATGAACATGGAAATATCTACACCACTATCTGTATGAACATGGAAATATCTACACCGCTATCTGTATGAACATGGATATATCTACACAGCCATCGGGATGAACATGGGAATATCTACACCGCAATCTGTATGAACATGGAAATATCTACACCGCTATCTGGGTAAACATGCATACATCTTCACCGCTATCTGTATAAACATGGAAATATCTACACCGCTATCTGTATGAACATGGAAATAGCTACACCGCTATCTGTATGAACATGGAAATATCTACACCGCTATCTGTATGAACATGGATATATCTACACTGCCATCTGGATGAACATGGAAATATCTACACCGCTATCTGTGTAAACATGCATACATCTTCACCGCTATCTGTATAAACATGGAAATATCTACACCGCTATCTGTATGAACATGGAAATATCTACACCGCTATCTGTATGAACATGGAAATATCTACACCGCTATCTGTTTGAACATGGAAATATCTACACCGCTATCTGTATGAAGATGGAAATATCTACAACGCTATCTGTGTAAACATGCATACATCTTCACCGCTATCTATATAAACATGGAAATATCTACACTGCTTTCTGTATGAACGTGGAAATATCTACACCGCTATCTGTTTGAACATGGAAATATCTACACCGCTATCTGCATGAAAATGGAAATATCTACACAGCGATCTGCATATACATGGAAATATCTACAAAGCTATCTCTTTACACATGGAAATAACTACAGCGCTATCTCTATAAACATACAAATATCTACACCGCCATCTGTATGAACACGGAAATATCTGCACCGCCATCTGTATGAACATATAAATATCTACTCCGCCATCTTAAATTAAGATGGAAATATCTACACCGCTATGTGTGTAAACATGCTTACAACTTCACCGCTATCTGTATAAACATGGAAATATCTACACCGCTATCTTTATGAACATGGAAATATCTACACCGCTATCTGTATGAACATTTAAATATCTACACCGCTATCTGTTTGAACATGGAAATATCTACACCACTATCTGCATGAAAATGGAAATATCTACACTGCTATCTGCATATACATTTAAATATGTACACTGCTATCTCTTTACACATGGAAATAACTACACCGTTACCTGTATGAACATGGAAATATCTACACCGCCATCTGTATGAACATGGAAATATCTGCACCGCCATCTGTATGAAAATATAAATATCTACACCGCAATCTGTATTAAGATAGAGATATCTCCACTGCTATCTGTATAAACATGGAAATATCTATACCACTACCTGTATAAACATGGAAATATCAGCACCGCTATTTGTATGAACATGGAAATATCTTCACCGCTATCTGTATGAACATGGAAATATCTACACCGCTATCAGTATGAACATGGAAATATCTACACCGCTATCTGTATGAACATGGAAATATCTACACCACCATCTGTTTGAACATGGAAATATCTACACCGCTGTCTGCATGAAAATGGAAATATCTACACAGCTATCTGCATATACATGGAAATATCTACACAGCTATCTCTTTACACATGGAAATAACTACACCGCTATCTCTATAAACATGGAAATATCTACACCGCCATCTGTATGAACATGGAAATATCTGCACCGCCATCTGTATGAACATATAAATATCTACACCGCCATCTGTATTAAGATGGAGATATCTACACCGCTATCTGAATAAACATGGAAATATCTACACCGCTATCTGTATAAACATGGAAATACCTACACCGCAATCTGTATGAACATGGAAATATCTACACCGCTGCCTGTATAAACATGGAAATATCAGCACTGCTATCTGTATGAACATGGAAATATCTACACCGCTATCTGTATGAACATGGAAATATCTACACCGCTATCTGCATGAACATGGAAATAGCTACACCGCTATCTGTATGAACATGGAAATATCTACACAGCCATCTGGATGAACATGGAAATATCTACTCCGCTATCTGTGTAAACATGGATAGATATTCACCGCCTTCTGTATAAACATGGAAATATCTACACCGCTATCTCTATGAACATGGAAATATCTACACCGCTATCTGTTTGAACATGGAAATATCTACTCCGCTATCTGCATGAAAATGGAAATATCTACACTGCTATCTGCATATACATGGAAATATCTACACAGCTATCTCTTTACACAAGGTAATAACTACACCGCTATCTGTATGAACATGGAAATATCTACACCGCCATCTGTATGAACATGGAAATATCTGCACCGCCATCTGTATGAACATATAAATATCTACACCGCCATCTGTGTTAAGATGGAGATATCTCCACTGCTATCAGTATAAACATGGAAATATCTACACCGCTATCTGTATAAACATCGAAATATCTACACCGCTATCTGTATAAACATGGAAATATCTACACCACTACCTGTATAAACATGGAACTATCAGCACCGCTGTCTGTATGAACATGGAAATATCTACACCGCTATCTGTATGAACATGGAAATATCTACACCGCTATCTGTATGAACATGGAAATATCTACACCGCTATCTGTATGAAAATGGAAATAGCTACACCGCTATCTGTATGAACATGGAAATACCTACACCGCTATCTGTATGAACATGGATATATCTACACAGCCATCTGGATGAACATGGAAATATCTACACCGCTATCTGTATGAACATGGAAATATCTACACCTCTATCTGTATGAACATGGATATATCTACACAGCCATCTGGATGAACATGGAAATATCTACACCGCTATATGTGTAAACATGCATACATCTTCACCACTATCTGTATAAACATGGAAATATCTGCACCGCTATCGGTATGAACATGGAAATATCTACACCGCTATCTGTATGAACATGGAAATACCTACACCGCTATCTGTTTGGACATGGAAATATCTACACCGCTATCTGCATGAAAATGGAAATATCTTCACTGCTATCTGCATATACATTTAAATATCTACACAGCTATCTCTTTACACATGGAAATAACTACACCACTATCTGTATGAACATGGAAATAACTACACCGCCATCTGTATGAACATGGAAATATCTGCACCGCCATCTGTATGAACATATAAATATCTACACAGCCATCTGTATTAAGATGGAGATATCTACACTGCTATCTGTATAAACATGGAAATATCTACACCGCCATCTGTATGAACATATAAATACACCGCCATCTGTATTAAGAAGGAAATATCTAAACCGCTATCTGTATAAACATGGAAATATCTACACCGCTGCCTGTATAAACATGGAAATATCAGCACCGCTATCTGTATGAACATGGAAATATCTACACCGCTATCTGTTTGAACATGGAAATATCTACACCGCTATCTGCATGAAAATGGAAATATCTTCAAAGCTATCTGCATATACATGGAAATATCTACACAGCTATCTCTTTACACATGGAAATAACTACACCGCTATATCTATAAATATGGAAATATCAACACCGCCATCTTTATGAACATGGAAATATCTGCACCGCCATCTGTATGAACATATAAATATCTACACCGCCATCTGTATTAAGAAGGAAATATCTAAACCGCTATCTGTATAAACATGGAAAAATCTACACCGCCATCTGCATGAACATGGAAATATCTACACCGCCATCTGTATGAACATGGAAATATCTGCACCGCCATCTGTATGAACATATAAATAGCTACACCGCCATCTGTATTAAGATGGAGATATGTACACCGCTATCTGTATAAACATGGAAATATCTACACCGCTATCTGTGTAAACATGGAAATATCTACACCGCTATCTGTATAAACATGGAAATATCTACACCGCTACCTGTATAAACATGGAAATATCAGCACCGCTATCTGTATGAACATGGAAATATCTACACCGCTATCTGTATGAACATGGAAATATCTACACCGCTATCTGTATGAACATGGATATTTCTACACAGCCCTCTGGATGAACATGGAAATATCCACACCGCTATCTGTGTAAACATGCATACATCTTCACCGCTATCTGTATAAACATGGAAATATCTACACCGCTATCCTTATGAATATGGAAATATCTACACCGCTATCTGTTTGAAGATGGAAATATATACACCGCAATCTGCATGAAAATGGATATATCTACACAGCTATCTGCATATAGATGGAAATATCTACACAGATATCTCTTTACACATGGAAATAACTACACCGCTATCTCTATAAACATGGAAATATCTACACCGCCATCTGTATGAACATGGAAATATCTGCACCGCCATCTGTATGAACATATAAATATCTTCACCGCCATCTGTATTAAGATGGAGATATCTACACCGCTATCTGCATAAACATGGAAATATCAACACCGCTATCTGTATAAACATGGAAATATCTACACCGCTATCTGTATAAACATGGAAATATCTACACCGCTACCTGTATAAACATGGAAATATCTACACCGCTATCTCTATGAACATGGAAATATCTACACCGCTATCTGTTTGAAGATGGAAATATATACACAGCTATCTGCATGAAAATGGAAATATCTACACAGCTATCTGCATATAGATGGAAATATCTACACAGCTATCTCTTTACACATTGAAATATCTACACCGCTATCTGAATGAACATGGAAATATCAGCACCGCTATCTGTATGAACATGGAAATACCTACACCGCTATCTGTATGAACACGGAAATATCTACACCGCTATCTGTATGAACATGGATATATCTACACAGCCCTCTGGATGAACACGGAAATATCCACACCGCTATCTGTGTAAACATGCATACATCTTCACCACTATCTGTATAAACATGGAAATATCTGCACCGCTATCGGTATGAACATGGAAATATCTACACCGCTATCTGTATGAACATGGAAATACCTACACCGCTATCTGTTTGGACATGGAAATATCTACACCGCTATCTGCATGAAAATGGAAATATCTTCACTGCTATCTGCATATACATTTAAATATCTACACAGCTATCTCTTTACACATGGAAATAACTACACCACTATCTGTATGAACATGGAAATAACTACACCGCCATCTGTATGAACATGGAAATATCTGCACCGCCATCTGTATGAACATATAAATATCTACACAGCCATCTGTATTAAGATGGAGATATCTACACTGCTATCTGTATAAACATGGAAATATCTACACCGCCATCTGTATGAACATATAAATACACCGCCATCTGTATTAAGAAGGAAATATCTAAACCGCTATCTGTATAAACATGGAAATATCTACACCGCTGCCTGTATAAACATGGAAATATCAGCACCGCTATCTGTATGAACATGGAAATATCTACACCGCTATCTGTTTGAACATGGAAATATCTACACCGCTATCTGCATGAAAATGGAAATATCTTCAAAGCTATCTGCATATACATGGAAATATCTACACAGCTATCTCTTTACACATGGAAATAACTACACCGCTATATCTATAAATATGGAAATATCAACACCGCCATCTTTATGAACATGGAAATATCTGCACCGCCATCTGTATGAACATATAAATATCTACACCGCCATCTGTATTAAGAAGGAAATATCTAAACCGCTATCTGTATAAACATGGAAAAATCTACACCGCCATCTGTATGAACATGGAAATATCTACACCGCCATCTGTATGAACATGGAAATATCTGCACCGCCATCTGTATGAACATATAAATAGCTACACCGCCATCTGTATTAAGATGGAGATATGTACACCGCTATCTGTATAAACATGGAAATATCTACACCGCTATCTGTGTAAACATGGAAATATCTACACCGCTATCTGTATAAACATGGAAATATCTACACCGCTACCTGTATAAACATGGAAATATCAGCACCGCTATCTGTATGAACATGGAAATATCTACACCGCTATCTGTATGAACATGGAAATATATACACAGCTATCTGCATGAAAATGGAAATATCTACACAGCTATCTGCATATAGATGGAAATATCTACACAGCTATCTCTTTACACATTGAAATATCTACACCGCTATCTGAATGAACATGGAAATATCAGCACCGCTATCTGTATGAACATGGAAATACCTACACCGCTATCTGTATGAACACGGAAATATCTACACCGCTATCTGTATGAACATGGATATATCTACACAGCCCTCTGGATGAACACGGAAATATCCACACCGCTATCTGTGTAAACATGCATACATCTTCACCGCTATCTGTATAAACATGGAAATATCTACACCGCTATCTTTATGAACATGGAAATATCTACACCGCTATCTGTTTGAAGATGGAAATATATACATCGCTATCTGCATGAAAATGGAAATATCTACACAGCTATCTGCATATAGATGGAAATATCTACACAGCAATCTCTTTACACATGGAAATAACTACACCGCTATCTGTATGAACATGGAAATATATACACCGCTATGTGTATGAACATGGATATATCTACACAGCCATCTGGATGAACATGGAAATATCTACACCGCTATCTGTGTAAACATGCATACATCTTCACCGCTATGTGTATAAACATGGAAATATCTACACTGCTATCTGTATTAACATGGAAATATCTGCACCGCTATCTGTATGAACATGGAAATATCTACACCGCTATCTGTTTGAACGTGGAAATATCTACACCGCTATCTGCATGAAAATGGAAATATCTACACTGCTATCTGCATATACATGGAAATATCTACACAGCTATCTCTTTACACATGGAAATAACTACACCGCTATCTGTATGAACATGGAAATATCTACACCGCCATCTGTATGAACATGGAAATATCTGCACCGCCATCTGTATGAACATATAAATATCTACACCGCCATCTGTATTAAGATGGAGATATCTACACCGCTATCTGTATAAACATGGAAATATCTACACCGCTATCTGTATAAACATGGAAATATCTACACCGCTATCTGTATAAACATGGAGATATCTACACCGCTACCTGTATAAACATGGAAATATCAGCACCGCTGTCTGTATGAACATGGAAATATCTACACTGCTATCTGTATGAACATGGAAATATCTACACCGCTATCTGTATGAACATGGATATATCTACACAGCCCTCTGGATGAACATGGAAATATCCACACCGCTATCTGTGTAAACGTGCATACATCTTCACCGCTATCTGTAAAAACATGGAAATACCTACACCGGTATCTCTATGAACATGGAAATATCTACACCGCTATCTGTTTGAAGATGGAAATATATACACCGCTATCTGCATGAAAATGGAAATATCTACACAGCTATCTGCATATAGATGGAAATATCTACACAGCTATCTCTTTACACATGGAAATAACTACACCGCTATCTGTATGAACATGGAAATATCTACACCGCCATCTGCATGAACATGGAAATATCTGCAAAGCCATCTGTATGAACATATAAATATCTACACCGCCATCTCTATTAAGATGGAGATATCTACACCGCTATCTGAATAAACATGGAAATATCTACACTGCTATCTGTATAAACATGGAAATATCTACACCGCTATCTGTATAAACATGGAAATATCTACACCGCTACCTGTATAAACATGGAAATATCAGCACCGCTATCTGTATGAACCTGGAAATATCTACACCGCAATCTGTATGAACATGGAAATATCTACACCGCTATCTGCATGAACATGGAAATATCTACAAAGCTATCTGAATGAACATGGAAATATCTACACCGCTATCTGTTTGAACATGTAAATATCTACACCGCTATCTGCATGAAAATGGAAATATCTACAAAGCTATCTGCATATACATGGAAATATCTACACAGCTATCTCTTTACACATGGAAATAACTACACCGCTATATCTATAAACATGGAAATATCTACACTACCATCTGTATGAACATGGAAATATCTGCACCGCCATCTGTTTGAACATATAAATATCTACACCGCCTTCTGTATTAGGAAGGAAATATCTAAACCGCAATCTGTATAAACACGGAAATATCAGCACCGCACTCTGTATGAAAATGGAAATATCTACACCGCTATCTGTATTAACATGGAAATATCTACACCGCTACCTGTATAAACATGGAAATATCAGCACCGCTATCTGTATGAACATGGAAATATCTACACCGCTATCTGTATGAACATGGATATATCTACACCGCTATCTGTATGAACATGGATATACGTACACAGCCCTCTGGATGAACATGGAAATCTCTACACCGCTATCTGTGTAAACATGCATACATCTTCACCGCTATCTGTATAAACATGGAAATATCTACACCGCTATCTCTATGAACATGGAAATATCTACACCGCTATTTGTTTGAAGATGGAAATATATACACAGCTATCTGCATGAAAATGGAAATATCTACACGGCTATCTGCATATAGATGGAAATATCTACACAGCTATCTCTTTACACATTGAAATATCTACACCGCTATCTGAATGAACATGGAAATATCAGCACCGATATGTGTATGAACATGGAGATACCTACACCGCTATCTGTATGAACATGGAAATATCTACACCGCTATCTGTATGAACATGGAAATATCTACACCGCTATCTGTATGAACATGGATATATCTACACAGCCCTCTGGATGAACATGGAAATATCCACACCGCTATCTGTGTAAACATGCATACATCTTCACCGCTATCTGTATAAACATGGAAATATCTACACCGCTATCTCTATGAACATGGAAATATCTACACCGCTATCTGTATGAACATGGAAATATCTACACCGCTATCTGTGTAAACATGCATACATCTTCACCGCTATCTGCATGAAAATGGAAATATCTACACAGCGATCTGCATATACATGGAAATATCTACAAAGCTATCTCTTTACACGTGGAAATAAGTACAGCGCTATCTCTATAAACATGGAAATAGCTACACTGCCATCTGTATGAACATGGAAATATCTGCATCGCCATCTGTATGAACATATAAATATCTACACCGCCATCTATATTAAAATGGAGATATCTACACCGCCATCTGTATTAAGATGGAGATATCTACACCGCTATCTGAATAAACATGGAAATATCTACACCGCTATCTGTATAAACATGGAAATATCAACACCACTACCTGTATGAACATGGTAATATCTACACCGCTATCTGTATGAACATGGATATATCTACACAGCCATCTGGATGAACACGGAAATATCTACACTGCTATCTGTACGAACATGGAAATATCTACACCACTATCTGTGTAAATATGCATACATCTTCACCGCAATCTGTATAAACATGGAAATATCTACACCGCTATCTGTATGAACATGGAAATATCTACACCGCTATCTGTTTGAACATGGAAATATCTACACCGCTATCTGCATGAAAATGGAAATATCTACACAGCAATCTGCATATACATGGAAATATCTACACAGCTATCTCTTTACACATGGAAATAACTCCACCGCTATCTGTATGAACATGGAAATATCTTCACCGCCATCTGTATGAACATGGAAATATGTGCACCGACATCTGTATGAACATATACATATCTACACGGCCATCTGTATTAAGATGGAGATATCTACACTGATATCTGTATAAACATGGAAATATCTACACCGCTATCTGTATAAACATGGCAATATCTACACCGCTATCTGTATAAACATGGAAATATCTACACCGCTACCTGTATAAACATGGAAATATCAGCACCGCTGTCTGTATGAACATGGAAATATCAGCCCCTCTATCTGTATGAACATGGAGACATCTACACCGCTATCTGTATGAACATGGAAATATGTACACAGCTATCTGAATGAACATGGAAATAACTTCACCGCCATCTGTATGAACATGGATATATCTACACAGCCATCTGGATGAACATGGATATATCTACACAGCCCTCTGGATGAACATGGAAATATCCACACTGCTATCTGTGTAAACATGCATACATCTTCACCGCTATCTGTATAAACATGGAAATATCTACACCGCTATCTGTATGAACATGGAAATATCTACACCGCTATCTGCTTGAAGATGGAAATATATACACCGCTATCTGCATGAAAATGGAAATATCCACACAGCTATCTGCATGAAAATGGAAATATCTACACAGCAATCTGCATATACATGGAAATATCTACACAGCTATCTCTTTACATGTAAATAACTACACCGCTATCTGTATGAACATGGAAATATCTGCACCGCCATCTGTATGAACATATAAATATCTACACTGCCATCTGTATTAAGATGGAGATATCTACACCGCTATCTGAATAAACATGGAAATATCTACACCGCTATCTGTATAAACATGGAAATATCAGCACCGCTATCTGTATGAACATGGAAATATCAGCCCCTCAATCTGTATGAACATGGAGATATCTACACCGCCATCTGTATGAACATGGATATATCTACACAGCCATCTGGAGGAACATGGAAATATCTACACCGCTATCTGAATGAACATGGAGATATCTACACCGCTATCTGTATGAACATGGATATATCTACACAACCATCTGGATGAACATGGAAATATCTACACCGCTATCTGTGTTAACATGTATACATCTTCACCGCTACCTGTATAAACATGGAAATATCTACACCGCTATCTGTATGAACGTGGAAATATCTGCACCGCTATCTGTATGAACATGGACATATCTACACCGCTATCTGTTTGAACATGGAAATATCTACACAGCTATCTCTTTACATATGGAAATAACTACACCGCTATCTGTATGAACATGGACATATCTACACCGCCATCTGTATGAACATGGAAATATCTGCACCGCCATCTGTATGATCATATTAATATCTACACCGCCATCTGTATTAAGATGGAGATATCTACACCGCTATCTGTATAAACATGGAAATATCAACACCGCTATCTGTATAAACATGGAAATAACTACACCGCTATATCTATAAACATGGAAATATCTACACCGCCTTCTGTATGAACATGGAAATATCTGCACCGCCATCTGTATGAACATATAAATATCTACACCGCCATCTGTATTAAGATGGAGATATCTACACTTCTATCTGTATAAACATGGAAATATCTACACCGCCATCTGTACGAACATATAAATATCTACACCGCCATCTGTATTAAGGAGATATCTAAACCGCTATCTGTATAAACATGGAAATATCTACACCGCTGCCTGTATGAACATGGAAATATCAGCACCGCTATCTGTATGAACATGGAAATATCTACACCGCTATCTGTATGAACATGGAAATATCTACACCGCTATCTGTTTGAACATGGAAATATCTACACCGCTGTCTGCATGAAAATGGAAATATCTACACAGCTATCTGCATATACATGGAAATATCTACACAGCTATCTCTTTACACATGGAAATAACTACACCGCTATCTCTATAAACATGGAAATATCTACTCCGCCATCTGTATGAACATGGAAATATCTGCACCGCCATCTGTATGAACATATAAATATCTACACCGCCATCTGTATTAAGATGGAGATATCTACACCGCAATCTGAATAAACATGGAAATATCTACACCGCTATCTGTATAAACATGGAAATACCTATACCGCTATCTGTATGAACATGGAAATATCTACACCGCTGCCTGTATAAACATGGAAATATCAGCACTGCTTTCTGTATGAACATGGAAATATCTACACCGCTATCTGTATGAACATGGAAATATCTACACCGCTATCTGCATGAACATGGAAATAGCTACACCGCTATCTGTATGAACATGGAAAAATCTACACAGCCATCTGGATGAACATGGAAATATCTACTCCGCTATCTGTGTAAACATGGATAGATATTCACCGCCTTCTGTATAAACATGGAAATATCTACACCGCTATCTGTATGAACATGGAAATATCTACACCGCTATCTGAACATGGAAATATCTACTCCGCTATCTGCATGAAAATGGAAATATCTACACTGCTATCTGCATATACATGGAAATATCTACACAGCTATCTCTTTACACATGGAAATAACTACACCGCTATCTGTATGAACATGGAAATATCTACACCGCCATCTGTATGAACATGGAAATATCTGCACCGCCATCTGTATGAACATATAAATATCTACACCGCCATCTGTGTTAAGATGGAGATATCTCCACTGCTATCAGTATAAACATGGAAATATCTACACCGCTATCTGTATAAACATGGAAATATCTACACCGCTATCTGTATAAACATGGAAATATCTACACCACTACCTGTATAAACATGGAACTATCAGCACCGCTGTCTGTATGAACATGGAAATATCTACACCGCTATCTGTATGAACATGGAAATATCTACACCGCTATCTGTATGAACATGGAAATATCTACTCCGCTATCTGAATGAACATGGAAATATCTACACCGCTATCTGTTTGAACATGGAAATATCTAAACCGCTGTCTGCATGAAAATGGAAATATCTACACAGCTATCTGCATATACATGGAAATATCTACACAGCTATCTCTTTACACATGGAAATAACTACACCGCTATCTCTATAAACATGGAAATATCTACACCGCCATCTGTATGAACATGGAAATATCCGCACCGCCATCTGTATGAACATATAAATATCTACACTGCCATCTGTATTAAGAAGGAGATATCTACACCGCTATCTGTATAAACATGGAAATATCTACACCGCTATCTGTATAAACATGGAAATATCTACACCGCTCCCTGTATAAACATGGAAATATCAGCACTGCTATCTGTATGAACATGGAAATATCTACACAGCTATCTGTATGAACATGGGAATATCTACACTGCTATCTGTATGCACATGGAAATATCTACACCGCTATCTGTGTAAACATGCATACATCTTCACCGCTATCTGTATAAACATGGAAATATCTACAACGCTATCTGTATGAACATCGAAATATCTACACCGCTATCTGTTTGAACATGGAAATATCTAAACCGCTATCTGCATGAAAATAGAAATATCTACACAGCTATCTGCATATACATGGAAATATCTTCAAAGCTATCTCTTTACACATGGAAATAACTACACCGCTATCTCTATAAACACGGAAATATCTACACTGCCATCTGTATGAACATGGAAATATCTGCACCGCCATCTGTATAAACATATAAATATCTACACCGCCATCTATATTTAGATGGAGATATCTACACCGCTATCTGTATAAACTTGGAAATATCTACCCCGCTATCTGTATAAACATGGAAATACCTACACCGCTATCTGTATAAACATGGAAATACCTACAACGCTACCTATATAAACATGGAAATGTCAGCACCGCTATCGGTATGAACATGGAAATATCTACACCGCTATCTCTATGAACATGGAAATATCTACACCGCTATCTGTATGAACATGGAAATATCTACACCACTATCTGTAGGAACATGGAAATATCTACACCGCTATCAGCATGAACATGGATATATCTACGCAGCCATGTGGATGAACATGGAAATATCTAAACCGCTATCTGCATGAACATGGAAATATCTACACCGCTATCTGTGTAAACATGCATACATCTTCACCGCAATCTGTATAAGCATGGAAATATCAAAACCGCTATCTGTATGAACGTGGAAATATCTACACCGCTATCTGTTTGAACAAGGAAATATCTAAACCGCTATCAGCATGAAAATGGAAATATCTACACAGCTATCTGCATATACATGGAAATATCTACACATCTATCTCTTTACACATGTAAATAACTACACCGCTATCTGTATGAACATGGAAATGTCTGCACCGCCATCTGTATGAACTTATAAATATCTACACCGCCATCTGTATTAAGATGGAGATATCTACACCGCTATCTGTATAAACATGGAAATATCTACACCGCTATCTGAATAAACATAGAAATATCTACACCGCTCTCTGTATAAACATGGAAATATCAGCACGGCTATCTGTATGAACATGGAAATATCAGCCCCTCTATCTGTATGAACATGGAAGTATCTACACCGCTATCTCTATGAACATGGAAATATCTAAACCGCTATCAGCATGAAAATGGAAATATATACACAGCTATCTGCATATACGTGGAAATATCTACACAGCTATCTCTTTACACATGGAAATAACTACACCGCTATCTGTATGAACATGGAAATATTTTCACCGCCATCTGTAGGAACATGGATATATCTACATAGCAATCTGGATGAACATGGAAATATCTACACTGCTATCTGTATGAACATGGAAATATCTACACCGCTATCTGTGTAAACATGCATACATCTTCTCCGCTATCTGTATAAACATGGAAATATCTACACTGCTATCTGTATGAACATGGAAATATCTACACCGCTATCTGTTTGAACATGGAAATATCTACACCGCTATCTGCATGAAAATGGAAATATCTACACAGCGATCTGCATATACATGGAAATATCTACAAAGCTATCTCTTTACACGTGGAAATAAGTACAGCGCTATCTCTATAAACATGGAAATAGATACACCGCCATCTGTATGAACATGGAAATATCTGCACCGCCATCTGTATGAACATATAAATATCTACACCGCCATCTATATTAAAATGGAGATATCTACACCGATATCTGTATAAACTAGGAAATATCTACACTGCTATCTCTATGAACATGGAAATTTCTACACCGCTATCTGTATGAACATGGAAATTGCTACACCGCTATCAGTATGAACATGGAAATATCAACACCACTACCTGTATGAACATGGAAATATCTACACCGCTATCTGTATGAACATGGATATATCTACACAGCCATCTGGATGAACACGGAAATATCTACACTGCTATCTGTATGAACATGGAAATATCTACACCACTATCTGTGTAAATATGCATACATCTTCACCGCAATCTGTATAAACATGGAAATATCTACACCGCTATCTGTATGAACATGGAAATATCTACACCGCTATCTGTTTGAACATGGAAATATCTACAGCGCTATCTGCATGAAAATGGAAATATCTACACAGCTATCTGCATATACATGGAAATATCTACACATCTATCCCTTTACACATGGAAATAACTACACCGCTATCTGTATGAACATGGAAATATCTTCACCGCCATCTGTATGAACATGGAAATAGCTGCACCGACATCTGTATGAACATATACATATCTACACGGCCATCTGTATTAAGATGGTGATATCTACACCGATATCTGTATAAACATGGAAATATCTACACCGCTATCTGTATAAACATGGCAATATCTACACCGCTATCTGTATAAACATGGAAATATCTACACCGCTACCTGTATAAACATGGAAATATCAGCACCGCTGTCTGTATGAACATGGAAATATCAGCCCCTCTATCTGTATGAACATGGAGACCCCTACACCGCTATCTGTATGAACATGGAAATATCTACACAGCTATCTCTTTACACATGTAAATAACTACACCGCTATCTGTATGAACATGGAAATATCTACACCGCTATCTGTTTGAACATGGAAATATCTACACCGCTATCTGCATGAAATGGAAATACCTACAAAGCTATCTGCATATACATGGAAATATCAACACACCTATCTCTTTACACGTGGAAATATCTACACCGCTCTATCTGTAAACATGGAAATATCTACACCGCCATCTGTATGAACATGGAAATATCTGCAAAGCCATCTGTATGAACATATAAATATCCACACCGCCATCTGTATTAAGAAGGAAATATCTAAACCGCTATCTGTATAAACATGGAAATATCTACACTGCTGCCTGTATAAACATGGAAATATCAGCACCGCTATCTGTATGAACATGGAAATATCTACACAGCTATCTCTTAACACATGGAAATAAGTACACCGCTATCTCTATAAACATGGAAATATCTACACCGCCATCTGTATGAACATGGAAATATCTGCACCACCATCTGTATGAACATATAAATATCTACACCGCCATCTGTATTAAGATGGAGATATCTACACCGCTATCTGAATAAACATGGAAATATCTACACCGCTATCTGTATAAACATGGAAATATCTACACCGCTATCTGTATAAACATGGAAATATCAGCACCGCTATCTGTATGAAGATGGAAATATCTAGACCGCTATCTTTATGAACATGGAAATATCTACACCGCTATCTGTATGAACATGGAAATGTCTACAAAGCTATCTGAATGAACATGGAAATATCTACACCGCTATCTGCATATAGATGGAAATATCTACACTGCTATCTGCATATACATGGAAATATCTACAAAGCTATCCCTTTACACATGGAAATAACTACACCGCTATATCTATAAACATGGAAATATCTACACCGCCATCTGTATGAAAATGGAAATATCTGCACCAACATTGGTATGAACATATACTTATCTAGACGGCCATCTGTATTAAGATGGAGATATCTTCACCGCAATCTGTATAAGCATGGAAATATCAACACCGTTATCTGTATAAACATGGAAATATCTACACCTCTATCTGCATAAACATGGATATATCTACACCGCTAACTGTATGAACATGGAGATATCTACACCGCTATCTGTATGAACATGGAAATATCTTCACTGCCATCTGTATGAACATGGATATATCTACACAGCCATCAGGATGGACATGGAAATATCTTCACTCCTATCTGTATGAACATGGATATAGCTACACCGCTATCTGTATGAACATGGAAATATCTTCACCGCCATCTGTATGAACATGGATATATCTACACAGCCATCTGGATGAACATGGAAATATCTACACCGCTATCTGTATGAACATGGAAATAGCTACACCGCTATCTGTATGAACATGGAAATATCTACACTGCAATGAGTATGAACATGGAAATATCTACACCGCTATCTGTATGAACATGGAAATATCTTCACCGCCATCTGTATGAACATGGATATATCTTCAGAGCCATCGGGATGAACATGGAAATATCTACACACCTATCTGTATGAACATGGAAATATATACACCGCTATCTGTGTAAAAATGCATACATCTTCACTGCTATCTGTATAAACATGGAAATAACTACACCGCTATCTGTATTAAGATGGAGATATCTACACCGCTATCTGTATAAACATGGAAATATCTACACCGCTATCTGTATAAACATGGAAATATCTACACCGCTATCTGTATAAACATGGAAATATCTACACCGCTACCTGTAAAAACATGGAAATATCAGCACCGCTATCTGTATGAACATGGAAATATCTACACCGCTATCTGTATGAACATGGAAATATCTACACCGATATCTGTAGGAACATGGAAATATCTACACCGCTATCTGTACGAACATGGAAATATCTACACCGCTATCTGTATGAACATGGAAATATCTACACCGCTATCTGTTTGAACATCGAAATATCTACACCGCTATCTGCATGAAAATGGATATATCTACACAGCTATCTGCATATACATGGAAATATCTACACAGCTATCTCTTTACACATGGAAATAACTACACCGCTATCTGTATGAACATGGAAATATCTACAACGCCATCTGTATGAACATGGAAATATCTGCACCGCCATCTGTATGAACATATAAATATCTACTCCGCCATCTGTATTAAGATGGAGATATCTACACCGCTATCTGAATAAACATGGAAATATCTACACCGCTATCTGTATAAACATGGAAATACCTACACCGCTATCTGTATGAACATGGAAATATCTACACCGCTGCCTGTGTAAACATGGAAATATCAGCACCGCTATCTGTATGAACATGGAAATATCTACACAGCTATCTGTATGAACATGGAAATATCTACACCGCTATCTGCATGAACATGGAAATAGCTACACCGCTATCTGTATGATCATGGAAATATCTACACAGCCATCTGGATGAACACGGAAATATCTACTCCGCTATCTGTGTAAACATGGATAGATATTCACCGCCTTCTGTATAAACATGGAAATATCTACACCGCTATCTGTATGAACATGGAAATATCTACACCGCTATCTGTTTGAACATGGAAATATCTACTCCGCTATATGCATGAAAATGGAAATATCTACACTGCTATCTGCATATACATGGAAATATCTACACAGCTATCTCTTTACACATGGAAATAACTACACCGCTATCTGTATGAACATGGAAATATCTACACCGCCATCTGTATGAACATGGAAATATCTGCACCGCCATCTGTATGAACATATAAATATCTACACCGCCATCTGTGTTAAGATGGAGAAATCTCCACTGCTATCTGTATAAACATGGAAATATCTACACCGCTATCTGTATAAACATGGAAATATCTACACCGCTATCTGTATAAACATGGAAATATCTACACCACTACCTGTATAAACATGGAACTATCAGCACCGCTGTCTGTATGAACATGGAAATATCTACACCGCTATCTGTATGAACATGGAAATATCTACACCGCTATCTGTATGAACATGGAAATATCTACACCGCTATCTGCAAGAAAATGGAAATATCTACACAGCTATCTGCATATATATGGAAATATCTACACAGCTATCACTTTACACATGGAAATAACTACACCGCTATCTCTATAAACATGGAAATATCTACACCGCCATCTGTATGAACATGGAAATATCTGCACCGCCATCTGTATGAACATATAAATATCTACACCGCCATCTGTGTTAAGATGGAGAAATCTCCACTGCTATCTGTATAAACATGGAAATATCTACACCGCTATCTGTATAAACATGGAAATATCTACACCGCTATCTGTATAAACATGGAAATATCTACACCACTACCTGTATGAACATGGAAATATCTACACCGCTGTCTGTATGAACATGGAAATATCTACACCACTATCTGTTTGAACATGGAAATATCTACACCGCTGTCTGCAAGAAAATGGAAATATCTACACAGCTATCTGCATATATATGGAAATATCTACACAGCTATCACTTTACACATGGAAATAACTACACCGCTATCTCTATAAACATGGAAATATCTACACCGCCATCTGTATGAACATGGAAATATCCGCACCGCCATCTGTATGAACATATAAATATCTACACTGCCATCTGTATTAAGAAGGAGATATCTACACCGCTATCTGTATAAACATGGAAATATCTACACCGCTATCTGTATAAACATGGAAATATCTACACCGCTCCCTGTATAAACATGGAAATATCAGCACTGCTATCTGTATGAACATGGAAATATCTACACAGCTATCTGTATGAACATGGAAATATCTACACTGCTATCTGTATGAATATGGAAATATCTGCACCGCTATCTGTATGAACATGGAAATATCTACACCGCTATCTGTACGAACATCAAATATCTACTCCGCTATCTGCATATAGATGGAAATATCTACACTGCTATCTGCAAATACATGGAAATATCTACACAGCTATCTCTTTACACATGGAAATAACTACACCGCTATCTGTATGAACATGGAAATATCTACACCGCCATCTGTATGAACATGGAAATATCTGCACCACCATCTGTATGAACATATAAATATCTACAGCGCCATCTGTATTAAGATGGAGATATCTACACCGCTATCTGTATAAACATGGAAATATCTACACCGCTATCTGTATAAACATGGAAATATCTACACCGCTATCTATATAAACATGGAAATATCTACGCCGCTACCTGTATAAACATGGAAATATCAGCACCGCTATCTGTATGAACATGGAAATATCTACACTGCTATCTGTATGAACATGGAAATATCTACACCGTTATCTGTATAAACATGGAAATATCAGCACCGCTATCTGTATGAACATGGAAATCTCTACACCGCTATCTGTATGAACATGGAAATATCTACACCGCTATCTGTATGAACATGGATATATCTACACAGCCCTCTGGATGAACATGGAAATATCCACACCGCTATCTGTGTAAACATGCATACATCTTCACCGCTATCTGTATAAACATGGAAATATCTACACCGCTATCTGTATGAACATGGAAATATCCACACCGCTATCTGTTTGAAGATGGAAATATATACATCGCTATCTGCATGAAAATGGAAATATCTACACAGCTCTCTGCATATAGATGGAAATATCTACACAGCAATCTCTTTACACATGGAAATAACTACACCGCTATTTGTATGAACATGGACATATCTACACCGCCATCTGTATGAACATGGAAATATCTGCACGGCCATCTGTATGAACATATAAATATCTACACCACCATCTGTATTAAGATGGAGATATCTACACCGCTATCTGAATAAACATGGAAATATCTACACTGCTATCTGTATGAACATGGAAATAGCTACACCGTTATCTGTATGAACATGGAAATATCTACACCGCTATCTGTATGAACATGGATATATCTACACAGCCATCTGGATGAACATGGAAATATCTACAACGCTATCTGTGTAAACATGCATACATCATCACCGCTATCTGTATAAACATGGAAATATCTACACTGCTATCTGTATGAACATGGAAATATCTGCACCGCTATCTGTATGAACATGGAAATATCTACACCGCTATCTGCATATAGATGGAAATATCTACACTGCTATCTGCATATACATGGAAATATCTACACAGCTATCTCTTTACACATGGAAATAACTACACCGCTATCTGTATGAACATGGAAATATCTACACCGCCAGCTGTATGAACATGGAAATATCTGCACCACCATCTGTATGAACATATAAATATCTACACCGCCATCTGTATTAAGATGGAGATATCTACACCGCTATCTGTGTAAACATGGAAATATCTACACCGCTATCTGTATAAACATGGAAATATCTACACCGCTATCTGTATAAACATTGAAATATCTACACCGCTACCTGTATAAACATGGAAATATCAGCACCGCTATCTGTATGAACATGGAAATATCTACACTGCTATCTGTATGAACATGGAAATATCTACACCGCTATCTGTACGAACATGGATATATCTACACAGCCCTCTGGATGAACATGAAAATATCCACACCGCTATCTGTGTAAACATGCATACATCTTCAACGCTATCTGTATAAACATGGAAATATCTACACCGCTATCTCTATGAACATGGAAATATCTACACCGCTATCTGTTTGAAGATGGAATTATATACACCGCTATCTGCATGAAAATGGAAATATCTACACAGCTATCTGCATATAGATGGAAATATCTACACAGCTATCTCTTTACACATGGAAATAACTACACCGCTATCTGTATGAACATGGAAATATCTACACCGCCATCTGTATGAACATGGAAATATCTGCACCGCCATCTGTATGAACATATAAATATCTACACCGCCAACTGTATTAAGATGGAGATATCTACACCGCTATCTGTATAAACATGGAAATATCAACACCGCTACCTGTATAAACATGGAAATATCTACACCCCTATCTGTATAAACATGGAAATATCTACACCGCTACCTGTATAAACAAGGAAATATCAGCACCGCTATCTGTATGAACATGGACATATCTACACCTCTATCTGTATGAACATGGAAATATCTACACCGCTATCTGTATGAACATGGATATACGTACACAGCCCTCTGCATGAACATGGATATCTCTACACCGCTATCTGTGTAAACATGCATACATCTTCACCACTATCTGTATAAACATTTAAATATCTACACCGCTATCTCTATGAACATGGAAAAATCTACACCGCTATCTGTTTGAAGATGGAAATATATACACAGCTATCTGCATGAAAATGGAAATATCTACACAGCTATCTGCATATAGATGGAAATATCTACACAGCTATCTCTTTACACATTGAAATATCTACACCGCTATCTGAATGAACATGGAAATATCAGCACCGCTATCTGTATGAACATGGAAATACCTACACCGCTATCTGTATGAACATGGAAATATCTACACCGCTAGCTCTATGAACATGGATATATCTACACAGCCCTCTGGATGAACATGGAAATATCCACACCGCTATCTGTGTAAACATGCATACATCTTCACTGCTATCTGTATAAACATGGAAATATCTACACCGCTATCTGTATGAACATGGAAATATCTACACCGCTATCTGTTTGAAGATGGAAATATATACATCGCTATCTGCATGAAAATGGAAATATCTACACAGCTATCTGCATATAGATGGAAATATCTACACAGCAATCTCTTTACACATGGAAATAACTACACCGCTATCTGTATGAACATGGACATATCTACACCGCCATCTGTATGAACATGGAAATATCTGTACGGCCATCTGTATGAACATATAATCATCTACACAGCCATCTGTATTAAGATGGAGATATCTACACCGCTATCTGAATAAACATGGAAATATCTACACCGCTATCTGTATGAACATGGAAACATCTACACTGCTATCTGTATGAACATGGAAATAGCTACACCGTTATCTGTATGAACATGGAAATAGCTACACCGCTATCTGTATGAACATGGAAATATCTACACCGCTATCTGTATGAACATGGATATATCTACACAGCCATCTGGATGAACATGGAAATATCTACACCGCTATCTGTATGAACATGGAAATATCTACACCGCTATCTGTATGAACATGGATATATCTACACAGCCATCTGGATGAACATGGAAATATCTACACCGCTATCTGTGTAAACATGCATACATCTTCACCGCTATCTGTATAAACATGGAAATATCTGCACTGCTATCTGTATGAACATGGAAATATCTGCACCGCTATCTGTATGAACAAGGAAATATCTACACCGCCATCTGTTTGAACATGGAAATATCTACACCGCTATCTGTATGAAAATGGAAATATCTACACTGCTATCTGCATATACATGAAAATATCTACACAGCTATCTCTTTACACATGGAAATAACTACACCGCTATCTGTATGAACATGGAAATATCTACACCGCCATCTGTATGAACATGGAAATATCTGCACCGCCATCTGTATGAACATATAAATATCTACACCGCCATCTGTATTAAGATGGAGATATCTACACCGTATCTGTTTAAACATGGAAATATCTACACTGCTATCTGTCTAAACATGGAAATATCTACACCGCTATCTGTATAAACATGGGAATATCTACACCGCTACCTGTATAAACATGGAAATATCAGCACCGCTATCTGTATGAACATGGAAATATCTACACTGCTATCTGTATGAACATGGAAATATCTACACCGCTATCTGTATGAACATGGATATATCTACACAGCCCTCTGGATGAACATGGAAATATCCACACCGCTATCTGTGTAAACATGCACACATCTTCACCGCTATCTGTATACGCATGGAAATATCTACACCGCTATCTCTATGAACATGGGAATATCTACACCGCTATCTGTTTGAAGATGGAAATATATACACCGCTATCTGCATGAAAATGGAAATATCTACACAGCTATGTGCATATAGATGTAAATACCTACACAGCTATCTCTTTACACATGGAAATAACTACACCGCTATCTGTATGAACATGGAAAGATCTACTCCGCCATCTGTATGAACATGGAAATATCTGCACCGCCATCTGTATGAACATATAAATATCTACACCGCCATCTCTATTAAGATGGAGATATCTACACCGCTATCTGAATAAACATGGAAATATCTACACCGCTATCTGTATGAACATGGAAATATCTACACTGCTATCTGTATGAACATGGAAATAGCTACACCGTTATCTGTATGAACATGGAAATAGCTACACCGCTATCTGTATGAACATGGAAATATCTACACCGCTATCTGTATGAACATGGATATATCTACACAGCCATCTGGATGAACATGGAAATATCTACACCGCTATCTGTATGAACATGGATATATCTACACAGCCATCTGGATGAACATGGAAATATCTTCACCGCTATCTGTATGAACATGGAAATATCTACACCGCTATCTGTATGAACATGGATATATCTACACAGCCATCTGGATGAACCTGGAAATATCTACACCGCTATCTGTGTAAACATGCATACGTCTTCACCGCTATCTGTATAAACATGGAAATATCTACACTGCTATCTGTATGAACATGGAAATATCTGCACCGCTATCTGTATGAACATGGAAATATCTACACCGCTATCTGTTTGAACATGGAAATATCTACACCGCTATCTGCATGAAAATGGAAATATCTACACTGCTATCTGCATATACATGGAAATATCTACACAGCTATCTCTTTACACATGGAAATAACTACACCGCTATCTGTACGAACATGGAAATATCTACACCGCCATCTGTATGAACATGGAAATATCTGCACCGCCATCTGTATGAACATATAAATATCTACTCCGCCATCTGTATTAAGATGGAGATGTCTACACGGCTATCTGTATAAACATGGAAATATCTACACCGCTATCTGTATAAACATGGAAATATCTACAACGCTATCTGTATAAACATGGAAATATCTACACCGTTACCTGTATAAACATGGAAATATCAGCACCGCTATCTGTATGAACATGGAAATATCTACACTGCTATCTGTATGAACATGGAAATATCTACACCGCTATCTGTATGAACATGGATATATCTACACAGCCCTCTGGATGAACATGGAAATATCCACACCGCTATCTGTGTAAACATGCATAAATCTTCACCGCTATCTGTATAAACATGGAAATATCTACACCGCTATCTCTATGAACATGGAAATATCTACACCGCTATCTGTTTGAAGATGGAAATATATACACCTCTATCTGCATGAAAATGGAAATATCTACACAGCTATCTGCATATAGATGGAAATATCTACACAGCTATCTCTTTACACATGGAAAGATCTACTCCGCCATCTGTATGAACATGGAAATATCTGCACCGCCATCTGTATGAACATATAAATATCTACACCGCCATCTCTATTAAGATGGAGATATCTACACCGCTATCTGAATAAACATGGAAATATCTACACCGCTATCTGTATAAACATGGAAATATCTACACAGCTATCTGTATAAACATGGAAATATCTACACCGCTACCTGTATAAACATGGAAATATCAGCACCGCTATCTGTATGAACCTGGAAATATCTACACCGCTATCTGTATGAACATGGAAATATCTACACCGCTATCTGCATGAACATGGAAATATCTACAAAGCTATCTGAATGAACATGGAAATATCTACACCGCTATCTGTTTGAACATGTAAATATCTACACCGCTATCTGCATGAAAATGGAAATATCTACAAAGCTATCTGCATATACATGGAAATATCTACACAGCTATCTCTTTACACATGGAAATAACTACACCGCTATATCTATAAACATGGAAATATCTACACCACCATCTGTATGAACATGGAAATATCTGCACCGCCATCTGTTTGAACATATAAATATCTACACCGCCATCTGTATTAAGAAGGAAATATCTAAACCGCTATCTGTATAAACACGGAAATATCAGCACCGCTCTCTGTATGAAAATGGAAATATCTACACCGCTATCTGTATGAACATGGAAATATCTACACTGCTATCTGTATGAACATGGAAATAGCTACACCGTTATGTGTATGAAAATGGAAATAGCTACACCGCTATCTGTATGAACATGGAAATATCTACACCGCTATCTGTATGAACATGGATATATCTACACAGCCATCTGGATGAACATGGAAATATCTACACCGCTATCTGCGTAAACATGCATACATCTTCATCACTATCTGTATAAACATGGAAATATCTGCACCGCTATCGGTATGAAGATGGAAATATCTACACCGCTATCTGTATGAACATGGAAATACCGACACCGCTATCTGTTTGGACATGGAAATAACTACACCGCTATCTGCATGAAAATGGAAATATCTACACTGCTATCTGCATATACATTTAAATATCTACACAGCTATCTCTTTACACATGGAAATAACTACACCACTATCTGTATGAACATGGAAATAACTACACAGCCATCTGGATGAACATGGAAATACCAGCACCGCTATCTTTATGAACATGGAAATATCTACACCGCTATCTGTATGAACATGGAAATATCTACACCGCTATCTGTGTAAACATGCATACATCTTCACCGCTATCTGTGTAAACATGGAAATATCAACACCGCTATCTGTATGAACAAGGAAATATCTACACAGCTCTCTGCATATAGATGGAAATATCTACACAGCAATCTCTTTACACTTGAAATAACTACACCGCTATTTGTATGAACATAGACATATCTACACCGCCATGTGTATCAACATGGAAATATCTGCACGGCCATCTGTATGAACATATAAATATCTACACCGCCATCTGAATTAAGATGGAGATATCTACACCGCTATCTGAATAAACATGGAAATATCTACACCGATATCTCTATGAACATGGAAATATCTACACCGCTGTCTGTATGAACATGGATATATCTACACAGCCATCTGGATGAACATGGAAATATCTACACCGCTATCTGTATGAACATGGAAATATCTACACCGCTATCTGTATGAACATGGATATATCTACACAGCCATCTGAATGAACATGGAAATATCTACACCGCTATCTGTGTAAACATGCATACATCTTCACCACTATCTGTATAAACATGGAAATATCTGCACCGCTATCGGTATGAACATGGAAATATCTACACCGCTATCTGTATGAACATGGAAATACCGACACCGCTATCTGTTTGGACATGGAAATAACTACACCGCTATCTGCATGAAAATGGAAATATCTACACTGCTATCTGTATATACATTTAAATATCTACACAGCTATCTCTTTACACATGGAAATAACTACACCACTATCTGTATGAACATGGAAATAACTACACAGCCATCTGGATGAACATGGAAATACCAGCACCGCTATCTGTATGAACATGGAAATATCTACACCGCTATCTGTATGAACATGGAAATATCTACACCGCTATCTGTATGAACATGGATATATCTACACAGCCCTCTGGATGAACATGGAAATATCCACACCGCTATCTGTGTAAACATGCATACATCTTCACCGCTATCTGTGTAAACATGGAAATATCTACACCGCTATCTGTATGAACATGGAAATATCTACAACACTATCTGTTTGAAGATGGAAATATATACATCGCTATCTGCATGAAAATGGAAATATCTACACAGCTCTCTGCATATAGATGGAAATATCTACACAGCAATCTCTTTACACTTGAAATAACTACACCGCTATTTGTATGAACATGGACATATCTACACCGCCATGTGTATGAACATGGAAATATCTGCACGGCCATCTGTATGAACATATAAATATCTACACCGCCATCTGAATTAAGATGGAGATATCTACACCGCTATCTGAATAAACATGGAAATATCTACACCGATATCTGTATGAACATGGAAATATCTACACCGCTACCTGTATAAACATGGAAATATCAGCACCGCTATCTGTATGAACCTGGAAATATCTACACCGCTATCTGTATGAACATGGAAATATCTACACCGCTATCTGCATGAACATGGAAATATCTACAAAGCTATCTGAATGAACATGGAAATATCTACACCGCTATCTGTTTGAACATGTAAATAACTACACCGCTATCTTCATGAAAATAGAAATATCTACAAAGCTATCTGCATATACATGGAAATATCTACACAGCTATCTCTTTACACATGGAAATAACTATACCGCTATATCTATAAACATGGAAATATCTACACCACCATCTGTATGAACATGGAAATATCTGCACCGCCATCAGTTTGAACATATAAATATCTACACCGCCATCTGTATTAAGAAGGAAATATCTAAACCGCTATCTGTATAAACACGGAAATATCGGCACCGCTCTCTGTATGAAAATGGAAATATCTACACCGCTATCTGTATGAACATGGAAATATCTACACTGCTATCTGTATGAACATGGAAATAGCTACACCGTTATGTGTATGAAAATGGAAATAGCTACACCGCTATCTGTATGAACATGGAAATATCTACACCGCTGTCTGTATGAACATGGATATATCTACACAGCCATCTGGATGAACATGGAAATATCTACACCGCTATCTGTATGAACATGGAAATATCTACACCGCTATCTGTATGAACATGGATATATCTACACAGCCATCTGAATGAACATGGAAATATCTACACCGCTATCTGTGTAAACATGCATACATCTTCACCACTATCTGTATAAACATGGAAATATCTGCACCGCTATCGGTATGAACATGGAAATATCTACACCGCTATCTGTATGAACATGGAAATACCGACACCGCTATCTGTTTGGACATGGAAATAACTACACCGCTATCTGCATGAAAATGGAAATATCTACACTGCTATCTGCATATACATTTAAATATCTACACAGCTATCTCATTACACATGGAAATAACTACACCACTATCTGTATGAACATGGAAATAACTACACAGCCATCTGGATGAACATGGAAATACCAGCACCGCTATCTGTATGAACATGGAAATATCTACACCGCTATCTGTATGAACATGGAAATATCTACACCGCTATCTGTATGAACATGGATATATCTACACAGCCCTCTGGATGAACATGGAAATATCCACACCGCTATCTGTGTAAACATGCATACATCTTCACCGCTATCTGTGTAAACATGGAAATATCTACACCGCTATCTGTATGAACATGGAAATATCTACAACACTATCTGTTTGAAGATGGAAATATATACATCGCTATCTGCATGAAAATGGAAATATCTACACAGCTCTCTGCATATAGATGGAAATATCTACACAGCAATCTCTTTACACTTGAAATAACTACACCGCTATTTGTATGAAAATGGACATATCTACACCGCCATGTGTATGAACATGGAAATATCTGCACGGCCATCTGTATGAACATATAAATATCTACACCGCCATCTGAATTAAGATGGAGATATCTACACCGCTATCTGAATAAACATGGAAATATCTACACCGATATCTGTATGAACATGGAAATATCTACACCGCTACCTGTATAAACATGGAAATATCAGCACCGCTATCTGTATGAACCTGGAAATATCTACACCGCTATCTGTATGAACATGGAAATATCTACACCGCTATCTGCATGAACATGGAAATATCTACAAAGCTATCTGAATGAACATGGAAATAGCTACACTGCTATCTGTTTGAACATGTAAATATCTACACCGCTATCTTCATGAAAATAGAAATATCTACAAAGCTATCTGCATATACATGGAAATATCTACACAGCTATCTCTTTACACATGGAAATAACTACACCGCTATATCTATAAACATGGAAATATCTACACCACCATCTGTATGAACATGGAAATATCTGCACCGCCATCAGTTTGAACATATAAATATCTACACCGCCATCTGTATTAAGAAGGAAATATCTAAACCGATATCTGTATAAACACGGAAATATCGGCACCGCTCTCTGTATGAAAATGGAAATATCTACACCGCTATCTGTATGAACATGGAAATATCTACACTGCTATCTGTATGAACATGGAAATAGCTACACCGTTATGTGTATGAAAATGGAAATAGCTACACCGCTATCTGTATGAACATGGAAATATCTACACCGCTGTCTGTATGAACATGGATAAATCTACACAGCCATCTGGATGAACATGGAAATATCTACACCGCTATCTGTATGAACATGGAAATATCTACACCGCTATCTGTATGAACATGGATATATCTACACAGCCATCTGAATGAACATGGAAATATCTACACCGCTATCTGTGTAAACATGCATACATCTTCACCACTATCTGTATAAACATGGAAATATCTGCACCGCTATCGGTATGAACATGGAAATATCTACACCGCTATCTGTATGAACATGGAAATACCGACACCGCTATCTGTTTGGACATGGAAATAACTACACCGCTATCTGCATGAAAATGGAAATATGTACACTGCTATCTGCTTATACATTTAAATATCTACACAGCTATCTCATTACACATGGAAATAACTACACCACTATCTGTATGAACATGGAAATAACTACACAGCCATCTGGATGAACATGGAAATACCAGCACCGCTATCTGTATGAACATGGAAATATCTACACTGCTATCTGTATGAACATGGAAATATCTACACCGCTATCTGTATGAACATGGATATATCTACACAGGCCTCTGGATGAACATGGAAATATCCACACCGCTATCTGTGTAAACATGCATACATCTTCACCGCTATCTGTGTAAACATGGAAATATCTACACCGCTATCTGTATGAACATGGAAATATCTACAACACTATCTGTTTGAAGATGGAAATATATACATCGCTATCTGCATGAAAATGGAAATATCTACACAGCTCTCTGCATATAGATGGAAATATCTACACAGCAATCTCTTTACACTTGAAATAACTACACCGCTATTTGTATGAACATGGACATATCTACACCGCCATGTGTATGAACATGGAAATATCTGCACTGCCATCTGTATGAACATATAAATATCTACACCGCCATCTGTATTAAGATGGAGATATCTACACCGCTATCTGAATAAACATGGAAATATCTACACCGATATCTGTATGAACATGGAAATAGCTACACCGCTATCTGTATGAACATGGAAATATCTACACCGCTATCTGTATGAACATGGATATATCTACACAGCCATCTGCATGAACATGGAAATATCTACACCGCTATCTGTATGAACATGGAAATATCTACACCGCTATCTGTATGAACATGGATATATCTACACAGCCATCTGGATGAACATGGAAATATCTACACCGCTATCTGTGTAAACATGCATACATCTTCACCGCTATCTGTATAAACATGGAAATATCTACACTGCTATCTGTATGAACATGGAAATATCTACACCGCTATCTGTATGAACATGGAAATATCTACACCGCTATCTGCATATAGATGGAAATATCTACACTGCTATCTGCATATACATCGAAATATCTACACAGCTATCTCTTTACACATGGAAATAACTACACGGCTATATCTATAAACATGGAAATATCTACACCACCATCTGTATGAACATGGAAATATCTGCACCGCCATCTGTTTGAACATATAAATATCTACACCGCCATCTGTATTAAGAAGGAAATATCTAAACCGCTATCTGTATAAACACGGAAATATCAGCACCGCACTCTGTATGAAAATGGAAATATCTACACCGCTATCTGTATTAACATGGAAATATCTACACTGCTATCTGTATGAACATGGAAATAGCTACACTGTTATGTGTATGAAAATGGAAATAGCTACACCGCTATCTGTATGAACATGGAAATATCTACACCGCTATCTGTATGAACATGGATATATCTACACTGCCATCTGGATGAACATGGAAATATCTACACCGCTATCTGTATGAACATGGAAATATCTACACCGCTATGAGTATGAACATGGATATATCTACACAGCCATCTGGATGAACATGGAAATATCTACACCGCTATCTGTGTAAACATGCATACATCTTCACCACTACCTGTATAAACATGGAAATATCTGCACCGCTATCGGTATGAACATGGAAATATCTACACCGCTTTCTGTATGAACATGGAAATACCGACACCGCTATCTGTTTGGACATGGAAATATCTACACCGCTATCTGCATGAAAATGGAAATATCTACACTACTATCTGCATATACATTTAAATATCTACACAGCTATCTCTTTACACATGGAAATAACTACACCACTATCTGTATGAACATGAAAATAACTACACCGCCATCTGTATGAACATGGAAATATCTGCACCGCCATCTGTATGAACATATAAATATCTACACCGCCATCTGTATTAAGATGGAGATATCTACACTGCTATCTGTATAAACATGGAAATATCTACACCGCCATCTGTATGAACATATAAATACACCGCCATCTGTATTAAGAAGGAAATATCTAAACCGCTATCTGTATAAACATGGAAATATCTACACCGCTGCCTGTATAAACATGGAAATATCAGCACCGCTATCTGTATGAACATGGAAATCTCTACACCGCTATCTGTTTGAACATGGAAATATCTACACCGCTATCTGCATGAAAATGGAAATATCTACAAAGCTATCTGCATATACATGGAAATATCTACACAGCTATCTCTTTACACATGGAAATAACTACACCGCTATATCTATAAACATGGAAATATCTACACCGCCATCTGTATGAACATGGAAATATCTGCACAGCCATCTGTATGAACATATAAATATCTACACCGCCATCTGTATTAAGAAGGAAATATCTAAACCGCTATCTGTATAAACATGGAAATACCTTCACCGCCATCTGTATGAACATGGAAATATCTACACCGCCATCTGTATGAACATGGAAATATCTGCACCGCCATCTGTATGAACATATAAATATCTACACCGCCATCTCTATTAAGATGGAGATATCTACACCGCTATCTGTATAAACATGGAAATATCTACACCGCTATCTGTATAAACATGGAAATATCTACATCGCTATCTGTATAAACATGGAAATATCTACACCGCTACCTGTATAAACATGGAAATATCAGCACCGCTATCTGTATGAACATGGAAATATCTACACCGCTATCTGTATGAACATGGAAATATCTACACCGCTATCTGTATGAACATGGATATATCTACACAGCCATCTGGATGAACATGGAAATATCTACACCGCTATCTGTGTAAACATGCATACATCTTCACCGCTATCTGTATAAACATGGAAATGTCTACACTGCTATCTGTATGAACATGGAAATATCTGCACCGCTATCTGTATGAACATGGAAATATCTACACCGCTATCTGTACGAACATCAAATATCTACACCGCTATCTGCATATAGATGGAAATATCTACACTACTATCTGCATATACATGGAAATATCTACACAGCTATCTCTTTACACATGGAAATAACTACACCGCTATCTGTATGAACATGGAAATATCTGCACCACCATCTGTATGAACATATAAATATCTACACCGCCATCTGTATTAAGATGGAGATATCTACACCGCTATCTGTGTAAACATGGAAATATCTACACCGCTATCTGTATAAACATGGAAATATCTACACCGCTATCTGTATAAACATGGAAATATCTACAACGCTACCTGTATAAACATGGAAATATCAGCACCGCTATCTGTATGAACATGGAAACAGCTACACTGCTATCTGTATGAACATGGAAATATCTACACCGCTATCTGTACGCACATGGATATATCTACACAGCCCTCTGGATGAACATGGAAATATCCACACCGCTATCTGTGTAAACATGCATACATCTTCACCGCTATCTGTATAAACATGGAAATATCTACACCGCTATCTCTATGAACATGGAAATATCTACACCGCTATCTGTTTGAAGATGGAATTATATACACCGCTATCTGCATGAAAATGGAAATATCTACACAGCTATCTGCATATAGATGGAAATATCTACACAGCTATCTCTTTACACATGGAAATATCTACACCGCTATCTGTATGAACAGGGAAATACCTACACCGCCATCTGTATGAACATGGAAATATCTGCACAGCCATCTGTATGAACATATAAATATCTACACCGCCATCTCTATTAAGATGGAGATATCTACACCGCTATCTGAATAAACATGGAAATATCTACACCGCTATCTGTATAAATATGGAAATATCTACACAGCTATCTGTATAAACATGGAAATATCTACACCGCTACCTGTATAAACATGGAAATATCAGCACCGCTATCTGTATGAACCTGGAAATATCTACACCGCTATCTGTATGAACATGGAAATATCTACACCGCTATCTGCATGAACATGGAAATATCTACAAAGCTATCTGAATGAACATGGAAATATCTACACCGCTATCTGTTTGAACATGTAAATATCTACACCGCTATCTGCATGAAAATGGAAATATCTACAAAGCTATCTGCATATACATGGAAATATCTACACAGCTATCTCTTTACACATGGAAATAACTACACCGCTATATCTATAAACATGGAAATATCTACACCACCATCTGTATGAACATGGAAATATCTGCACCGCCATCTGTTTGAACATATAAATATCTACACCGCCATCTGTATTAAGAAGGAAATATCTAAACCGCTATCTGTATAAACACGGAAATATCAGCACCGCTCTCTGTATGAAAATGGAAATATCTACACCGCTATCTGTATGAACATGGAAATATCTACACTGCTATCTGTATGAACATGGAAATAGCTACACCGCTTTGTGTATGAAAATGGAAATAGCTACACCGCTATCTGTATGAACATGGAAATATCTACACCGCTATCTGTATGAACATGGATATATCTACACAGCCATCTGGATGAACATGGAAATATCTACACCGCTATCTGCGTAAACATGCATACATCTTCATCACTATCTGTATAAACATGGAAATATCTGCACCGCTATCGGTATGAACATGGAAATATCTACACCGCTATCTGTATGAACATGGAAATACCGACACCGCTATCTGTTTGGACATGGAAATAACTACACCGCAATCTGCATGAAAATGGAAATATCTACACTGCTATCTGCATATACATTTAAATATCTACACAGCTATCTCTTTACACATGGAAATAACTACACCACTATCTGTATGAACATGGAAATAACTACACAGCCATCTGGATGAACATGGAAATACCAGCACCGCTATCTTTATGAACATGGAAATATCTACACCGCTATCTGTATGAACATGGAAATATCTACACCGATATCTGTGTAAACATGCATACATCTTCACCGCTATCTGTGTAAACATGGAAATATCAACACCGCTATCTGTATGAACAAGGAAATATCTACAACACTATCTGTTTGAAGATGGAAATATATACATCGCTATCTGCATGAAAATGGAAATATCTACACAGCTCTCTGCATATAGATGGAAATATCTACACAGCAATCTCTTTACACTTGAAATAACTACACCGCTATTTGTATGAACATGGACATATCTACACCGCCATGTGTATGAACATGGAAATATCTGCACGGCCATCTGTATGAACATATAAATATCTACACCGCCATCTGAATTAAGATGGAGATATCTACACCGCTATCTGAATAAACATGGAAATATCTACACCGATATCTGTATGAACATGGAAATATCTACACCGCTGTCTGTATGAACATGGATATATCTACACAACCATCTGGATGAACATGGAAATATCTACACCGCTATCTGTATGAACATGGAAATATCTACACCGCTATCTGTATGAACATGGATATATCTACACAGCCATCTGAATGAACATGGAAATATCTACACCGCTATCTGTGTAAACATGCATACATCTTCACCACTATCTGTATAAACATGGAAATATCTGCACCGCTATCGGTATGAACATGGAAATATCTACACCGCTATCTGTATGAACATGGAAATACCGACACCGCTATCTGTTTGGACATGGAAATAACTACACCGCTATCTGCATGAAAATGGAAATATCTACACTGCTATCTGCATATACATTTAAATATCTACACAGCTATCTCTTTACACATGGAAATAACTACACCACTATCTGTATGAACATGGAAATAACTACACAGCCATCTGGATGAACATGGAAATACCAGCACCGCTATCTGTATGAACATGGAAATATCTACACCGCTATCTGTATGAACATGGAAATATCTACACCGCTATCTGTATGAACATGGATATATCTACACAGCCCTCTGGATGAACATGGAAATATCCACACCGCTATCTGTGTAAACATGCATACATCTTCACCGCTATCTGTGTAAACATGGAAATATCTACACCGCTATCTGTATGAACATGGAAATATCTACAACACTATCTGTTTGAAGATGGAAATATATACATCGCTATCTGCATGAAAATGGAAATATCTACACAGCTCTCTGCATATAGATGGAAATATCTACACAGCAATCTCTTTACACTTGAAATAACTACACCGCTATTTGTATGAACATGGACATATCTACACCGCCATGTGTATGAACATGGAAATATCTGCACGGCCATCTGTATGAACATATAAATATCTACACCGCCATCTGAATTAAGATGGAGATATCTACACCGCTATCTGAATAAACATGGAAATATCTACACCGATATCTGTATGAACATGGAAATATCTACACCGCTACCTGTATAAACATGGAAATATCAGCACCGCTATCTGTATGAACCTGGAAATATCTACACCGCTATCTGTATGAACATGGAAATATCTACACCGCTATCTGCATGAACATGGAAATATCTACAAAGCTATCTGAATGAACATGGAAATATCTACACCGCTATCTGTTTGAACATGTAAATATCTACACCGCTATCTTCATGAAAATAGAAATATCTACAAAGCTATCTGCATATACATGGAAATATCTACACAGCTATCTCTTTACACATGGAAATAACTACACCGCTATATCTATAAACATGGAAATATCTACACCACCATCTGTATGAACATGGAAATATCTGCACCGCCATCAGTTTGAACATATAAATATCTACACCGCCATCTGTATTAAGAAGGAAATATCTAAACCGCTATCTGTATAAACACGGAAATATCGGCACCGCTCTCTGTATGAAAATGGAAATATCTACACCGCTATCTGTATGAACATGGAAATATCTACACTGCTATCTGTATGAACATGGAAATAGCTACACCGTTATGTGTATGAAAATGGAAATAGCTACACCGCTATCTGTATGAACATGGAAATATCTACACCGCTGTCTGTATGAACATGGATATATCTACACAGCCATCTGGATGAACATGGAAATATCTACACCGCTATCTGTATGAACATGGAAATATCTACACCGCTATCTGTATGAACATGGATATATCTACACAGCCATCTGAATGAACATGGAAATATCTACACCGCTATCTGTGTAAACATGCATACATCTTCACCACTATCTGTATAAACATGGAAATATCTGCACCGCTATCGGTATGAACATGGAAATATCTACACCGCTATCTGTATGAACATGGAAATACCGACACCGCTATCTGTTTGGACATGGAAATAACTACACCGCTATCTGCATGAAAATGGAAATATCTACACTGCTATCTGCATATACATTTAAATATCTACACAGCTATCTCATTACACATGGAAATAACTACACCACTATCTGTATGAACATGGAAATAACTACACAGCCATCTGGATGAACATGGAAATACCAGCACCGCTATCTGTATGAACATGGAAATATCTACACCGCTATCTGTATGAACATGGAAATATCTACACCGCTATCTGTATGAACATGGATATATCTACACAGGCCTCTGGATGAACATGGAAATATCCACACCGCTATCTGTGTAAACATGCATACATCTTCACCGCTATCTGTGTAAACATGGAAATATCTACACCGCTATCTGTATGAACATGGAAATATCTACAACACTATCTGTTTGAAGATGGAAATATATACATCGCTATCTGCATGAAAATGGAAATATCTACACAGCTCTCTGCATATAGATGGAAATATCTACACAGCAATCTCTTTACACTTGAAATAACTACACCGCTATTTGTATGAACATGGACATATCTACACCGCCATGTGTATGAACATGGAAATATCTGCACTGCCATCTGTATGAACATATAAATATCTACACCGCCATCTGTATTAAGATGGAGATATCTACACCGCTATCTGAATAAACATGGAAATATCTACACCGATATCTGTATGAACATGGAAATATCTACACTGCTATCTGTATGAACATGGAAATAGCTACACCGTTATCTGTATGAACATGGAAATAGCTACACCGCTATCTGTATGAACATGGAAATATCTACACCGCTATCTGTATGAACATGGATATATCTACACAGCCATCTGCATGAACATGGAAATATCTACACCGCTATCTGTATGAACATGGAAATATTTACACCGCTATCTGTATGAACATGGATATATCTACACAGCCATCTGGATGAACATGGAAATATCTACACCGCTATCTGTGTAAACATGCATACATCTTCACCGCTATCTGTATAAACATGGAAATATCTACACTGCTATCTGTATGAACTTGGAAATATCTGCACCGCTATCTGTATGAACATGGAAATATCTACACCGCTATCTGTATGAACATGGAAATATCTACACCGCTATCTGCATATAGATGGAAATATCTACACTGCTATCTGCATATACATCGAAATATCTACACAGCTATCTCTTTACACATGGAAATAACTACACCGCTATATCTATAAACATGGAAATATCTACACCACCATCTGTATGAACATGGAAATATCTGCACCGCCATCTGTTTGAACATATAAATATCTACACCGCCATCTGTATTAAGAAGGAAATATCTAAACCGCTTTCTGTATAAACACGGAAATATCAGCACCGCACTCTGTATGAAAATGGAAATATCTACACCGCTATCTGTATTAACATGGAAATATCTACACTGCTATCTGTATGAACATGGAAATAGCTACACCGTTATGTGTATGAAAATGGAAATAGCTACACCGCTATCTGTATGAACATGGAAATATCTACACCGCTATCTGTATGAACATGGATATATCTACAATGCCATCTGGATGAACATGGAAATATCTACACCGCTATCTGTATGAACATGGAAATATCTACACCGCTATCAGTATGAACATGGATATATCTACACAGCCATCTGGATGAACATGGAAATATCTACACCGCTATCTGTGTAAACATGCATACATCTTCACCACTATCTGTATAAACATGGAAATATCTGCACCGCTATCGGTATGAACATGGAAATATCTACACCGCTATCTGTATGAACATGGAAATACCGACACCGCTATCTGTTTGGACATGGAAATATCTACACCGCTATCTGCATGAAAATGGAAATATCTACACTGCTATCTGCATATACATTTAAATATCTACACAGCTATCTCTTTACACATGGAAATAACTACACCACTATCTGTATGAACATGAAAATAACTACACCGCCATCTGTATGAACATGGAAATATCTGCACCGCCATCTGTATGAACATATAAATATCTACACCGCCATCTGTATTAAGATGGAGATATCTACACTGCTATCTGTATAAACATGGAAATATCTACACCGCCATCTGTATGAACATATAAATACACCGCCATCTGTATTAAGAAGGAAATATCTAAACCGCTATCTGTATAAACATGGAAATATGTACACCGCTGCCTGTATAAACATGGAAATATCAGCACCGCTATCTGTATGAACATGGAAATATCTACACCGCTATCTGTTTGAACATGGAAATATCTACACCGCTATCTGCATGAAAATGGAAATATCTACAAAGCTATCTGCATATACATGGAAATATCTACACAGCTATCTCTTTACACATGGAAATAACTACACCGCTATATCTATAAACATGGAAATATCTACACCGCCATCTGTATGAACATGGAAATATCTGCACAGCCATCTGTATGAACATATAAATATCTACACCGCCATCTGTATTAAGAAGGAAATATCTAAACCGCTATCTGTATAAACATGGAAATACCTTCACCGCCATCTGTATGAACATGGAAATATCTACACCGCCATCTGTATGAACATGGAAATATCTGCACCGCCATCTGTATGAACATATAAATATCTACACCGCCATCTGTATTAAGATGGAGATATCTACACCGCTATCTGTATAAACATGGAAATATCTACACCGCTATCTGTATAAACATGGAAATATCTACACCGCTATCTGTATAAACATGGAAATATCTACACCGCTACCTGTATAAACATGGAAATATCAGCACCGCTATCTGTATGAACATGGAAATATCTACACCGCTATCTGTATGAACATGGAAATATCTACACCGCTATCTGTATGAACATGGATATATCTACACAGCCATCTGGATGAACATGGAAATATCTACACCGCTATCTGTGTAAACATGCATACATCTTCACCGCTATCTGTATAAACATGGAAATGTCTACACTGCTATCTGTATGAACATGGAAATATCTGCACCGCTATCTGTATGAACATGGAAATATCTACACCGCTATCTGTACGAACATCAAATATCTACACCGCTATCTGCATATAGATGGAAATATCTACACTGCTATCTGCATATACATGGAAATATCTACACAGCTATCTCTTTACACATGGAAATAACTACACCGCTATCTGTATGAACATGGAAATATCTGCACCACCATCTGTATGAACATATAAATATCTACACCGCCATCTGTATTAAGATGGAGATATCTACACCGCTATCTGTGTAAACATGGAAATATCTACACCGCTATCTGTATAAACATGGAAATATCTACACCGCTATATGTATAAACATGGAAATATCTACAACGCTACCTGTATAAACATGGAAATATCAGCACCGCTATCTGTATGAACATGGAAACATCTACACTGCTATCTGTATGAACATGGAAATATCTACACCGCTATCTGTACGCACATGGATATATCTACACAGCCCTCTGGATGAACATGGAAATATCCACACCCCTATCTGTGTAAACATGCATACATCTTCACCGCTGTCTGTATAAACATGGAAATATCTACACCGCTATCTCTATGAACATGGAAATATCTACACCGCTATCTGTTTGAAGATGGAATTATATACACCGCTATCTGCATGAAAATGGAAATATCTACACAGCTATCTGCATAGAGATGGAAATATCTACACAGCTATCTCTTTACACATGGAAATAACTACACCGCTATCTGTATGAACATGGAAATATCTACACCGCCATCTGTATGAACATGGAAATATCTGCACCGCCATCTGTATGAACATATAAATATCTACACCGCCATCTCTATTAAGATGGAGATATCTACACCGCTATCTGAATAAACATGGTAATATCTACACTGCTATCTGTATAAACATGGAAATATCTACACCGCTATCTGTATAAACATGGAAATATCTACACCGCTACCTGTATAAACATGGAAATATCAGCACCGCTATCTGTATGTACCTGGAAATATCTACACCGCTATCTGTATGAACATGGAAATATCTACAAAGCTATCTGAATGAACATGGAAATATCTACACCGCTATCTGTTTGAACATGTAAATATCTACACCGCTATCTGCAGGAAAATGGAAATATCTGCAAAGCTATCTGCATATACATGGAAATATCTACACAGCTATCTCTTTACACATGGAAATAACTACACCGCTATATCTATAAACATGGAAATATCTACACCACCATCTGTATGAACATGGAAATATCTGCACCGCCATCTGTTTGAACATATAAATATCTTCACCGCCATCTGTATTAAGAAGGAAATATCTAAACCGCTATCTGTATAAACACGGAAATATCAGCACCGCTATCTGTATAAACATGGAAATATCTACACCGCTATCTGTATGAACATGGAAATATCTGCACCGCTATCTGTATGAAAATGGAAATATCGACACCGCTATCTGTTTGAACATGGAAATATCTACACAGCTATCTCTTTACACATGGAAATAACTACACCGCTATCTGTATGAACATGGAAATATCTACACCGCCATCTGTATGAACATGGAAATATCTGCACCGCCATCTGTATGAACATATAAATATCTACACTGCCATCTGTATTAAGATGGAGATATCTACACCGCTATCTGTATAAACATGGAAATATCAACACCGCTAACTGTATAAACATGGAAATATCTACACCCCTATCTGTATAAACATGGAAATATCTACACCGCTACCTGTATAAACATGGAAATATCAGCACCGCTATCTGTATGAACATGGAAATATCTACACCGCTATCTGTATGAACATGGAAATATCTACACCGCTATCTGTATGAACATGCATATACGTACACAGCCCTCTGGAAGAACATGGAAATCTCTACACCGCTATCTGTGTAAACATGCATACATCTTCACCGCTATCTGTATAAACATGGAAATATCTACACCGCTATCTCTATGAACATGGAAAAATCTACACCGCTATCTGTTTGAAGATGGAAATATATACACAGCTATCTGCGTGAAAATGGAAATATCTACACAGCTATCTGCATATAAATGGAAATATCTACACAGCTATCTCTTTACACATTGAAATATCTACACCGCTATCTGAATGAACATGGAAATATCAGCACCGCTATCTGTATGAACATGGAAATACCTACACCGCTATCTGTATGAACATGGATATATCTACACAGCACTCTGGATGAACATGGAAATATCCATACCGCTATCTGTGTAAACATGCATACATCTTCACCGCTATCTGTATAAACATGGAAATATCTACACCGCTATCTGTATGAACATGGAAATATCTACACCGCTATCTGTTTGAACATGGAAATATATACATCGCTATATGCATGAAAATGGAAATATCTACACAGCAATCTGCATATAGATGGAAATATCTACACAGCAATCTCTTTACACATGGAAATAACTACACCGCTATCTGTATGAACATGGACATATCTACACTGCCATCTGTATGAACATGGATATATCTACACAGCCATCTGGATGAACATGGAAATATCTACACCGCTATCTGTGTAAACATGCATACATCTTCACCGCTATCTGTATAAACATGGAAATATCTACACTGCTATCTGTATGAACATGGAAATATCTGCACCGCTATCTGTATGAACATGGAAATATCTACACCGCCATCTGTTTGAACATGGAAATATCTACACCGCTATCTGTATGAAAATGGAAATATCTACACTGCTATCTGCATATACATGAAAATATCTACACAGCTATCTCTTTACACATGGAAATAACTACACCCCTATCTGTATGAACATGGAAATATCTACACCGCCATCTGTATGAACATGGAAATATCTGCACCGCCATCTGTATGAACATATAAATATCTTCACCGCCATCTGTATTAAGATGGAGATATCTACACCGTATCTGTATAAACATGGAAATATCTACACCGCTATCTGTATAAACATGGAAATATCTACACCGCTATCTGTATAAACATGGAAGTATCTACACCGCTACCTGTATAAACATGGATATATCTACACAGCCCTCTGGATGAACATGGAAATATCCACACCGCTATCTGTGTAAACATGCATAAATCTTCACCGCTATCTGTATAAACATGGAAATATCTACACCGCTTTCTCTATGAACATGGAAATATCTACACCGCTATCTGTTTGAAGATGGAAATATATACACCGCTATCTGCATGAAAATGGAAATATCTACACAGCTATCTGCATATAGATGGAAATATCTACACAGCTATCTCTTTACACATGGAAATAACTACACCTCTATCTGTATGAACAGGGAAATACCTACACCGCCATCTGTATGAACATGGAAATATCTGCACCGCCATCTGTATGAACATATAAATATCTACACCGCCATCTCTATTAAGATGGAGATATCTACACCGCTATCTGAATAAACATGGAAATATCTACACCGCTACCTGTATAAACATGGAAATATCAGCACCGCTATCTGTATGAACCTGGAAATATCTACACCGCTATCTGTATGAACATGGAAATATCTACACCGCTATCTGCATGAACATGGAAATATCTACAAAGCTATCTGAATGAACATGGAAATATCTACACCGCTATCTGTTTGAACATGTAAATATCTACACCGCTATCTGCATGAAAATGGAAATATCTACAAAGCTATCTGCATATACATGGAAATATCTACACAGCTATCTCTTTACACATGGAAATAACTACACCGCTATATCTATAAACATGGAAATATCTACACCACCATCTGTATGAACATGGAAATATCTGCACCGCCATCTGTTTGAACATATAAATATCTACACCGCCATCTGTATTAAGAAGGAAATATCTAAACCGCTATCTGTATAATCACGGAAATATCAGCACCGCTCTCTGTATGAAAATGGAAATATCTACACTGCTATCTGTATGAACATGGAAATATCTACACTGCTATCTGTATGAACATGGAAATAGCTACACCATTATGTGTATGAAAATGGAAATAGCTACACCGCTATCTGTATGAACATGGAAATATCTACACCGCTATCAGTATGAACATGGATATATCTACACAGCCATCTGGATGAACATGGAAATATCTACACCGCTATCTGTGTAAACATGCATACATCTTCACCACTATCTGTATAAACATGGAAATATCTGCACCACTATCGGTATGAACATGGAAATATCTACACCGCTATCTGTATGAACATGGAAATACCGACACCGCTATCTGTTTGGACATGGAAATAACTACACCGCTATCTGCATGAAAATGGAAATATCTACATTGCTATCTGCATATACATTTAAATATCTACACAGCTATCTCTTTACACATGGAAATAACTACACCACTATCTGTATGAACATGGAAATAACTACACAGCCATCTGGATGAACATGGAAATACCAGCACCGCTATCTGTATGAACATGGAAATATCTACACCGCTATCTGTATGAACATGGAAATATCTACACCGCTATCTGTGTAAACATGCATACATCTTCACCGCTATCTGTGTAAACATAGAAATATCTACACCGCTATCTGTATGAACATGGAAATAACTACAACACTATCTGTTTGAAGATGGAAATATCTACACCGCTATCTGCATGAAAATGGAAACATCTACACAGCTCTCTGCATATAGATGGAAATATCTACACAGCAATCTCTTTACACTTGAAATAACCACACCGCTATTTGTATGAACATGGACATATCTACACCGCCATGTGTATGAACATGGAAATATCTGCACGGCCATCTGTATGAACATATAAATATCTACACCGCCATCTGAATTAAGATGGAGATATCTACACCGCTATCTGAATAAACATGGAAATATCTACACCGATATCTGTATGAACATGGAAATATCTACACCGCTACCTGTATAAACATGGAAATATCAGCACCGCTATCTGTATGAACCTGGAAATATCTACACCGCTATCTGTATGAACATGGAAATATCTACACCGCTATCTGTATGAACATGGAAATATCTACAAAGCTATCTGAATGAACATGGAAATATCTACACCGCTATCTGTTTGAACATGTAAATATCTACACCGCTATCTGCATGAAAATGGAAATATCTACAAAGCTATCTGCATATACATGGAAATATCTACACAGCTATCTCTTTACACATGGAAATAACTACACCGCTATATCTATAAACATGGAAATATCTACACCACCATCTGTATGAACATGGAAATATCTGCACCGCCATCTGTTTGAACATATAAATATCTACACCGCCATCTGTATTAAGAAGGAAATATCTATACCGCTATCTGTATAAACACGGAAATATCGGCACCGCTCTCTGTATGAAAATGGAAATACCTACACCGCTATCTGTATGAACATGGAAATATCTACACTGCTATCTGTATGAACATGGAAATAGCTACACCGTTATGTGTATGAAAATGGAAATAGCTACACCGCTATCTGTATCAACATGGAAATATCTACACCGCTGTCTGTATGAACATGGATATATCTACAAAGCCATCTGGATGAACATGGAAATATCTACACCGCTATCTGTATGAACATGGAAATATATACACCGCTATCTGTATGAACATGGATATATCTACACAGCCATCTGAATGAACATGGAAATATCTACACCGCTATCTGTGTAAACATGCATACATCTTCACCACTATCTGTATAAACATGGAAATATCTGCACCGCTATCGGTATGAACATGGAAATATCTACACCGCTATCTGTATGAACATGGAAATACCGACACCGCTATCTGTTTGGACATGGAAATAACTACACCGCTATCTGCATGAAAATGGAAATATCTACACTGCTATCTGCATATACATTTAAATATCTACACAGCTATCTCTTTACACATGGAAATAACTACACCACTATCTGTATGAACATGGAAATAACTACACAGCCATCTGGATGAATATGGAAATACCAGCACCGCTATCTGTATGAACATGGAAATATCTACACCGCTATCTGTATGAACATGGAAATATCTACACCGCTATCTGTATGAACATGGATATATCTACACAGCCCTCTGGATGAACATGGAAATACCCACACCGCTATCTGTGTAAACATGCATACATCTTCACTGCTATCTGTATAAACATGGAAATATCTACACTGCTATCTGTATGAACATGGAAATATCTGCACCGCTATCTGTATGAACATGGAAATAACTACACCGCTATCTGTATGAACATGGAAATATCTACAACACTATCTGTTTGAAGATGGAAATATATACATCGCTATCTGCATGAAAATGGAAATATCTACACAGCTCTCTGCGTATAGATGGAAATATCTACACAGCAATCTCTTTACACTTGAAATAACTACACCGCTATTTGTATGAACATGGACATATCTACACCGCCATGTGTATGAACATGGAAATATCTGCACGGCCATCTGTATGAACATATAAATATCTACACTGCCATCTGTATTAAGATGGAGATATCTACACCGCTATCTGAATAAACATGGAAATATCTACACCGATATCTGTATGAACATGGAAATATCTACACTGCTATATGTATGAACATGGAAATAGCTACACAGTTATCTGTATGAACATGGAAATAGCTACACCGCTATCTGTATGAACATGGAAATATCTACACCGCTATCTGTATGAACATGGATATATCTACACAGCCATCTGCATGAACATGGAAATATCTACACCGCTATCTGTATGAACATGGAAATATCTACACCGCTATCTGTATGAACATGGATATATCTACACAGCCATCTGGATTAACATGGAAATATCTACACCGCTATCTGTGTAAACATGCATACATCTTCACCGCTATCTGTATAAACATGGAAATATCTACACTGCTATCTGTATGAACATGGAAATATCTGCACCGCTATCTGTATGAACATGGAAATAACTACACCGCTATCTGTATGAACATGGAAATATCTACACCGCTATCTGCATATAGATGGAAATATCTACACTGCTATCTGCATATACATGGAAATATCTACACAGCTATCTCTTTACACATGGAAATAACTACACCGCTATCTGTATGAACATGGAAATATCTACACCGCCATCTGTATGAATATGGAAATATCTGCACCGCCATCTGTATGAACATATAAATATCTACACCACCATCTGTATTAAGATGGAGATATCTACACCGCTATCTGTATAAACATGGAAATATCTACACCGCTATCTGTATAAACATGGAAATATCTACACCGCTATCTGTATAAACATGGAAATATCTACACCGCTACCTGTATAAACATGGAAATATCAGCACCGCTATCTGAATGAACATGGAAATATCTACACTGCTATCTGTATGAACATGGAAATATCCACACCGCTATCTGTATGAACATGGATATATCTACACAGCCCTCTGGATGAACATGGAAATATCCACACCGCTATCTGTGTAAACATGCATACATCTTCACCACTATCTGTGTAAACATGGAAATATCTACACCGCTATCTGCATATAGATGGAAATATCTACACTGCTATCTGCATATACCTTGAAATATCTACACAGCTATCTCTTTACACATGGAAATAACTAAACCGCTATCTGTATGAACATGGAAATATCTACACCGCCATCTGTATGAATATGGAAATATCTGCACCGCAATCTGTATGAACATATAAATATCTACACCGCCATCTCTATTAAGATGGAGATATCTACACCGCTATCTGAATAAACATGGAAATATCTACACCGCTATCTGTATAAACATGGAAATATCTACACTGCTATCTGTATAAACATGGAAATATCTACACCGCTACCTGTATAAACATGGAAATATCAGCACCGCTATTTGTATGAACCTGGAAATATCTACACCGCTATCTGTATGAACATGGAAATATCTACACCGCTATCTGTATGAACATGGAAATATCTACAAAGCTATCTGAATGAACATGGAAATATCTACACCGCTATCTGTTTGAACATGTAAATATCTACACCGCTATCTGCATGAAAATGGAAATATCTACAATGCTATCTGCATATACATGGAAATATCTACACAGCTATCTCTTTACACATGGAAATAACTACACCGCTATATCTATAAACATGGAAATATCTACACCACCATCTGTATGAACATGGAAATATCTGCACCGCCATCTGTTTGAACATATAAATATCTACACTGCCATCTGTATTAAGAAGGAAATATCTAAACCGCTATCTGTATAAACACGGAAATATCAGCACCGCACTCTGTATGAAAATGGAAATATCTACACCGCTATCTGTATGAACATGGAAATATCTACACCTCTATCTGTATGAACATGGATGTATGTACACAGCCATTTGGATGAACATGGAAATATCTACACCGCTATCTGTGTAAACATGCATACATCTTCACCACTATCTGTATAAACATGGAAATATCTGCACCGCTATCGGTATGAACATGGAAATATCTACACCGCTATCTGTATGAACATGGAAATACCTACACCGCTATCTGTTTGAACATGGAAATATCTACACCGCTATCTGCATGAAAATGGAAATATCTACACTGCTATCTGCATATACATTTAAATATCTACACAGCTATCTCTTTACACATGGAAATAACTACACCACTATCTGTATGAACATGGAAATAACTACACCGCCATCTGTATGAACATGGAAATATCTGCACCGCCATCTGTATGAACATATAAATATCTACACAGCCATCTGTATTAAGATGGAGATATCTACACTGCTATCTGTATAAACATGGAAATATCTACACCGCCATCTGTATGAACATATAAATACACCGCCATCTGTATTAAGACGGAAATATCTAAACCGCTATCTGTATAAACATGGAAATATCTACACCGCTGCCTGTATAAACATGGAAATATCAGCACCGCTATCTGTATGAACATGGAAATATCTACACCGCTATCTGTTTGAACATGGAAATATCTACACCGCTATCTGCATGAAAATGGAAATATCTTCAAAGCTATCTGCATATACATGGAAATATCTACACAGCTATCTCTTTACACATGGAAATAACTACACCGCTATATCTATAAACATGGAAATATCTACACCGCCATCTTTATGAACATGGAAATATCTGCACCGCCATCTGTATGAACATATAAATATCTACATCGCCATCTGTATTAAGAAGGAAATATCTAAACCGCTATCTGTATAAACATCGAAATATCTACACCGCCATCTGTATGAACATGGAAATATCTACACCGCCATCTGTATGAACATGGAAATATCTGCACCGCCATCTGTATGAACATATAAATATCTACACCGCCATCTGTATTAAGATGGAGATATGTACACCGCTATCAGTATAAACATGGAAATATCTACACCGCTATGTGTGTAAACATGGAAATATCTACACCGCTATCTGTATAAACATGGAAATATCTACACCGCTACCTGTGTAAACATGGAAATATCAGCACCGCTATCTGTATGAACATGGAAATATCTACACCGCTATCTGTATGAACATGGATATATCTACACAGCCATCTGCATGAACATGGAAATATCTACACCGCTATCTGTATGAACATGGAAATATCTACACCGCTATCTGTATGAACATGGATATATCTACACAGCCATCTGGATTAACATGGAAATATCTACACCGCTATCTGTGTAAACATGCATACATCTTCACCGCTATCTCTATAAACATGGAAATATCTACACTGCTATCTGTATGAACATGGAAATATCTGCACCGCTATCTGTATGAACATGGAAATAACTACACCGCTATCTGTATGAACATGGAAATATCTACACCGCTATCTGCATATAGATGGAAATATCTACACTGCTATCTGCATATACATGGAAATATCTACACAGCTATCTCTTTACACATGGAAATAACTACACCGCTATCTGTATGAACATGGAAATATCTACACCGCCATCTGTATGAATATGGAAATATCTGCACCGCCATCTGTATGAACATATAAATATCTACACCACCATCTGTATTAAGATGGAGATATCTACACCGCTATCTGTATAAACATGGAAATATCTACACCGCTATCTGTATAAACATGGAAATATCTACACCGCTATCTGTATAAACATGGAAATATCTACACCGCTACCTGTATAAACATGGAAATATCAGCACCGCTATCTGAATGAACATGGAAATATCTACACTGCTATCTGTATGAACATGGAAATATCCACACCGCTATCTGTATGAACATGGATATATCTACACAGCCCTCTGGATGAACATGGAAATATCCACACCGCTATCTGTGTAAACATGCATACATCTTCACCACTATCTGTGTAAACATGGAAATATCTACACCGCTATCTGCATATAGATGGAAATATCTACACTGCTATCTGCATATACCTTGAAATATCTACACAGCTATCTCTTTACACATGGAAATAACTACACCGCTATCTGTATGAACATGGAAATATCTACACCGCCATCTGTATGAATATGGAAATATCTGCACCGCCATCTGTATGAACATATAAATATCTACACCGCCATCTCTATTAAGATGGAGATATCTACACCGCTATCTGAATAAACATGGAAATATCTACACCGCTATCTGTATAAACATGGAAATATCTACACTGCTATCTGTATAAACATGGAAATATCTACACCGCTACCTGTATAAACATGGAAATATCAGCACCGCTATTTGTATGAACCTGGAAATATCTACACCGCTATCTGTATGAACATGGAAATATCTACACCGCTATCTGTATGAACATGGAAATATCTACAAAGCTATCTGAATGAACATGGAAATATCTACACCGCTATCTGTTTGAACATGTAAATATCTACACCGCTATCTGCATGAAAATGGAAATATCTAAAATGCTATCTGCATATACATGGAAATATCTACACAGCTATCTCTTTACACATGGAAATAACTACACCGCTATATCTATAAACATGGAAATATCTACACCACCATCTGTATGAACATGGAAATATCTGCACCGCCATCTGTTTGAACATATAAATATCTACACTGCCATCTGTATTAAGAAGGAAATATCTAAACCGCTATCTGTATAAACACGGAAATATCAGCACCGCACTCTGTATGAAAATGGAAATATCTACACCGCTATCTGTATGAACATGGAAATATCTACACCTCTATCTGTATGAACATGGATGTATGTACACAGCCATTTGGATGAACATGGAAATATCTACACCGCTATCTGTGTAAACATGCATACATCTTCACCACTATCTGTATAAACATGGAAATATCTGCACCGCTATCGGTATGAACATGGAAATATCTACACCGCTATCTGTATGAACATGGAAATACCTACACCGCTATCTGTTTGAACATGGAAATATCTACACCGCTATCTGCATGAAAATGGAAATATCTACACTGCTATCTGCATATACATTTAAATATCTACACAGCTATCTCTTTACACATGGAAATAACTACACCACTATCTGTATGAACATGGAAATAACTACACCGCCATCTGTATGAACATGGAAATATCTGCACCGCCATCTGTATGAACATATAAATATCTACACAGCCATCTGTATTAAGATGGAGATATCTACACTGCTATCTGTATAAACATGGAAATATCTACACCGCCATCTGTATGAACATATAAATACACCGCCATCTGTATTAAGACGGAAATATCTAAACCGCTATCTGTATAAACATGGAAATATCTACACCGCTGCCTGTATAAACATGGAAATATCAGCACCGCTATCTGTATGAACATGGAAATATCTACACCGCTATCTGTTTGAACATGGAAATATCTACACCGCTATCTGCATGAAAATGGAAATATCTTCAAAGCTATCTGCATATACATGGAAATATCTACACAGCTATCTCTTTACACATGGAAATAACTACACCGCTATATCTATAAACATGGAAATATCTACACCGCCATCTTTATGAACATGGAAATATCTGCACCGCCATCTGTATGAACATATAAATATCTACATCGCCATCTGTATTAAGAAGGAAATATCTAAACCGCTATCTGTATAAACATCGAAATATCTACACCGCCATCTGTATGAACATGGAAATATCTACACCGCCATCTGTATGAACATGGAAATATCTGCACCGCCATCTGTATGAACATATAAATATCTACACCGCCATCTGTATTAAGATGGAGATATGTACACCGCTATCAGTATAAACATGGAAATATCTACACCGCTATGTGTGTAAACATGGAAATATCTACACCGCTATCTGTATAAACATGGAAATATCTACACCGCTACCTGTGTAAACATGGAAATATCAGCACCGCTATCTGTATGAACATGGAAATATCTACACCGCTATCTGTATGAACATGGATATATCTACACAGCCCTCTGGATGAACATGGAAATATCCACACCGCTATCTGTGTAAACATGCATACATCTTCACCGCTATCTGTATAAACATGGAAATATCTACACCGCTATCCTTATGAATATGGAAATATCTACACCGCTATCTGTTTGAAGATGGAAATATATACACCGCAATCTGCATGAAAATGGAAATATCTACACAGCTATCTGCATATAGATGGAAATATCTACACAGCTATCTCTTTACACATGGAAATAACTACACCGCTATCTCTATAAACATGGAAATATCTACACCGCCATCTGTATGAACATGGAAATATCTGCACCGCCATCTGTATGAACATGGAAATATCTACACCGCTATCTGTATGAACATGGATATACGCACACAGCCCTCTGGATGAACATGGAAATCTCTACACCGCTATCTGTGTAAACATGCATACATCTTCACCGCTATCTGTATAAACATGGAAATATCTACACCGCTATCTCTATGAACATGGAAATATCTACACCGCTATCTGTTTGAAGATGGAAATATATACACAGCTATCTGCATGAAAATGGAAATATCTACACAGCTATCTGCATATAGATGGAAATATCTACACAGCTATCTCTTTACACATTGAAATATCTACACCGCTATCTGAATGAACATGGAAATATCAGCACCGCTATCTGTATGAACATGGAAATACCTACATCGCTATCTGTATGAACATGGAAATATCTACACCGCTATCTGTATGAACATGGATATATCTACACAGCCGTCTGGATGAACACGGAAATATCCACACCGCTATCTGTGTAAACATGCATACATCTTCACCGCTATCTGTATAAACATGGAAATATCTACACCACTATCTGTATGAACATGGAAATATCTACACCGCTATCTGTTTGAAGATGGAAATATATACATCGCTATCTGCATGAAAATGGAAATATCTACACAGCTATCTGCATATAGATGGAAATATCTACACAGCAATCTCTTTACACATGGAAATAACTACACCGCTATCTGTATGAACATGGAAATATCTACACCGCTATGTGTATGAACATGGATATATCTACACAGCCATCTGGATGAACATGGAAATATCTACACCGCTATCTGTGTAAACATGCATACATCTTCACCGCTATGTGTATAAACATGGAAATATCTACACTGCTATCTGTATGAACATGGAAATATCTGCACCGCTATCTGTATGAACATGGAAATATCTACACCGCTATCTGTTTGAACATGGAAATATCTACACCGCTATCTGCATGAAATTGGAAATATCTACACTGCTATCTGCATATACATGGAAATATCTACACAGCTATCTCTTTACACATGGAAATAACTACACCGCTATCTGTATGAACATGGAAATATCTACACCGCCATCTGTATGAACATGGAAATATCTGCACCGCCATCTGTATGAACATATAAATATCTACACCGCCATCTGTATTAAGATGGAGATATCTACACCGCTATCTGTATAAACATGGAAATATATACACCGCTATCTGTATAAACATGGAAATATCTACACCGCTATCTGTATAAACATGGAGATATCTACACCGCTACCTGTATAAACATGGAAATATCAGCACCGCTGTCTGTATGAACATGGAAATATCTACACTGCTATCTGTATGAACATGGAAATATCTTCACCGCTATCTGTATGAACATGGATATATCTACACAGCCCTCTGGATGAACATGGAAATATCCACACCGCTATCTGTGTAAACGTGCATACATCTTCACCGCTATCTTTAAAAACATGGAAATACCTACACCGCTATCTCTATGAACATGGAAATATCTACACCGCTATCTGTTTGAAGATGGAAATATATACACCGCTATCTGCATGAAAATGGAAATATCTACACAGCTATCTGCATATAGATGGAAATATCTACACAGCTATCTGTTTACACATGGAAATAACTACACCGCTATCTGTATGAACATGGAAATATCTACACCGCCATCTGCATGAACATGGAAATATCTGCAAAGACATCTGTATGAACATATAAATATCTACACCGCCATCTCTATTAAGATGGAGATATCTACACCGCTATCTGAATAAACATGGAAATATCTACACCGCTATCTGTATAAACATGGAAATATCTACACTGCTATCTGTTTAAACATGGAAATATCTACACCGCTACCTGTATAAACATGGAAATATCAGCACCGCTATCTGTATGAACCTGGAAATATCTACACCGCTATCTGTATGAACATGGAAATATCTACACCGCTATCTGCATGAACATGGAAATATCTACAAAGCTATCTGAATGAACATGGAAATATCTACACCGCTATCTGTTTGAACATGTAAATATCTACACCGCTATCTGCATGAAAATGGAAATATCTACAAAGCTATCTGCATATACATGGAAATATCTACACAGCTATCTCTTTACACATGGAAATAACTACACCGCTATATCTATAAACATGGAAATATCTACACCACCATCTGTATGAACATGGAAATATCTGCACCGCCATCTGTTTGAACACATAAATATCTACACCGCCATCTGTATTAAGAAGGAAATATCTAAACCGCTATCTGTATAAACACGGAAATATCAGCACCGCACTCTGTATGAAAATGGAAATATCTACACCGCTATCTGTATGAACATGGAAATATCTACACTGCTATCTGTATGAACATGGAAATAGCTACACCGTTATGAGTATGAAAATGGAAATAGCTACACCGCTATCTGTATGAACATGGAAATATCTACACCGCTATCTGTATGAACATGGATATATCTACACAGCCTTCTGGATGAACATGGAAATATCTACACCGCTATCTGTATGAACATGGAAATATCTACACCGCTATCAGTATGAACATGCATATATCTACACAGCCATCTGGATGAACATGGAAATATCTACACCGCTATCTTTGTAAACATGCATACATCTTCACCACTATCTGTATAAACATGGAAATATCTGCACCGCTATCGGTATGAACATGGAAATATCTACACCGCTATCTGTATGAACATGGAAATACCTACACCGCTATCTGTTTGGACATGGAAATATCTACACCGCTATCTGCATGAAAATGGAAATATCTACACTGCTATCTGCATATACATTTAAATATCTACACAGCTATCTCTTTACACATGGAAATAAGTACACCACTATCTGTATGAACATGAAAATAACTACACCGCCATCTGTATGAACATGGAAATATCTGCACCGCCATCTGTATGAACATATAAATATCTACACCGCCATCTGTATTAAGATGGAGATATTTACACTGCTATCTGTATAAACATGGAAATATCTACACCGCCATCTGTATTAACATATAAATACACCGCCATCTGTATTAAGAAGGAAATATCTAAACCGCTATCTGTATAAACATGGAAATATCTACACCGCTGCCTGTATAAACATGGAAATATCAGCACCGCTATCTGCATGAACATGGAAATATCTACACCACTATCTGTTTGAACATGGAAATATCTACACCGCTATCTGCATGAAAATGGCAATATCTACAAAGCTATCTGCATATACATGGAAATATCTACACAGCTATCTCTTTACACATGGAAATAACTACACCGCTATATCTATAAACATGGAAATATCTACACCGCCATCTGTATGAACATGGAAATATCTGCACCGCCATCTGTATGAACATATAAATATCTACACCGCCATCTGTATTAAGAAGGAAATATCTAAACCGCTATCTGTATAAACATGGAAATATCTTCACCGCCATCTGTATGAACATGGAAATATCTACACCGCCATCTGTATGAACATGGAAATATCTGCACCGCCATCTGTATGAACATATAAATATCTACACCGCCATCTGTATTAAGATGGAGATATCTACACCGCTATCTGTATAAACATGGAAATATCTACACCGCTATCTGTATAAACATAGAAATATATACACCGCTATCTGTATAAACATGGAAATATCTACACCGCTACCTGTATAAACATGGAAATATCAGCACCGCTATCTGTATGAACATGGAAATATCTACACCGCTATCTGTATGAACATGGAAATATCTACACCGCTATCTGTATGAACATGGATATATCTACACAGCCCTCTGGATGAACATGGAAATATCCACACCGCTATCTGTGTAAACATGCATATATCTTCACCGCTATCTGTGTAAACATGCATACATCTTCACCGCTATCTGTATAAACATGGAAATATCTACACCGCTATCTCTATGAACATGGAAATATCTACACCGCTATCTGTTTGAAGATGGAAATATATACACCGCTATCTGCATGAAAATGGAAATATCTACACAGCTATCTGCATATAGATGGAAGTATCTACACAGCTATCTCTTTACACATGGAAATAACTACACCGCTATCTGTATGAACATGGAAATATCAACGCCGCCATCTGTATGAACATGGAAATATCTGGACCGCCATCTGTATGGGCATATAAATGTCTACACCGCCATCTGTATTAAGATGGAGATATCTACACCGCTATCTGTATAAACATGGAAATATCAACACCGCTATCTGTATAAACATGGAAATATCTACACCGCTATCTGTATAAACATAGAAATATCTACACCGCTACCTGTATAAACATGGAAATATCAGCACCGCTATCTGTATGAACATGGAAATATCTACACCACTATCTGTATGAACATGGAAATATCTACACCGCTATCTGTATGAACATGGATATACGTACACAGCCCTCTGGATGAACATGGAAATCTCTACACCGCTATCTGTGTAAACATGCATACATCTTCACCGCTATCTGTATAAACATGGAAATATCTACACCGCTATCTCTATGAACATGGAAATATCTACACCGCTATCTGTTTGAAGATGGAAATATATACACAGCTACCTGCATGAAAATGGAAATATCTACACAGCTATCTGCATATAGATGGAAATATCTACACAGCTATCTCTTTACACATTGAAATATCTACACCGCTATCTGAATGAACATGGAAATATCAGCACCGCTATCTGTATGAACATGGAAATACCTACACTGCTATCTGTATGAACATGGAAATATCTACACCGCTATCTGTATGAACATGGAAATATCTACACCGCTATCTGTATGAACATGGATATATCTACACAGCCCTCTGGATGAACATGGAAATATCCACACCGCTATCTGTGTAAACATGCATACATCTTCACCGCTATCTGTATAAACATGGAAATATCTACACCGCTATCTGTATGAACATGGAAATATCTACACCGCTATCTGTTTGAAGATGGAAATATATACATCGCTATCTGCATGAAAATGGAAATATCTACACAGCTATCTGCATATAGATGGAAATATCTACACAGCAATCTCTTTACACATGGAAATAACTACACCGCTATCTGTATGAACATGGACATATCTACACCGCCATCTGTATGAACATGGAAGTATCTGCACGGCCATCTGTATGAACATATAAACATCTACACAGCCATCTGTATTAAGATGGAGATATCTACACCGCTATCTGAATAAACATTTAAATATCTACACCGCTATCTGTATGAATATGGAAATATCTACACTGCTATCTGCATGAACATGGAAATATCTACAAAGCTATCTGAATGAACATGGAAATATCTACACCGCTATCTGTTTGAACATGTAAATATCTACACCGCTATCTGCATGAAAATGGAAATATCTACAAAGCTATCTGCATATACATGGAAATATCTACACAGCTATCTCTTTACACATGGAAATAACGACACCGCTATATCTATAAACATGGAAATATCTACACCACCATCTGTATGAACATGGAAATATCTGTACCGCCATCTGTTTGAACATATAAATATCTACACCGCCATCTGTATTAAGAAGGAAATATCTAAACCGCTATCTGTATAAACACGGAAATATCAGCACCGCTCTCTGTATGAAAATGGAAATATCTACACCTCTATCTGTATGAACATGGAAATATCTACACTGCTATCTGTATGAACATGGAAATAGCTACACCGTTATGTGTATGAAAATGGAAATAGCTACACCGCTATCTGTATGAACATGGAAATATCTACACCGCTATCTGTATGAACATGGATACATCTACACAGCCATCTGGATGAACATGGAAATATCTACACCGCTATCTGTGTAAACATGCATACATCTTCACCACTATCTGTATAAACATGGAAATATCTGCACCGCTATCGGTATGAACATGGAAATATCTACACCGCTATCTGTATGAACATGGAAATACCTACACCGCTATCTGTTTGGACATGGAAATAACTACACCGCTATCTGCATGAAAATGGAAATATCTACACTGCTATCTGCATATACATTTAAATATCTACACAGCTAACTCTTTACACATGGAAATAACTACACCACTATCTGTATGAACATGATAATAACTACACAGCCATCTGGATGAACATGGAAATATCAGCACCGCTATCTGTATGAACATGGAAATATCTATACCGCTCTCTGTATGAACATGGAAATATCTACACCGCTATCTGTATGAACATGGATATATCTACACAGCCCTCTGGATGAACATGGAAATATCCACATCGCTATCTGTGTAAACATGCATACATCTTCACCGCTATCTGTATAAACATGGAAATATCTACACCGCTATCTGTATGAACATGGAAATATCTACAACACTATCTGTTTTAAGATGGAAATATATACATCGCTATCTGCATGAAAATGGAAATATCTACACAGCTCTCTGCATATGGATGGAAATATCTACACAGCAATCTCTTTACACATGGAAATAACTACACCGCTATTTGTATGAACATGGACATATCTACACCGCCATGTGTATGAACATGGAAATATCTGCACGGCCATCTGTATGAACATATAAATATCTACACCGCCATCTGTATTAAGATGGAGATATCTACACCGCTTTCTGAATAAACATGGAAATATCTACACCGATATCTGTATGAACATGGAAATATCTACACTGCTATCTGTATGAACATGGAAATAGCTACACCGTTATCTGTATGAACATGGAAATAGCTACACCGCTATCTGTATGAACATGGAAATATCTACACCGCTATCTGAATGAACATGGATATATCTACACAGCCATCTGCATGAACATGGAAATATCTACACCGCTATCTTTATGAACATGGAAATATCTACACCGCTATCTGTTTGAACATGGAAATATCTACACCGCTATCTGCAGGAAAATGGAAATATCTACAAAGCTATCTGCATATACATGGAAATATCTACACAGCTATCTCTTTACACATGGAAATAACTACACCGCTATATCTATAAACATGGAAATATCTACACCGCCATCTGTATGAACATGGAAATATCTGCACCGCCATCTGTATGAACATATAAATATCTACACCGCCATCTGTATTAAGAAGGAAATATCTAAACCGCTATCTGTATAAACATGGAAATATCTTCACCGCCATCTGTATGAACATGGAAATATCTACACCGCCATCTGTATGAACATGGAAATATCTGCACCGCCATCTGTATGAACATATAAATATCTACACCGCCATCTGTATTAAGATGGAGATATCTACACCGCTATCTGTATAAACATGGAAATATCTACACCGCTATCTGTATAAACATGGAAATATCTACACCGCTATCTGTATGAACATGGATATATCTACACAGCCCTCTGGATGAACATGGAAATATCCACACCGCTATCTGTGTAAACATGCATATATCTTCACCGCTATCTGTGTAAACATGCATACATCTTCACCGCTATCTGTATAAACATGGAAATATCTACACCGCTATCTCTATGAACATGGAAATATCTACACCGCTATCTGTTTGAAGATGGAAATATATACAACGCTATCTGCATGAAAATGGAAATATCTACACAGCTATCTGCATATAGATGGAAATATCTACACAGCTATCTCTTTACACATGGAAATAACTACACCGCTATCTGTATGAACATGGAAATATCTACGCCGCCATCTGTATGAACATGGAAATATGTGGACCGCCATCTGTATGAGCATATAAATATCTACACCGCCATCAGTATTAAGATGGAGATATCTACACCGCTATCTGTATAAACATGGAAATATCGACACCGCTATCTGTATAAACATGGAAATATCTAAACCGCTATCTGTATAAACATGGAAATATCTACACCGCTACCTGTATAAACATGGAAATATCAGCACCGCTATCTGTATGAACATGGAAATATCTTCACCGCTATCTGTATGAACATGGAAATATCTACACCGCTATCTGTATGAACATGGATATACGTACACAGCCCTCTGGATGAACATGGAAATCTCTACACCGCTATCTGTGTAAACATGCATACATCTTCACCGCTATCTGTATAAACATGGAAATATCTACACCGCTATCTCTATGAACATGGAAATATCTACACCGCTATCTGTTTGAAGATGGAAATATATACACAGCTATCTGCATGAAAATGGAAATATCTACACAGCTATCTGCATATAGATGGAAATATCTACACAGCTATCTCTTTACACATTGAAATATCTACACCGCTATCTGAATGAACATGGAAATATCAGCACCGCTATCTGTATGAACATGGAAATACCTACACTGCTATCTGTATGAACATCGAAATATCTACACCGCTATCTGTATGAACATGGAAATATCTACACCGCTATCTGTATGAACATGGATATATCTACACAGGCCTCTGGATGAACATGGAAATATCCACACCGCTATCTGTGTAAACATGCATACATCTTCACCGCTATCTGTATAAACATGGAAATATCTACACCGCTATCTCTATGAACATGGAAATATCTACACCGCTATCTGTTTGAAGATGGAAATATATACACCGCTATCTGCATGAAAATGGAAATATCTACACAGCTATCTGCATATAGATGGAAATATCTACACAGCTATCTCATTACACATGGAAATAACTACACCGCTATCTGTATGAACATGGAAATATCTACACCGCCATCTGTATGAACATTCAAATATCTACACCGCTATCTGCATGAACCTGGAAATATCTACACCGCTATCTGCATGAACATGGAAATATCTACAAAGCTATCTGAATGAACATGGAAATATCTACACCGCTATCTGTTTGAACATTTAAATATCTACACCGCTATCTGCATGAAAATGGAAATATCTACAAAGCTATCTGCATATACATGGAAATATCTACACAGCTATCTCTTTACACATGGAAATAACGACACCGCTATATCTATAAACATGGAAATATCTACACCACCATCTGTATGAACATGGAAATATCTGTACCGCCATCTGTTTGAACATATAAATATCTACACCGCCATCTGTATTAAGAAGGAAATATCTAAACCGCTATCTGTATAAACACGGAAATATCAGCACCGCTCTCTGTATGAAAATGGAAATATCTACACCTCTATCTGTATGAACATGGAAATATCGACACTGCTATCTGTATGAACATGGAAATAGCTACACCGTTATGTGTATGAAAATGGAAATAGCTACACCGCTATCTGTATGAACATGGAAATATCTACACCGCTATCTGTATGAACATGGATATATCTACACAGCCATCTGGATGAACATGGAAATATCTACACCGCTATCTGTGTAAACATGCATACATCTTCACCAATATCTGTATAAACATGGAAATATCTGCACCGCTATCGGTATGAACATGGAAATATCTACACCGCTATCTGTATGAACATGGAAATACCTACACCGCTATCTGTTTGGACATGGAAATAACTACACCGCTATATCTATAAACATGGAAATATCTACACCGCCATCTGTATGAACATGGAAATATCTGCACCGCCATCTGTATGAACATATAAATATCTACACCGCCATCTGTATTAAGAAGGAGATATCTACACCGCTATCTGTATAAACATGGAAATATCTACACCGCTATCTGTATAAACATGGAAATATCTACACCGCTATCTGTATAAACATGGAAATATCTACACCGCTACCTGTATAAACATGGAAATATCAGCACCGCTATCTGTATGAACATGGAAATATCTACACCGCTATCTGTATGAACATGGAAATATCTACACCGCTATCTGTATGAACATGGATATATCTACACAGCCCTCTGGATGAACATGGAAATATCCACACCGCTATCTGTGTAAACATGCATATATCTTCACCGCTATCTGTGTAAACATGCATACATCTTCACCGCTATCTGTATAAACATGGAAATATCTACACCGCTATCTCTATGAACATGGAAATATCTACACAGCTATCTGTTTGAAGATGGAAATATATACACCGCTATCTGCATGAAAATGGAAATATCTACACAGCTATCTGCATATAGATGGAAATATCTACACAGCTATCTCTTTACACATGGAAATAACTACACCGCTATCTGTATAAACATGGAAATATCAACGCCGCCATCTGTATGAACATGGAAATATCTGGACCGCCATCTGTATGGGCATATAAATGTCTACACCGCCATCTGTATTAAGATGGAGATATCTACACCGCTATCTGTATAAACATGGAAATATCTACACCGCTACCTGTATAAACATGGAAATATCAGCACCGCTATCTGTATGAACATGGAAATATCTACACCGCTATCTGTATGAACATGGAAATATCTACACCGCTATCTGTATGAACATGGATATACGTACACAGCCCTCTGGATGAACATGGAAATCTCTACACCGCTATCTGTGTAAACATGCATACATCTTCACCGCTATCTGTATAAACATGGAAATATCTACACCGCTATCTCTATGAACATGGAAATATCTACACCGCTATCTGTTTGAAGATGGAAATATATACACAGCTATCTGCATGAAAATGGAAATATCTACACAGCTATCTGCATATAGATGGAAATATCTACACAGCTATCTCTTTACACATTGAAATATCTACACCGCTATCTGAATGAACATGGAAATATCAGCACCGCTATCTGTATGAACATGGAAATACCTACACCGCTATCTGTATGAACATGGATATACGTACACAGCCCTCTGGATGAACATGGAAATCTCTACACCGCTATCTGTGTAAACATGCATACATCTTCACCGCTATCTGTATAAACATGGAAATATCTACACCGCTATCTCTATGAACATGGAAATATCTACACCGCTATCTGTTTGAAGATGGAAATATATACACAGCTATCTGCATGAAAATGGAAATATCTACACAGCTATCTGCATATAGATGGAAATATCTACACAGCTATCTCTTTACACATTGAAATATCTACACCGCTATCTGAATGAACATGGAAATATCAGCACCGCTATCTGTATGAACATGGAAATACCTACACTGCTATCTGTATGAACATCGAAATATCTACACCGCTATCTGTATGAACATGGAAATATCTACACCGCTATCTGTATGAACATGGATATATCTACACAGGCCTCTGGATGAACATGGAAATATCCACACCGCTATCTGTGTAAACATGCATACATCTTCACCGCTATCTGTATAAACATGGAAATATCTACACCGCTATCTCTATGAACATGGAAATATCTACACCGCTATCTGTTTGAAGATGGAAATATATACACCGCTATCTGCATGAAAATGGAAATATCTACACAGCTATCAGCATATAGATGGAAATATCTACACAGCTATCTCATTACACATGGAAATAACTACACCGCTATCTGTATGAACATGGAAATATCTACACCGCCATCTGTATGAACATTCAAATATCTACACCGCTATCTGCATGAACCTGGAAATATCTACACCGCTATCTGCATGAACATGGAAATATCTACAAAGCTATCTGAATGAACATGGAAATATCTACACCGCTATCTGTTTGAACATTTAAATATCTACACCGCTATCTGCATGAAAATGGAAATATCTACAAAGCTATCTGCATATACATGGAAATATCTACACAGCTATCTCTTTACACATGGAAATAACGACACCGCTATATCTATAAACATGGAAATATCTACACCACCATCTGTATGAACATGGAAATATCTGTACCGCCATCTGTTTGAACATATAAATATCTACACCGCCATCTGTATTAAGAAGGAAATATCTAAACCGCTATCTGTATAAACACGGAAATATCAGCACCGCTCTCTGTATGAAAATGGAAATATCTACACCTCTATCTGTATGAACATGGAAATATCGACACTGCTATCTGTATGAACATGGAAATAGCTACACCGTTATGTGTATGAAAATGGAAATAGCTACACCGCTATCTGTATGAACATGGAAATATCTACACCGCTATCTGTATGAACATGGATATATCTACACAGCCATCTGGATGAACATGGAAATATCTACACCGCTATCTGTGTAAACATGCATACATCTTCACCAATATCTGTATAAACATGGAAATATCTGCACCGCTATCGGTATGAACATGGAAATATCTACACCGCTATCTGTATGAACATGGAAATACCTACACCGCTATCTGTTTGGACATGGAAATAACTACACCGCTATATCTATAAACATGGAAATATCTACACCGCCATCTGTATGAACATGGAAATATCTGCACCGCCATCTGTATGAACATATAAATATCTACACCGCCATCTGTATTAAGAAGGAAATATCTAAACCGCTATCTGTATAAACATGGAAATATCTTCACCGCCATCTGTATGAACATGGAAATATCTACACCGCCATCTGTATGAACATGGAAATATCTGCACCGCCATCTGTATGAACATATAAATATCTACACCGCCATCTGTATTAAGATGGAGATATCTACACCGCTATCTGTATAAACATGGAAATATCTACACCGCTATCTGTATAAACATGGAAATATCTACACCGCTATCTGTATAAACATGGAAATATCTACACCGCTACCTGTATAAACATGGAAATATCAGCACCGCTATCTGTATGAACATGGAAATATCTACACCGCTATCTGTATGAACATGGAAATATCTACACCGCTATCTGTATGAACATGGATATATCTACACAGCCCTCTGGATGAACATGGAAATATCCACACCGCTATCTGTGTAAACATGCATATATCTTCACCGCTATCTGTGTAAACATGCATACATCTTCACCGCTATCTGTATAAACATGGAAATATCTACACCGCTATCTCTATGAACATGGAAATATCTACACCGCTATCTGTTTGAAGATGGAAATATATACACCGCTATCTGCATGAAAATGGAAATATCTACACAGCTATCTGCATATAGATGGAAATATCTACACAGCTATCTCTTTACACATGGAAATAACTACACCGCTATCTGTATAAACATGGAAATATCAACGCCGCCATCTGTATGAACATGGAAATATCTGGACCGCCATCTGTATGGGCATATAAATGTCTACACCGCCATCTGTATTAAGATGGAGATATCTACACCGCTATCTGTATAAACATGGAAATATCTACACCGCTACCTGTATAAACATGGAAATATCAGCACCGCTATCTGTATGAACATGGAAATATCTACACCGCTATCTGTATGAACATGGAAATATCTACACCGCTATCTGTATGAACATGGATATACGTACACAGCCCTCTGGATGAACATGGAAATCTCTACACCGCTATCTGTGTAAACATGCATACATCTTCACCGCTATCTGTATAAACATGGAAATATCTACACCGCTATCTCTATGAACATGGAAATATCTACACCGCTATCTGTTTGAAGATGGAAATATATACACAGCTATCTGCATGAAAATGGAAATATCTACACAGCTATCTGCATATAGATGGAAATATCTACACAGCTATCTCTTTACACATTGAAATATCTACACCGCTATCTGAATGAACATGGAAATATCAGCACCGCTATCTGTATGAACATGGAAATACCTACACTGCTATCTGTATGAACGTGGAAATATCTACACCGCTATCTGTATGAACATGGAAATATCTACACCGCTATCTGTATGAACATGGATATATCTACACAGCCCTCTGGATGAACATGGAAATATCCACACCGCTATCTGTGTAAACATGCATACATCTTCACCGCTATCTGTATAAACATGGAAATATCTACACCGCTATCTGTATGAACATGGAAATATCTACACCGCTATCTGTTTGAAGATGGAAATATATACATCGCTATCTGCATGAAAATGGAAATATCTACACAGCTATCTGCATATAGATGGAAATATCTACACAGCAATCTCTTTACACATGGAAATAACTACACCGCTATCTGTATGAACATGGACATATCTACACCGCCATCTGTATGAACATGGAAGTATCTGCACGGCCATCTGTATGAACATATAAACATCTACACAGCCATCTGTATTAAGATGGAGATATCTACACCGCTATCTGAATAAACATTTAAATATCTACACCGCTATCTGTATGAATATGGAAATATCTACACCGCTATCTGCATGAACATGGAAATATCTACAAAGCTATCTGAATGAACATGGAAATATCTACACCGCTATCTGTTTGAACATGTAAATATCTACACCGCTATCTGCATGAAAATGGAAATATCTACAAAGCTATCTGCATATACATGGAAATATCTACACAGCTATCTCTTTACACATGGAAATAACGACACCGCTATATCTATAAACATGGAAATATCTACACCACCATCTGTATGAACATGGAAATATCTGTACCGCCATCTGTTTGAACATATAAATATCTACACCGCCATCTGTATTAAGAAGGAAATATCTAAACCGCTATCTGTATAAACACGGAAATATCAGCACCGCTCTCTGTATGAAAATGGAAATATCTACACCTCTATCTGTATGAACATGGAAATATCTACACTGCTATCTGTATGAACATGGAAATAGCTACACCGTTATGTGTATGAAAATGGAAATAGCTACACCGCTATCTGTATGAACATGGAAATATCTACACCGCTATCTGTATGAACATGGATACATCTACACAGCCATCTGGATGAACATGGAAATATCTACACCGCTATCTGTGTAAACATGCATACATCTTCACCACTATCTGTATAAACATGGAAATATCTGCACCGCTATCGGTATGAACAAGGAAATATCTACACCGCTATCTGTATGAACATGGAAATACCTACACCGCTATCTGTTTGGACATGGAAATAACTACACCGCTATCTGCATGAAAATGGAAATATCTACACTGCTATCTGCATATACATTTAAATATCTACACAGCTAACTCTTTACACATGGAAATAACTACACCACTATCTGTATGAACATGATAATAACTACACAGCCATCTGGATGAACATGGAAATATCAGCACCACTATCTGTATGAACATGGAAATATCTATACCGCTATCTGTATGAACATGGAAATATCTACACCGCTATCTGTATGAACATGGATATATCTACACAGCCCTCTGGATGAACATGGAAATATCCACACCGCTATCTGTGTAAACATGCATACATCTTCACCGCTATCTGTATAAACATGGAAATATCTACACCGCTATCTGTATGAACATGGAAATATCTACAACACTATCTGTTTTAAGATGGAAATATATACATCGCTATCTGCATGAAAATGGAAATATCTACACAGCTCTCTGCATATGGATGGAAATATCTACACAGCAATCTCTTTACACATGGAAATAACTACACCGCTATTTGTATGAACATGGACATATCTACACCGCCATGTGTATGAACATGGAAATATCTGCACGGCCATCTGTATGAACATATAAATATCTGCACCGCCATCTGTATTATGATGGAGAAATCTGCACCGCTTTCAGAATAAAAATGGAAATATCTACACCGATATCTGTATGAACATGGAAATATCTACACTGCTATCTGTATGAACATGGAAATAGCTACACCGTTATCTGTATGAACATGGAAATAGCTACACCGCTATCTGTATGAACATGGAAATATCTACACCGCTATCTGAATGAACATGGATATATCTACACAGCCATCTGCATGAACATGGAAATATCTACACCGCTATCTTTATGAACATGGAAATATCTACACCGCTATCTGTTTGAACATGGAAATATCTACACCGCTATCTGCATGAAAATGGAAATATCTACAGAGCTATCTGCATATACATGGAAATATCTACACAGCTATCTCTTTACACATGGAAATAACTACACCGCTATATCTATAAACATGGAAATATCTACACCGCCATCTGTATGAACATGGAAATATCTGCACCGCCATCTGTATGAACATATAAATATCTACACCGCCATCTGTATTAAGAAGGAAATATCTAAACCGCTATCTGTATAAACATGGAAATATCTTCACCGCCATCTGTATGAACATGGAAATATCTACACCGCCATCTGTATGAACATGGAAATATCTGCACCGCCATCTGTATGAACATATAAATACCTACACCGCCATCTGTATTAAGATGGAGATATCTACACCGCTATCTGTATAAACATGGAAATATCTACACCGCTATCTGTATAAACATGGAAATATCTACACCGCTATCTGTATGAACATGGATATATCTACACAGCCCTCTGGATGAACATGGAAATATCCACACCGCTATCTGTGTAAACATGCATATATCTTCACCGCTATCTGTGTAAACATGCATACATCTTCACCGCTATCTGTATAAACATGGAAATATCTACACCGCTATCTCTATGAACATGGAAATATCTACACCGCTATCTGTTTGAAGATGGAAATATATACACCGCTATCTGCATGAAAATGGAAATATCTACACAGCTATCTGCATATAGATGGAAATATCTACACAGCTATCTCTTTACACATGGAAATAACTACACCGCTATCTGTATGAACATGGAAATATCTACGCCGCCATCTGTATGAACATGGAAATATCTGGATCGCCATCTGTATGAGCATATAAATATCTACACCGCCATCTGTATTAAGATGGAGATATCTACACCGCTATCTGTATAAACATGGAAATATCAACACCGCTATCTGTATAAACATGGAAATATCTAAACCGCTATCTGTATAAACATGGAAATATCTACACCGCTACCTGTATAAACATGGAAATATCAGCACCGCTATCTGTATGAACATGGAAATATCTACACCGCTATCTGTATGAACATGGAAATATCTACACCGCTATCTGTATGAACATGGATATACGTACACAGCCCTCTGGATGAACATGGAAATCTCTACACCGCTATCTGTGTAAACATGCATACATCTTCACCGCTATCTGTATAAACATGGAAATATCTACACCGCTATCTCTATGAACATGGAAATATCTACACCGCTATCTGTTTGAAGATGGAAATATATACACAGCTATCTGCATGAAAATGGAAATATCTACACAGCTATCTGCATATAGATGGAAATATCTACACAGCTATCTCTTTACACATTGAAATATCTACACCGCTATCTGAATGAACATGGAAATATCAGCACCGCTATCTGTATGAACATGGAAATACCTACACTGCTATCTGTATGAACATCGAAATATCTACACCGCTATCTGTATGAACATGGAAATATCTACACCGCTATCTGTATGAACATGGATATATCTACACAGCCCTCTGGATGAACATGGAAATATCCACACCGCTATCTGTGTAAACATGCATACATCTTCACCGCTATCTGTATAAACATGGAAATATCTACACCGCTATCTCTATGAACATGGAAATATCTACACAGCTATCTGTTTGAAGATGGAAATATATACACCGCTATCTGCATGAAAATGGAAATATCTACACAGCTATCTGCATATAGATGGAAATATCTACACAGCTATCTCATTACACATGGAAATAACTACACCGCTATCTCTATGAACATGGAAATATCTACACCGCCATCTGTATGAACATGGAAATATCTACACCGCTATCTGCATGAACATGGAAATATCTACACCGCTATCTGCATGAACATGGAAATATCTACAAAGCTATCTGAATGAACATGGAAATATCTACACCGCTATCTGTTTGAACATTTAAATATCTACACCGCTATCTGCATGAAAATGGAAATATCTACAAAGCTATCTGCATATACATGGAAATATCTACACAGCTATCTCTTTACACATGGAAATAACGACACCGCTATATCTATAAACATGGAAATATCTACACCACCATCTATATGAACATGGAAATATCTGTACCGCCATCTGTTTGAACATATAAATATCTACACCGCCATCTGTATTAAGAAGGAAATATCTAAACCGCTATCTGTATAAACACGGAAATATCAGCACCGCTCTCTGTATGAAAATGGAAATATCTACACCTCTATCTGTATGAACATGGAAATATCTACACTGCTATCTGTATGAACATGGAAATAGCTACACCGTTATGTGTATGAAAATGGAAATAGCTACACCGCTATCTGTATGAACATGGAAATATCTCCACCGCTATCTGTATGAACATGGATATATCTACACAGCCATCTGGATGAACATGGAAATATCTACACCGCTATCTGTGTAAACATGCATACATCTTCACCACTATCTGTATAAACATGGAAATATCTGCACCGCTATCGGTATGAACATGGAAATATCTACACCGCTATCTGTATGAACATGGAAATACCTACACCGCTATCTGTTTGGACATGGAAATAACTACACCGCTATCTGCATGAAAATGGAAATATCTACACTGCTATCTGCATATACATTTAAATATCTACACAGCTAACTCTTTACACATGGAAATAACTACACCACTATCTGTATGAACATGATAATAACTACACAGCCATCTGGATGAACATGGAAATATCAGCACCGCTATCTGTATGAACATGGAAATATCTATACCGCTATCTGTATGAAAATGGAAATATCTACACCGCTATCTGTATGAACATGGATATATCTACACAGCCCTCTGGATGAACATGGAAATATCCACACCGCTATCTGTGTAAACATGCATACATCTTCACCGCTATCTGTATAAACATGGAAATATCTACACCGCTATCTGTATGAACATGGAAATATCTACAACACTATCTGTTTTAAGATGGAAATATATACATCGCTATCTGCATGAAAATGGAAATATCTACACAGCTCTCTGCATATGGATGGAAATATCTACACAGCAATCTCTTTACACATGGAAATAACTACACCGCTATTTGTATGAACATGGATATATCTACACCGCCATGTGTATGAACATGGAAATATCTGCACGGCCATCTGTATGAACATATAAATATCTACACCGCCATCTGTATTAAGATGGAGATATCTACACCGCTTTCTGAATAAACATGGAAATATCTACACCGATATCTGTATGAACATGGAAATATCTACACTGCTATCTGTATGAACATGGAAATAGCTACACCGTTATCTGTATGAACATGGAAATAGCTACACCGCTATCTGTATGAACATGGAAATATCTACACCGCTATCTGAATGAACATGGATATATCTACACAGCCTTCTGCATGAACATGGAAATATCTACACCGCTATCTTTATGAACATGGAAATATCTACACCGCTATCTGTTTGAACATGGAAATATCTACACCGCTATCTGCATGAAAATGGAAATATCTACAAAGCTATCTGCATATACATGGAAATATCTACACAGCTATCTCTTTACACATGGAAATAACTACACCGCTATATCTATAAACATGGAAATATCTACACCGCCATCTGTATGAACATGGACATATCTGCACCGCCATCTGTATGAACATATAAATATCTACACCGCCATCTGTATTAAGAAGGAAATATCTAAACCGCTATCTGTATAAACATGGAAATATCTTCACCGCCATCTGTATGAACATGGAAATATCTACACCGCCATCTGTATGAACATGGAAATATCTGCACCGCCATCTGTATGAACATATAAATATCTACACCGCCATCTGTATTAAGATGGAGATATCTACACCGCTATCTGTATAAACATGGAAATATCTACACCGCTATCTGTATAAACATGGAAATATCTACACCGCTATCTGTATGAACATGGATATATCTACACAGCCCTCTGGATGAACATGGAAATATCCACACCGCTATCTGTGTAAAGATGCATATATCTTCACCGCTATCTGTGTAAACATGCATACATCTTCACCGCTATCTGTATAAACATGGAAATATCTACACCGCTATCTCTATGAACATGGAAATATCTACACCGCTATCTGTTTGAAGATGGAAATATATACACCGCTATCTGCATGAAAATGGAAATATCTACACAGCTATCTGCATATAGATGGAAATATCTACACAGCTATCTCTTTACACATGGAAATAACTACACCGCTATCTGTATGAACATGGAAATATCTACGCCGCCATCTGTATGAACATGGAAATATCTGGACCGCCATCTGTATGAGCATATAAATATCTACACCGCCATCTGTATTAAGATGGAGATTTCTACACCGCTATCTGTATAAACATGGAAATATCAACACCGCTATCTGTATAAACATGGAAATATCTACACCGCTATCTGTATAAACATGGAAATATCTACACCGCTACCTGTATAAACATGGAAATATCAGCACCGCTATCTGTATGAACATGGAAATATCTACACCGCTATCTGTATGAACATGGAAATATCTACACCGCTATCTGTATGAACATGGATATACGTACACAGCCCTCTGGATGAACATGGAAATCTCTACACCGCTATCTGTGTAAACATGCATACATCTTCACCGCTATCTGTATAAACATGGAAATATCTACACCGCTATCTCTATGAACATGGAAATATCTACACCGCTATCTGTTTGAAGATGGAAATATATACACAGCTATCTGCATGAAAATGGAAATATCTACACAGCTATCTGCATATAGATGGAAATATCTACACAGCTATCTCTTTACACATTGAAATATCTACACCGCTATCTGAATGAACACGGAAATATCAGCACCGCTATCTGTATGAACATGGAAATACCTACACTGCTATCTGTATGAACATGGAAATATCTACACCGCTATCTGTATGAACATGGAAATATCTACACCGCTATCTGTATGAACATGGATATATCTACACAGCCCTCTGGATGAACATGGAAATATCCACACCGCTATCTGTGTAAACATGCATACATCTTCACCGCTATCTGTATAAACATGGAAATATCTACACCGCTATCTCTATGAACATGGAAATATCTACACCGCTATCTGTTTGAAGATGGAAATATATACACCGCTATCTGCATGAAAATGGAAATATCTACACAGCTATCTGCATATAGATGGAAATATCTACACAGCTATCTCATTACACATGGAAATAACTACACCGCTATATGTATGAACATGGAAATATCTACACCGCCATCTGTATGAACATGGAAATATCTACACCGCTATCTGCATGAACATGGAAATATCTACACCGCTATCTGCATGAACATGGAAATATCTACAAAGCTATCTGAATGAACATGGAAATATCTACACGGCTATCTGTTTGAACATTTAAATATCTACACCGCTATCTGCATGAAAATGGAAATATCTACAAAGCTATCTGCATATACATGGAAATATCTACACAGCTATCTCTTTACACTTGGAAATAACGACACCGCTATATCTATAAACATGGAAATATCTACACCACCATCTGTATGAACATGGAAATATCTGTACCGCCATCTGTTTGAACATATAAATATCTACACCGCCATCTGTATTAAGAAGGAAATATCTAAACCGCTATCTGTATAAACACGGAAATATCAGCACCGCTCTCTGTATGAAAATGGAAATATCTACACCTCTATCTGTATGAACATGGAAATATCTACACTGCTATCTGTATGAACATGGAAATAGCTACACCGTTATGTGTATGAAAATGGAAATAGCTACACCGCTATCTGTATGAACATGGAAATATCTACACCGCTATCTGAATGAACATGGATATATCTACACAGCCATCTGGATGAACATGGAAATATCTACACCGCTATCTGTGTAAACATGCATACATCTTCACCACTATCTGTATAAACATGGAAATATCTGCACCGCTATCGGTATGAACATGGAAATATCTACACCGCTATCTGCATGAACATGGAAATACCTACACCGCTATCTGTTTGGACATGGAAATAACTACACCGCTATCTGCATGAAAATGGAAATATCTACACTGCTATCTGCATATACATTTAAATATCTACACAGCTAACTCTTTACACATGGAAATAACTACACCACTATCTGTATGAACATGGAAATAACTACACAGCCATCTGGATGAACATGGAAATATCAGCACCGCTATCTGTATGAACATGGAAATATCTATACCGCTATCTGTATGAACATGGAAATATCTACACCGCTATCTGTATGAACATGGATATATCTACACAGCCCTCTGGATGAATATGGAAATATCCACACCGCTATCTGTGTAAACATGCATACATCTTCACCGCTATCTGTATAAACATGGAAATATCTACACCGCTATCTGTATGAACATGGAAATATCTACAACACTATCTGTTTTAAGATGGAAATATATACATCACTATCTGCATGAAAATGGAAATATCTACACAGCTCTCTGCATATGGATGGAAATATCTACACAGCAATCTCTTTACACATGGAAATAACTACACCGCTATTTGTATGAACATGGACATATCTACACCGCCATGTGTATGAACATGGAAATATCTGCACGGCCATCTGTATGAACATATAAATATCTACACCGCCATCTGTATTAAGATGGAGATATCTGCACCGCTTTCTGAATAAACATGGAAATATCTACACCGATATCTGTATGAACATGGAAATATCTACACTGCTATCTGTATGAACATGGAAATAGCTACACCGTTATCTGTATGAACATGGAAATAGCTACACCGCTATCTGTATGAACATGGAAATATCTACACCTCTATCTGAATGAACATGGATATATCTACACAGCCATCTGCATGAACATGGAAATATCTACACCGCTATCTTTATGAACATGGAAATATCTACACCGCTATCTGTTTGAACATGGAAATATCTACACCGCTATCTGCATGAAAATGGAAATATCTACAAAGCTATCTGCATATACATGGAAATATCTACACAGCTATCTGTATGAACATGGAAATAGCTACACCGTTATCTGTATGAACATGGAAATAGCTACACCGTTATCTGTATGAACATGGAAATAGCTACACCGCTATCTGTATGAACATGGAAATATCTACACCGCTATCTGAATGAACATGGATATATCTACACAGCCATCTGCATGAACATGGAAATATCTACACCGCTATCTGTATGAACATGGAAATATCTACACCGCTATCTGTATGAACATGGATATATCTACACAGCCATCTGGATGAACATGGAAATATCTACACCGCTATCTGTGTAAACATGCATACATCTTCACCGCTATCTGTATAAACATGGAAATATCTACACTGCTATCTGTATGAACCTGGAAATATCTGCACCGCTATCTGTATGAACATGGAAATATCTACACCGCTATCTGTTTGAACATGGAAATATCTACACCGCTATCGGCATATAGATGGAAATATCTACACCGCTATCTGCATATACATGGAAATATCTACACAGCTATCTCTTTACACATGGAAATAACTACACCGCTATCTGTATGAAGATGGAAATATCTACACCGCCATCTGTATGAACATGGAAATATCTGCACCGCCATCTGTATGAACATATAAATATCTACACCGCCATCTGTATTAAGATGGAGATATCTACACCGCTATCTGTATAAACATGGAAATATCAACACCGCTATCTGTATAAACATGGAAATATCTACACCGCTATCTGTATAAACATGGAAATATCTACACCGCTACCTGTATAAACATGGAAATATCAGCACCGCTATCTGTATGAACATGGAAATATCTACACCGCTATCTGTATGAACATGGAAATATCTACACCGCTATCTGTATGAACATGGATATACGTACACAGCCCTCTGGATGAACATGGAAATCTCTACACCGCTATCTGTGTAAACATGCATACATCTTCACCGCTATCTGTATAAACATGGAAATATTTACACCGCTATCTCTATGAACATGGAAATATCTACACCGCTATCTGTTTGAAGATGGAAATATATACACAGCTATCTGCATGAAAATGGAAATATCTACACAGCTATCTGCATATAGATGGAAATATCTACACAGCTATCTCTTTACACATTGAAATATCTACACCGCTATCTGAATGAACATGGAAATATGAGCACCGCTATCTGTATGAACATGGAAATACCTACACTGCTATCTGTATGAACATGGAAATATCTACACCGCTATCTGTATGAACATGGAAATATCTACACCGCTATCTGTATGAACATGGATATATCTACACAGCCCTCTGGATGAACATGGAAATATCCACACCGCTATCTGTGTAAACATGCATACATCTTCACTGCTATCTGTATAAACATGGAAATATCTACACCGCTATCTGTTTGAAGATGGAAATATATACTCCGCTATCTGCATGAAAATGGAAATATCTACACAGCTATCTGCATATGGATGGAAATATCTACACAGCTATCTCATTACACATGGAAATAACTACACCGCTATCTGTATGAACATGGAAATATCTACACCGCCATCTGTATGAACATGGAAATATCTGCACCGCCATCTGTATGAACATATAAATATCTACACCGCCATCTCTATTAAGATGGAGATATCTACACCGCTATCTGAATAAACATGGAAATATCTACACCGCTATCTGTATAAACATGGAAATATCTACACCGCTATCTGTATAAACATGGAAATATCTACACCGCTACCTGTATAAACATGGAAATATCTACACCGCTATCTGTTTGAACATGGGAGTATCTACACCGCTATCTGCATGAAAATGGAAATAGTTACACAGCTATCTGCATATACATGGAAATATCTACACAGCTATCTCTTTACACATGGAAATAACTACACAGCTATCCCTATAAACATGGTAATATCTACACCGCCATCTGTATGAACATGGAAATATCTGCACCGCCATCTGTATGAACATATAAATATCTACACCGCTATCTGTATTAAGATGGAGATATCTACACCGCTATCTGTATAAACATGGAAATATCTTCACCGCTATTTGTATAAACACGGAAATATCTACACTGCTATCTGTATAAACATGGAAATATCAACACCGCTACCTGTATAAACATGGAAATATCAGCACCGCAATCTGTAGGAACATGGAAATATCTAAACCGCTATCTGTATGAACATGGAAATATCTACTCCACTATTTGTATGAACATAGAAATAGCTACACAGCCATCTGGATGAACATGGAAATATCTACACCGCTATCTGTATGAACATGGATATATCTACACAGCCATCTGGATGAACATGGGAATATCTACATCGCTATCTGTATGAACATGGAAATACATACACCGCTATCTGTATGAACATGGTAATATCTACACCGCTATCTGTATGAACATGGAAATATCTACACAGCCATCTGGATGAACATGGAAATGTCTACACCGCTATCTGTATGAACATGGATGTATCTTCACAGCCATCTGGATGAACATGGAAATATCTACAATGCTATCTGTGTAAACATGCATACATCTTCACCGCTATCTGTATAAACATGGAAATATCTACACCGCTATCTGTATGAACATGGAAATATCTACACCGCTATCTGTTTGAACATGGAAATATCTAAACCGCTATCAGCATGAAAATGGAAATACCTACACAGCTATCTGCATACACATGGAAATATCTACATAGCTATCTCTTTGCACATGGAAATAACTACACCGCTATCTGTATGAACATGGAAATATCTACACCGCCATCTGTATGAACATGGAAATATCTGCACGGCCATCTGTATGAACATATAAATATCTACACTGCCATCTGTATTAAGATGGAGATATCTACACCGCTATATGTATAAACATGGAAATATCTACACCGCTATCTGTAGAAACATGGAAATATCTACACCGCTACCTGTATAAACATGGAAATATCAGCACCGCTATCTGTATGAACATGGAAATATCAGCCCCTGTATATGTATGAACATGGAAATATCTACACCACTATCTGTATGAACATGGAAATATCTGCACGGCCATCTGTATGAACATATAAATATCTACACTGCCATCTGTATTAAGATGGAGATATCTACACCGCTATCTGTATAAACATGGAAATATCTACACCGCTATCTGTAGAAACATGGAAATATCTACACCGCTACCTGTATAAACATGGAAATATCAGCACCGCTATCTGTATGAACATGGAAATATCAGCCCCTCTATCTGTATGAACATGGATATATCTACACAGCCATCTGTATGAACATGGAAATATCTACACCGCTATCTGTATAAACATGGAAATATCTACACCGCTATCTGTATAAACAAGGAAATATCTACACCGCTACCTGTATAAACATGGAAATATAAGCACCGCTATCTGTATAAACATGGAAATATCTACACCGCTATCTGTTTGAACATGGAAATAACTACACCGCTATATGTATGAACATGGAAATAGCTACACCGCTATCTGTATGAACATGGAATTATCTACAGCACTATCTGTATGAACATGGAAATATCTACACCGCTATCTGTATGAACATGGATATATCTACACAGCCATCTGGATGAACATGGAAATATCTACACCGCTATCTGTATGAACATGGAAATATCTACACCGCTATCTGTGTAAACATGCATACATCTTCACCGCTATCTGTATAAACATGGAAATATCTACACCGCTATCTGTATGAACATGGAAATATCTACACCGCTATCTGTTTGAACATGGAAATATCTAAACCGCAATCTGCATGAAAATGGAAATATCTTCAGAGCTATCTGCATATACATGGAAATATCTACACAGCTATCTCTTCACACATGGAAATAACTACACCACTATCTGTATGAACATGGAAATATCTACACCGCCATCTGTATGAACATGGAAATATCTACACCGCCATCTGTATGAACATGGAAATATCTACACCGCTATCTGTATGAACATGGAAATATCTTCACCGCCATCTGTTTTAACATGGATATGTCTACACAGCCATCTGGATGAACATGGAAATATCTACACCGCTGTCTGTATGAACATGGAAATATCTACACCGCTATCTGTGTAAACATGCATACATCTTCACCGCTATCTGTATAAACATGGAAATACCTACACCGCTATCTGTATGAACATGGTAATATCTACACCGCTATCTGTTTGAACATGGAAATATCTAAACCGCTATCTGCATGAAAATAGAAATATCTACACAGGTATCTGCATATACATGGAAATATCTACAAAGCTATCTCTTTACACATGGAAATAACTACACCGCTATCTCTATAAACATGGAAATATCTACACCGCCATCTGTATGAACATGGAAATATATGCACCGCCATCTGTATGAACATATAAATATCTACACCGCCATCTGTATTAAGATGGAGATATCTACACCGCTATCTGTAAAAACTTGGAAATATCTACACCGCTATCTCTATGAACATGGAAATATCTACACCGCTATCTGTATGAACATGGAAATAGCTACACCGCTATCTGCATGAAAATAGAAATATCTACACAGGTATCTGCATATACATGGAAATATCTACAAAGCTATCTCTTTACACATGGAAATAACTACACCGCTATCTCTATAAACATGGAAATATCTACACCGCCATCTGTATGAACATGGAAATATATGCACCGCCATCTGTATGAACATATAAATATCTACACCGCCATCTGTATTAAGATAGAGATATCTACACCGCTATCTGTAAAAACTTGGAAATATCTACACCGCTATCTCTATGAACATGGAAATATCTACACCGCTATCTGTATGAACATGGAAATAGCTACACCGCTATCTGTATGAACATGGAAATATCTACACCGCTTCCTGTATAAACATGGAAATATCAGCACCGCTATCTGTATGAATATGGAAATATCTACAGCGCTATCTGTATGAACTTGGAAATATCTACACCGATATCTGTATGAACATGGGAATATCTTCACCGCAATCTGTATGAACATGGATATATCTACACAGCCGTCTGGATGAACAAGGAAATATCAGCACCGCTGTTTTTATGAACAAGGAAATACCTACACCACTAACTGTTTGAACATGGAAATATCTTCACCGCCATCTGTATGAACATGGATATATCTAAACAGCCATCTGGATGAACATGGAAATATCTACACCGCTATCTCTATGAACATGGAAATATCTACACCACTATCTGTGTAAACATGCATACATCTTCACCGCTGTCTTTATAAACATGGAAATATCTACACTGCTATCTGTATGAACATGGAAATATCTACACCGCTATCTGTTTGAACATGGGGGTATCTACACCGCTATCTGCATGAAAATGGAAATAGTTACACAGCTATCTGCATATACATGGAAATATCAACAAAGCTATCTCTTTACACATGGAAATAACTACACAGCTATCTCTATAAACATGGTAATATCTACACCGCCATCTGTATGAACATGGAAATATCTGCACCGCCATCTGTATGAACATATAAATATCTACACCGCCATCTGTATTAAGATGGAGATATCTACACCGCTATCTGTATAAACATGGAAATATCTACACTGCTATTTGTATAAACACGGAAATATCTACACTGCTATCTGTATAAACATGGAAATATCAACACCGCTACCTGTATAAACATGGAAATATCAGCACCGCAATCTGTAGGAACATGGAAATATCTAAACCGCTATCTGTATGAACATGGAAATATCTACTCCACTATTTGTATGAACATAGAAATAGCTACACAGCCATCTGGATGAACATGGAAATATCTACACCGCTATCTGTATGAACATGGATATATCTACACAGCCATCTGGATGAACATGGGAATATCTACATCGCTATCTGTATGAACATGGAAATATCTACACCGCTATCTGTATGAACATGGAAATATCTACACAGCCATCTGGATGAACATGGAAATGTCTACACCGCTATCTGTATGAACATGGATGTATCTACACAGCCATCTGGATGAACATGGAAATATCTACAATGCTATCTGTGTAAACATGCATACATCTTCACCGCTATCTGTATAAACATGGAAATATCTACACCGCTATCTTTATGAACATGGTAATATCTACACCGCTTGCTGTTTGAACAGGGAAATATATACACCGCTATCTGCATGAAAATGGAAATATCTACACAGCAATCTGCATATACATGGAAATATCTACACAGCTATCTCTTCACACATGGAAATAACTACACCGATATCTCTATAAACATGGAAATATCTACAACACCATCTGTATGAACATGGAAATATCTGCACCGCCATCTGTATGAACATATAAATATCTCCACCGCCATCTGTATTAAGAAGGAGATATCTACACCGCTATCTGTATAAACATGGAAATATCTACACCGCTATCTGTATGAACATGGAAATATCTACACCGCTATCTGTATAAACACGGAAACATGTACACCGCTACCTGTATAAACATGGAAGTATCAGCACCGCTATCGGTATGAACATGACAATATCTACACGGCTATCTGTGTGAACATGGAAATATCTACACCGCTATCTGTATGAACATGGAAATATCATCACCGCCATCTGTATGAACATGGATATATCTACACAGCCATATGGATCAACATGGAAATATCTACACCGCTATCTGCATGAACATGGAAATAGCTACACCGCTATCTGTATGAACATGGAAATATTTACACCGCCATCTGTATGAACATGGAAATATCTGCACCGCCATCTGTATGAACATATAAATATCTACACTGCCATCTGTATTAAGATGGAGTTATCTACACCGCTATCTGTATAAACTTGGAAATATCTACACCGCTATCTGTATAAAAATGGAAATATCTACACCGCTATCTGTATAAACATGGAAATATCCACACCGCTACCTGTATAAACATGGAAATATCAGCACCGCTATCAGTACGAACATGGAAATATCTACACCGCTATCTGTTTGAACATGGAAATATCTAAACTGCTGTCTGTGTAAACATGCATACATCTTCACCGCTATCTGTATAAACATGGAAATATCTACACCGCTATCTGTATGAACATGGAAATATCTACACCGCTATCTGTTTGAACATGGAAATATCTAAACCGCTATCTGCATGAAAATGGAAATATCTACACAGCTATCTGCATATACATGGAAATATCTACACCGCTATCTCTTTACACATGGAAATATCTACACCGCTATATGTATGAACATGGAAATATCTACACCGCCATCTGTATGAACATGGAAATATCTGCACGGCCATCTGTAAGAACATATAAATATCTACACCGCCATCTGCATTTAGATGGACATATCTACACCGCTATCTGTATAAACATGGAAATATCTACACCGCTATCTGTATGAGCATGGAAATATCTACACCGCTACCTTTATAAACATGGAAATATCAGCACCGCTATCTGTATGAACATGGAAATATCAGCCCCTCTATCTGTATGAACATGGAAATATCTACACCACTATCTGTATGAACATGGAAATATCTACCCCGCTATCTGTATGAACATGGAATTATGTTCACCGCCATCTGTATGAACATGGATATGTCTACACAGCCATCTGGATGAACATGGAAATATCTACACCGCTATCTGTATGAACATGGAAATAGCTACACCGCTATCTCTATGAACATGGAAATATCTAAACCAATATCTGTATGAACATGGAAATATCTACACCGCTATCTGTACGAATATGGAAATATCTTCACCCCCATCTGTATGAACATGGATATATCTACACAGCCATCAGGATGAACATGGAAATATCTATACCGCTATCTGTATGAACATGGAAATATCTACAACGCTATCTGTGTAAACATGCAAACACCTTCACCGCTATCTGTATAAACATGGAAATATCTACAAAGCTATCTGTATGAACATGGAAATATCTACACCGCTATCTGTTTGAACATGGAAATATCTAAACCGCTATCTGCATGAAAATGGAAATATCTACACAGCTATCTGCATATACATGGAAATATCTACACAGCTATCTCTTTACACATGGAAATAACTACACCGCTATCTGTATGAACATGGATATATCTACACCGCCATCTGTATGAACATGGAAATATCTGCATGGCCATCTGTATGAACATATAAATATCTACACCGCCATCTGTATTAAGATAGAGATATCTACACCGCTATGTGTATAAACATGGAAATATCTACACCACTATCTGTATAAACATGGAAATGTCTACACCGCTATCTGTATAAACCTGGAAATATCTACTCCGCTACCTGTATAAACATGGAAATATCAGCACCGCTATCTGTATGAACATGGAAATATCTTTACCGCCATCTGTATGAACATGGAAATATCTACACCACTATCTGTATGAACATGGAAATATCTACACCGCTATCTGTATGAACATGGAAATATCTTCACCGCCATCTGTATGAACATGGATATCTCTACACAGCCATCTGGATTAACATGGAAATATCTACACCGCTATCTCCATGAACATGGAAATAGCTATACCGCCATCTGTATGAACATGCAAATATGTACACCGCCATCTGTATGAACATGGAAATATCTGCACCGCCATCTGTATGAACATGTAAACAACTACACCGCCATCTGTATTAAGATGGAGATATCTACACCGCTATCTGTATAAACCTGGAAATATCTACACCGCTATCTGTATAAACATGGAAATATCTACACCGCTATCTGTATAAACATGGAAATATCTGCACCGCTACCTGTATAAACATGGAAATATCAGCACCGCTATCTGTATGAACATTTAAATATCTACACCGCTATCTGTACGAACATGGAAATATCTACACCGCTATCTGTATGAACATGGAAATAGCTACACCGCTATCTGTATGAACATGGAAATATCTACACCACTATCTTTATGAACATGGAATTATCTACACCGCAATCTCTATGAACATGGATATATCTACACAGCCATCTGGATGAACATGGAAATATCTACACCGCTATCTGTATGAACATGGAAATATCTACACTGCTATCCTTGTAAACATGCATACATCTTCACCGCTATCTGTATAAACATGGAAATATCTACACCGCTATCTGTATGAACATGGAAATATCTACACCGCTATCTGTTTGAACATGGAAATATCTACACCGCTATCCGCATGAAAATGGAAATATCTACACAGCTATCTGCATACACATGGAAATATCTACAAAGCTATCTCTTTACACATGGAAATAACTACACCGCTATCTCTATAAACATGGAAATATCTACACCGCCATCTATATGAACATGGAAATATCTGCACCGCCATCTGTATGAACATATAAATATCTACACCGCCATCTGTATTAAGAAGGAGATATCTACACATCTATCTGTATAAACTTGGAAATATCTACACCGCTATCTGTATAAACATGGAAATATCTACACCACTATCTGTATAAACATGGAAATATCTACACCGCTATCTGTATGAACATGGAAATATCTACACCGCCATCTGTATGAACATGGAAAAATCTTCACCGTCATCTGTATGAACATGGATATATCTACACAGCCATCTGTATGAACATGGAAATATCTTCACCGCCATCTGTATGAACATGGATATGTCTACACAGCCGTCTGGATGAACATGGAAATATCCACACCGCTATCTGTATGAACATGGAAATATCTACACTTCTATCTGTGTAAACATGCATACATCTTCACCGCTATCTGTATAAACATGGAAATATCCACACCGCTATGTGTATGAACATGGAAATATCTACACCGCTATCTGTTTGAACATGGAAATATCTACACCGCTATCTGCATGAAAATGGAAATATCTACACAGCTATCTGCATATACATGGAAATATCTACACAGCTATCTCTTTGCACATGGAAATAACTACACCGCTATCTCTATAAACATGGAAATATCTACACAACCATCCGTATGAACATGGAAATATCTGCACCGCCATCTGTATGGACATGGATATATCTACACAGCCATCTGGATGAACATGGAAATATCTACACGGCTATCTGTATGAACATGGAAATATCTACAACGCCATCTGCATGAACATGGAAATATCTTCACCGCCATCTGTATGAACATGGATATATCTACACAGCCATCTGGATGAACATGGAAATATCTACACCGCTATCTATATGAACATGGAAATATTTACACCGCTATCTGTATGAACATGGAAATATCTACACAGCCATCAGGATGAACATGGAAATATCTACACCGCTATCTGTATGAACATGGAAATATCTACACCACTATCTCTGTGAACATTGAAATATCTTCACAGCCATCAGTATGAACATGGATATATCTACACAGCCATCTGGATGAACATAGAAATATCTGCACCGCTATCTGTATGAACATGGAAATATCTACACCTCTATCTGTAAGAACATGGATATATCTACACAGCCATCTGGATGAACATGGAAATATCTACACCGCTATCTTTATGAACATGGAAATATCTACACCACTAACTGTTTGAACAGGGAAATATATACACCGCTATCTGCATGAAAACGGAAATATCTACACAGCTATCTGCTTATACATGGAAATATCTACACAGCTATCTCTTTACACATGGAAATAACTACACCGCTATCTGTACGAACATGGAAATATCTACACCGCCATCTGTATGAACATTTAAATATCTACACCGCCATCTGTATTAAGATGGAGATATCTACACCACTATCTGCATAAACATGGAAATATCTACACCGCTATCTGTATAGACATGGAAATATCTACACCGCTATGTGTATAAACATGGAAATATCTACACTGCTATCTGTACAAACATGGAAATATCTACACCACTACCTGTATAAACATGGAAATATCAGCACCGCTATCAGTATGAACATGGAAGTTTCTACACCGCCATCTGTATGAACATGGAAATATCTTCACTGCCATCCGTATGAACATGGAAATATCTGCACCGCAATCTGTATGAACATATAAATATCTACACCAACATCTGTATTAAGATGGAGATATCTACACCGCTATCTGTATGAACATGGAAATATCTTCACCGCCATCTGTATGAACATGGATATACCTACACAGCCATCTGGATGAACGTGGAAATATCTACACCGCTATCTGTGTAAACATGCATACAACTTTACCGCTATCTGTATAAACATTGAAATATCTTCACCGCTATCTTTATGAACATGGAAATATCTACACCGCTAACTGTTTGAACAGGGAAATATATACACCGCTATCTGCGTGAAAATGGAAATATCTACACCGCTATCTGTATGAACATGGAAATACATACACCGCTATCTGTATGAACACGGAAATATCTACACCGCTATGTGTATAAACATGGAAATATCTACACCGCTATCTGTATAAACATGGAAATATCTACACCGCTACATGTACAAACATGGAAATATCAGCCCCGATATCTGTATGAACATGGAAATATCTACACCGCCATCTGTATGAACATGGAAATATCTTCACCGCCATCTGTAGGAACATGGATATATCTACACAGCCATCTGTATGAACATGGAAATATCTACACCGCTATCTGTATGAACATGGAAATATCTACACCGCTATCTGTATGAACATGGAAATATCTTCACCGCCATCTGTATGAACATGGATATGTCTACACAGCCATCTGAATGAACATTTAAATATCTACACCGCCATCTGTATTAAGATGGAGATATCTACATAACTATCTGCATAAACATGGAAATATCTACACCGCTATCTGTATAAACAATGAAATATCTACACCGCTATGTGTATAAACATGGAAATATCTACACCGCTATCTGTATAAACATGGAAATATCTACACCGCTACCTGTATAAACATGGAAATATCAGCACCGCTATCAGTATGAACATGGAAGTTTCTACACCGCCATCTGTATGAACATGGAAATATCTTCACCGCCATCCGTATGAACATGGAAATATCTACACCGCTATCTGTATAAACATGGAAATATCTACACCGCTATCTGTATAAACATGGAAATATATACAGCGATACCTGTATAAACATGGAACTATCAGCACCGCTATCTGTATGAACATGGAAATATCTACACCGCGATCTGTATGAACATGGAAATATCGTCACTGCCATCTGTATGAACATGGATATATCTACACAGCCATCTGTATGAACATGGAAATATCTTCAGCGCCATCTGTATGAACATGGATATGTCTACACAGCCATCTGGATGAACATGGAAATATCTACACCGCTATCTGTATGAACATGGAGATATCTACACCGCTATCTGTGTAAACATGCATACATCTTCACCGCTATCTGTATAAACATGGAAATATCTACACCGCTATCTGTATGAACATGGAAATATCTACACCGCTGTCTGCTTGAACATGGAAATATCTACAACGCTATCTGCATGAAAATGGAAATATCTACACAACTATCTGCATATAAATGGAAATATCAACACAGCTATCTCTTTACACATGGAAATAACTACACCGCTAACTCTCTAAACATGGAAATATCTACCCCGCCATCTGTATGAACATATAAATATCTACACCGCCATCTGTATTAAGATGGAGATATCTACACCGCTACCTGTATAAACATGGAAATATCTACACCGCTATCTGTATAAACATGGAAATATCTACACCGCTATCTGTATTAACATGGAAATATCTACACCGCTATCTGTATAAACATGGAAATATGTTCACCGCTACCTGTATAAACATGGAAGTATCAGCACCGCTATCGGTATGAACATGGCAATATCTACACGGCTATCTGTATGAACATGGAAATATCTACACCGCTATCTGTATGAACATGGAAATGTCTTCACCGCCATCTGTATGAACATGGATATATCTACACAGCCATCTGGATGAATATGGAAATATCTACACCGCTATCTGTATCAACATGGAAATATCTACACCGCTATCTGAATGAACATGGGAATATCTACACCGCTATCTGTATGAACATGGAAATATCTACACCGCTATCTGTATGAACATGGAAATATCTACACCGCCATCTGTATGAACATGGAAAAATCTTCACCGTCATCTGTATGAACATGGATATATCTACACAGCCATCTGTATGAACATGGAAATATCTTCACCGCCATCTGTATGAACATTGATATGTCTACACAGCCGTCTGGATGAACATGGAAATATCTACACCGCTATCTGTATAAACATGGAAATATCTACACCGCTATGTGTATAAACATGGAAATATCCACATAGCTATCTGTATAAACATGGAAATATCTACACCGCTACCTGTATAAACATGGAAATATCAGCACCGCTATCGCTATGAACATGGAAATATCTACACCGCCATCTGTATGAACATGGAAATATCTTCACCGCTATCTGTATGAAGTTGGATATATCTACATAGCCATCTGTATGAACATGGAAATATCTACACCGCTATCTGTATGAACATGGAAATATGTAAACCGCTAACTGTTTGAACAGGGAAATATATACACCGCTATCTGCATGAAAATGGAAATATCTACACCGCTATCTGTATGAACATGGAAATACATACACCGCTATCTGTATGAACATGGAAATATCTACACCGCTATCTGTATATACACGGAAATATCTACACCGCTATCTGTATAAACATGGAAATATCTCCACCGCTATGTGTATAAACATGGAAATATCTACACCGCTATCTGTTTGAACATGGAAATATCTACACCGCTATCTGCAAGAAAATGGAAATATCTACACAGCTATCTGCATACACATGGAAATATCTACACAGCTATCTCTTTACACATGGAAATAACTACACCGGTATCTCTATAAACGTGGAAATATCTACACCACCATCTGTATGAACATGGAAATATCCGCACCGCCATCTGAATGAACATATAAATATCTACACCGCCAACTGTATGAAGAAGGACATATCTACACCGCTATCTGTATAAACATGGAAATATCTATACCGCTACCTGTATGAACATGGAAAAACCTACACCGCTATCTGTATAAACATGGAAATATGTACACCGCTACCTGTATAAACATGGAAGTATCAGCACCGCTATCGGTATAAACATGGCAATACCTACACAACTATCTGCATATACATGGAAATATCTACAAAGCTATCTCTTTACACATGGAAATAACTACACTGCTATCTCTATAAACATGGAAATATCTACACCGCTATCTGTATGAACATGGAAATATCTGCACCGACATCTGTATGAACATATAAATATCTACACCGCCATCTGTATTAAGATGGAGATATCTACACTGCTATCTGTATAAACTTGGAAATATCTACACCGCTTTCTGTATAAACAAGGAAATATCTACACTGCTACCTGTATAAACATGGAAATATCAGCACCGCTATCTGTATGAGCATGTAAATAGCTGCAGAGCCATCTGGATGAACATGGAAATATCTACACCGCTATCTGTATGAACATGGAAATAGCTACACCGCTATCTGTATGAACATGGAAATATCTTCACTGCCCTCTGTATGAACATGGATATATCTACACAGCCATCTGGATGAACATGGAAATATCTACACCGCTATCTGTATGAACATGGAAATATCTACACAGCCATCTGGATGAACATGAAAATATCTACACCGCTATCTGTGTAAACATGCATACATCTTCACCGCTATCTGTATAAAGATGGAAATATCTACACCGCTACCTGTATAAACATGGAAATATCTGCACCGCTATCTGTGTGAACATGGAAATATCTTCACCGCCATCTGTATGAACATGGATATATCTACACAGCCATCTGGATGAACATGGAAATATCTACACCGCTATCTGTATGAACATGGAAATATCTACACCGCTATCTGTATGAACATGGAAATATCTACACCGCTATCTGTATGAACATGGAAATATCTACACCGCTATCTGTATGAACATGGAAATAACTTCTCCACCATATGTAAGAACATAGATATATCTACACAGCCATCTGTATGAACATGGAAATATCTACACCGCTATCTGTATGAACATGGAAATATCTACACCGCTATCTGTGTTAACATGTATACATCTTCACCGCTATCTGCATGAAAATGGAAATATCTACACAGCTATCTGCATATACATGGAAATATCTACAAAGCTATCTCTTTACATATGTAAATAACTACACTGCTATCTTTATAAACATGGAAATATCTACACCGCCATCTGTATGAACATGGAAATATCTGCACCGACATCTGTATGAACATATAAATATCTACACCGCCATCTGTATTAAGATGGAGATATCTACACCGCTATCTGTATAAACTTGAAAATACCTACACCGCTATCTGTATAAACATGGAAATATCTATGCTGCTTTCTGTATAAACAAGGAAATATCTACACTGCTACCTGTATAAACATGGAAATATCCGCACCGCTATCTGTATGAACATGTAAATAACTACACAGCCATCTAGATGAACATGGAAATATCTACACCGCTATCTGTATGAACATGGAAATTGCTACACCGCTATCTGTATGGACATGGAAATACCTACACCACTCTCTGTATGAACATGGAAATATCTACACCGCTCTCTGTGTAAACATGCATACATCTTCACCGCTATCTGTATAAACATGGAAATATCTACACCGCTACCTGTATAAACGTGGAAATATCAGCTCCGCTATCTGTATGAACATGGAAATATCTACACCGCTATCTCTATGAACATGGAAATATCCACACCGCTATCTGTATGAACATGGAAATAGCTACACCGCTATCTGTATGAACATGGAAATATCTACACCACTATCTGTATGAACATGGAAATATCTACACCGCTATCTGTATGAACATGGAAATATCTACACCACTATCTGTATGAACATGGAATTATCTACACCGCTATCTGTATGAACATGGATATATCTACACAGCCATCTGGATGAACATGGAAATATCTACACCGCTATCTGTATGAACATGGAAATATCTACACCACTATCTGTATGAACACGGAAATATCTACACCGCTATCTGTATGAACATGGAAATATCTACACCACTATCTGTATGAACATGGAAATATCTACACCGCTATCTGTTTGAACAGGGAAATATATACACCGCTATCTGCATGAAAATGGAAATATCTAAACAGCTATCTGCATATACATGGAAATATCTATACAGCTATCTCTTTACACATGGAAATAACTACACCGGTATCTGTATGAACATGGAAATATCTACACCGCCACCAGTATGAACATGGAAATATCTGCACCGCCATCTCTATGAACATATAAATATCTACTCTGCCATCTGTATTAAGAAAGAGATACCTTCACCGCTATCTGTATAAACATGGAAATATCTACACTGCTATCTGTATAAACATGGAAATATCTACACCGCTATCTGTATAAACATGGAAATATCTACACCGCTACCTGTATAAACATGGAAATATCAGCACCGTTATCGGTATGAACACGGAAATATCTACACCGCTATCTGTATGAACATGGAAATATCTACACCGCTATCTGTATGAACATGGAAATATCTTCACTGCCATGTGTATGAACATGGATATATCTACACAGCCATCTGGATGAACATGGAAATATCTACACTGCTATCGGTATGAACATGGAAATATCTACACAGCCATCTGGATGAACATGAAAATATGTACACCGCTATATGTGTAAACATGCATACATCTTCACCGCTATCTGTATAAACATGGAAATATCTACACCGCTACCTGTATAAACATGGTAATATCAGCACTGCTATCTGTATGAACTTGGAAATATCTACACCGCTATCTCTATGAACATGGAAATATCCACACCGCTATCTGTATGAACATGGAAATAGCTACACCGCTTTCTGTATGAACATGGAAATATCTACACCACTATCTGTATGAACATGGAAATATCTACACCGCTATCTGTTTGAACAGGGAAATATATACACCGCTATCTGCATGAAAATGGAAATATCTACACAGCTATCTGAATACACATGGGAAGATCTACACAGCTATCTCTTTACACATGGAAATAACTACACCGCTATCTGTATGAACATGGAAATATCTACACCGCCATCTGTATGAACATGGAAATATCTGCACCGCCATCTGTATGAACATATAAATATCTACACCGCCATCTGTATTAAGAAGGAGATATCTACACCGATATCTGTATAAACATGGAAATATCTACACTGCTATCTGTATAAACATGGAAATATCTACACCGCTATCTGTACAAACTTGGAAATATCTACATCGCTACCTGTATAAACATGGAAATATCAGCACGGCTATCGGTATGAACACGGAAATATCTCCACCACTATCTCTATGAACATGGAAATATCTACACCGCTATCTGTATGAACATGGAGATATCTTCACTGCCATCTGTATGAACATGGATATATCTACAATGCCATCTGGATGAACATGGAAATATCTACACCGCTATGTGCATGAACATGGAAACATCTACACTGCAATCCTTGTAAACATGCATACATCTTCAACGCTATCTGTATAAACAAGGAAATATCTACACCGCTATCTGTATGAACATGGAAATATCTACACCGCTATCTGTATGAACATGGAAATATGTACACAGCCATCAGGATGAACATGGAAATATCTACACCGCTATCTGTATGAACATGGAAATACATACACCGCAATCTGTATGAACATAGAAATATCTACACCGCTATCTCTATGAACATGGAATTATCTACACCGCTATCTGTATGAACATGGAAATATCTTCACTGCCATCTGTATGAACATGGATATATCTACAATGCCATCTGGATGAACATGGAAATATCTACACCGCTATGTGCATGAACATGGAAACATCTACACTGCAATCCTTGTAAACATGCATACATCTTCAACGCTATCTGTATAAACAAGGAAATATCTACACCGCTATCTGTATGAACATGGAAATATCTACACCGCTATCTGTATGAACATGGAAATATGTACACAGCCATCAGGATGAACATGGAAATATCTACACCGCTATCTGTATGAACATGGAAATACATTCACCGCTATCTGTATGAACATGGAAATATCTACACCGCTATCTCTATGAACATGGAATTATCTACACCGCTATCTGTATGAACATGGAAATATCTTCACCGCCATCTGTTTGAACATGGATATATCTAAACAGCCATGTGGATGAACATGGAAATATCTACACCGCTATCTGTGTAAACATGCATACATCTTCACCGCTATCTGTATAAACATGGAAATATCTACACCGCTATCTTTATGAACATGGAAATATCTACACCGCTTACTGTTTGAACAGGGAAATATATACACCGCTATCTGCATGAAAATGGAAATATCTACACCACTATCTGTATGAACATGGAAATACATACACCACTATCTGTATGAACATGGAAATATCTACACCGCTATCTGTATGAACATGGAAATATCTGCACCGCTATCTGTATGAACATGGAAATATCTACACCACTATCTGTATGAACATGGATATATCTACACCGCTATCTGTATGAATATGGAAATATCTTCACCGCCATCTGTATGAACATGGATATATCTACACAGCCATCTGGATGAACATGGAAATATCTACACCGCTATCTGTAGGAACATGGAAATAGCTACACTGCTATCAGTATGAACATGGAAATATCTACAATGCTATCACTTTGAACATGGAAATATCTACACCGCTATCTGTATGAACTTGGAAATATCTTCACCGCCATCTCTATGAACATGGATATATCTACACAGCCATCTGGATGAACATGGAAATATCTACACCGCCATCTGTGTGAACATGGAAATATCTTCACTGCCTTCTGTATGAACACGGATATATCTACACAGCCATCTGGATGAACATGGAAATATCTACACCGCTATCTGTATAAACATGGAAATATCTACACCGCAACCTGTATAAATATGGAAATATCAGCACAGCTATCTGTATGAACATGGAAATATCTACACCGCTATCTCCTTGAACATGGAAATATCTACACCGCCATCTGTATGAACATGGAAATAGCTACACCGCTATCTTTATGAACATGGAAATATCTACACCACTGTCTGTATGAACATGGAAATATCTACAACGCTATCTGTATGAACATGGATATATCTATACAGCCATCTGGATGAACATGGAAATATCTACACCGCTATCTGTATGAACATGGAAATATCTACACCGCTATCTGTATGAACATGGATATATCTACACAAGCATCTGGATGAACATGGAAATATCTACAACACTATCTGTTTGAACATGGAAATATATAAAGCGCTATCTGCTTGAAAATGGAAATATCTACACTGCTATCTGTATGAACATGGAAATACATACATCGCTATCTGTATGAACAAGGAAATATCTACACCGCTTTCTGTATGAACATGGAAATATCTACACCGCTATCTGTATGAACATGGAAATATCTTCACCGCCATCTGTATGAACATGGATATATCTACACAGCCATCTGGATGAACATGGAAATATCTGCACCGCTATCTGTATGAAGATGGAAATATCTACACCGCTATCTGTATGAACATGGATATATCTACACAGCCATCTGGATGAACATGGAAATATCTACACCGCTATCTGTGTAAACATGCATACATCTTCACCGCTATCTGTATAAACATGGAAATATCTACACCGCTATCTTTCTGAACATGGAAATATCTACACCGCTAACTGTTTGAACAGGGAAATATATACACCGCTATCTGCATGAAAATGGAAATATCTACAGAGCTATCTGCATATACATGGAAATATCTACACAGCTATCTCTTTACACATGGAAATAACTGCACCACTATCTGTATGAACATGGAAATATCTACACCGCCGTGTGTATGAACATGGAAATATCTGCACCGCCATCTGTATGAACATATAAATATCTACACCGCCATCTGTATTAAGATGGAGATATCTACACCGCTATCTGTACAAACATGGAAATATCTACACCACTATCTGTATGAACATGGAAATATCTACACCGCTATCTGTTTGAACAGGGAAGTATATACACCGCTATCTGCTTGAAAATGGAAATATCTACACAGCTATCTGCATATACATGGGAATATCTACACAGCTATCTCTTTACACATGGAAATATCTACACCGCTATCTGTATAAACATGGAAATATCTACACCGCTACCTGTATAAACATGGAAATATCAGCACCGCTATCAGTATGAACATGGAAGTATCTATACCGCCATCTGTATGAACATGGATATGTCTACACAGCCGTCTGGAAGAACATGGAAATATCTACACCGCTATCTGTATGAACATTGGAATATTTACACAGCCATCTGGATGAACATGGAAATATCTACACCGCTATCTGTATGAACACGGAAATACATACACCGCTATCTGTATGAACATGGAAATATCTACACCGCTATCTGTATGAACATGGAAATATCTACACCACTATCTGTTTGAACATGGAAATATCTACACCACAAACTGTATGAACATGGAAATAACTTCACCGCCATCTGTATGAACATGGATATATCTACACAGCCATCTGGATGAACGTGGAAATACCTACAATGCTATCTGTGTAAACATGCATACAACTTCACTGCTATCTGTATAAACATGGAAATATCTACACCGCTATCTTTATGAACATAGAAATATCTGCACCGCTAACTGTTTGAACAGGGAAATATATACATCGCTATCTGCATGAAAATGGAAATATCTACACAGCTATCTGCTTACACATGGAAATATCTACACAGCTATCTCTTTACACATGGAAAAAAATACACCGCTATCTGTATGAACATGGAAATATCTACACCGCCATCTGTATGAACATGGAAATACCTGCACCGCCATCTGTATGAACATATAAATATCTACACCGCCATCTGTATTAAGTTGGAGATATCTACACCACTATCTGCATAAACATGGAAATATCTACACCGCTATCTGTATGAACAAGGAAATATCTACACCGCTATCTGTATGAACTTGAAAATATCTACACCGCTATCTGTATGAACATGGAAATATCTTCACCGCCATCAGTATGAACATGGATATATCTACACAGCCATCTGGATGAACATGGAAATATCTGCACCGCTATCTGTGTGAACATGGAAATATCTACACCTCTATCTGTATGAACATGGATATATCTACACAGCCATCTGGATGAACATGGAAGTATCTACACCGCTATCTGTGTAAACATGCATACATCTTCACTGCTATCTTTATAAACATGGAAATATCTACACCGCTATCTTTATGAACATGGAAATATCTACACCACTAACTGTTTGAACAGGGAAATATATACACCGCTATCTGCATGAAAACGGAAATATCTACACAGCTATCTGCTTATACATGGAAATATCTACACAGCTATCTCTTTACAAATGGAAATAACTACACCGCTATCTGTACGAACATGGAAATATCTACACCGCCATCCGTATGAACATGGAAATATCTGCACCACCATCTGTATGAACATATAAATATCTACACCGCCATCTGTATTAAGATGGAGATATCTACACCGCTATCTGTATAAACATGGAAATATCTACACCGCTATCTGTATAAACATGGAAATATCTACACCGCTATCTGTATAAACATGGAAATATATACACCGATACCTGTATAAACATGGAAATATCAGCACCGCTATCTGTATGAACATGGAAATATCTACACCGCCATCTGTATGAACATGGAAATATCGTCACCGCCATCTGTATCAACATGGATATATCTACACAGCCATCTGTATGAACTTGGAAATATCTTCACCGCCATCCGTATGAACATGGATATCTCTACAAAGCCGTCTGGATGAACATGGAAATATCTACACCGCTATCTGTATGAACATGGAAATATCTACAACGCTATCTGTTTAAACATGCATACATCTTCACCGCTATCTGTATAAACATGGAAATATCTACACCGCTATCTGTATGAACATGGAAATATCTACACCGCTATCTGTTTGAACATGGAAATATCTACACCGCTATCTGCATGAAAATGGAAATATCTACACAACTATCTGCATATAAATGGAAATATCTACACAGCTATCTCTTTGCACATGGAAATAACTACACCGCTATCTCTATAAACATGGAAATATCTACACCGCCATCTGTATGAACATGGAAATATCTACACCACTATCTGTATGAACATGGAAATATCTACACCACAATCTGTATGAACATGGAAATAACTTCACCGCCATCTGTATGAACATGGATATATCTACACAGCCATCTGGATGAACGTGGAAATACCTACAATGCTATCTGTGTAAACATGCATACAACTTCACTGCTATCTGTATAAACATGGAAATATCTACACCGCTATCTTTATGAACATGGAAATATCTACACCGCTAACTGTTTGAACAGGGAAATATAAACACCGCTATCTGCTTAAAAATGGAAATATCTACACCGCTATCTGTATGAACATGGAAATACTTACGCCGCTATCTGTATGAACATGGAAATATCTACACCGCTATCTGTATGAACATGGAAATAACTACGCCGCTATCTGTATGAACATGGAAATACCTTCACCGCCATCTGTATGAACATGGATATATATACACAGCCATCTGGATGAACATGGAAATATCTGCACCGCTATCTGTATGAACATGGAAATATCTACACCGCTATCTGCATGAACATGGATATATCTACACAGCCATCTGGATGAACATGGAAATATCTACACCGCTATCTGTGTAAACATGCATACATCTTCACCGCTATCTGTATAAACATGGAAATATCTACACCGCTATCTTTATGAACATAGAAATATCTACACCGCTAACTGTTTGAACAGGGAAATATATACACCGCTATCTGCATGAAAATGGAAATATCTACACAGCTATCTGCTTACACATGGAAATATCTACACAGCTATCTCTTTACACATGGAAAAAAATACACCGCTATCTGTATGAACATGGAAATATCTACACCGCCATCTGTATGAACATGGAAATACCTGCACCGCCATCTGTATGAACATATAAATATCTACACCGCCATCTGTATTAAGTTGGAGATATCTACACCACTATCTGCATAAACATGGAAATATCTACACCGCTATCTGTATAAACATGGAAATATCTACACCGCTATGTGTATAAACATGGAAATATCTACACCGCTACATGTATAAACATGGAAATATCAGCACCGCTATCTGTATGAACATGGAAATATCTACATCGCCATCTGTATGAACATGGAAATATCTTCACCGCCATCTGTAGGAACATGGATATATCTACACAGCCATCTGTATGAACATGGAAATATCTACACCGCTATCTGTATGAACATGGAAATATCTTCACCGCTATCTGTAGGAACATGGAAATATCTTCACCGCCATCTGTATGAACATGGATATATATACACAGCCATCTGGATAAACATGGAAATATCTACACCGCTATCTGTATGAACATGGAAACATCTACACCGCTATCTGTGTAAACATGCATACATCTTCACCGCTATCTGTATAAACATGGAAATATCTACACCGCTATCTGTACGAACATGGAAATATCTACACCGCTACCTGTTTGAACATGGAAGTATCTACACCGCTATCTGCATGAAAATGGAAATATCTACCCAGCTATCTGCATATACATGGAAATATCTACACAGCTATCTCTTTACACATGGAAATAACTACACCGCTATCTCTATAAACATGGAAATATCTACACCACCATATGTATGAACATGGAAATACCTGCACCGCCATCTGTTTGAACATATAAATATCTACACCGCCATCTGTATGAAGAAGGAGATATCTACACCGCTATCTGTATAAACATGGAAATATCTACACCGCTATCTGTATAAACATGGAAATATCTACACCGCTATCTGTATCAACATGGAAATATCTACACCGCTATCTCTATAAACACGGAAATATGTACACCGCTATCGGTATGAACATGGCAATATCTACACGGCTATCTGTATGAACATGGAAATATCTACACCGCTATCTGTATGAACATGGAAATATCTTCACCGCCATCTGTATGAACATGGATATATCTACACAGCCATCTGGATGAACATGGAAATATCTACACCGCTATCTGTATGAACATGGAAATATCTACACCGCTATCTGCATGAACATGGAAATATCTACACAGCCATCTGGATGAACATGGAAATATCTACACCACTATATGTATGAACATGGAAATACATACACCGCTATCTGTATGAACATGAAAATATCTACACCGCTATCTCTATGAACATGGAAATATCTACACCGCTATCTGTATGAACATGGAAATATCTTCACCGCCATCTGTATGAACATGGATATATCTACACAGCCATCTGGATGAACATGGAAATATCTACACCGCTATCTGTGTAAACATGCATACATTTTCACCGCTATCTGTATAAACATGGAAATATCTACACCGCTATCTGTTTGAACATGGAAATATATAAAGCGCTATCTGCTTGAAAATGAAAATATCTACACTGCTATCTGTATGAACATGGAAATACATACACCGCTATCTGTATGAACAAGGAAATATCTACACCGCTTTCTGTATGAACATGGAAATATCTACACCGCTATCTGTATGAACATGGAAATATCTTCACCGCCATCTGTATGAACATGGATATATCTACACAGCCATCTGGATGAACATGGAAATATCTGCACCGCTATCTGTATGAAGATGGAAATATCTACACCGCTATCTGTATGAACATGGATATATCTACACAGCCATCTGGATGAACATGGAAATATCTACACCGCTATCTGTGTAAACATGCATACATCTTCACAGCTATCTGTATAAACATGGAAATATCTACACCGCTATCTTTCTGAACATGGAAATATCTACACCGCTAACTGTTTGAACAGGGAAATATATACACCGCTATCTGTATGAAAATGGAAATATCTACAGAGCTATCTGCATATATATGGAAATATCTACACAGCTATCTCTTTACACATGGAAATAACTGCACCACTATCTGTATGAACATGGAAATATCTACACCGCCGTGTGTATGAACATGGAAATATCTGCACCGCTATCTGTATGAACATATAAATATCTACACCGCCATCTGTATTAAGATGGAGATATCTACACCGCTATCTGTACAAACATGGAAATATCTACACCACTATCTGTATGAACATGGAAATATCTACACCGCTATCTGTTTGAACAGGGAAGTATATACACCGCTATCTGCTTGAAAATGGAAATATCTACACAGCTATCTGCATATACATGGGAATATCTACACAGCTATCTCTTTACACATGGAAATATCTACACCGCTATCTGTATAAACATGGAAATATCTACACCGCTACCTGTATAAACATGGAAATATCAGCACCGCTATCAGTATGAACATGGAAGTATCTACACCGCCATCTGTATGAACATGGATATGTCTACACAGCCGTCTGGATGAACATGGAAATATCTAAACAGCTATCTGTATGAACATGGAAATATCTACACCGCTATCTGTGTAAACATGCATACATCTTCACCGCTATCTGTATAAACATGGAAATATCCAGACCGCTATCTGTATGAACATGGAAATATCTACACCGCTATCTGTTTGAACATGGAAATATCTACACCGCTATCTGCATGAAAATGGAAATATCTACACAGCTATCTGCATATACATGGAAATATCTACACAGCTATCTCTTTGCACATGGAAATAACTACACCGCTATCTCTATAAACATGGAAATATCTACACCACCATCTGTATGAAAATGGAAATATCTGCACCGCCATCTGTATGAACATATAAATATCTACACTGCCGTCTGTATTAAGAAGGAGATATCTACGCCGCTATCTGTATAAACATGGAAATATCTACACCGCTATCTGTATGAACATGGAAATATCTACACCGCTACCTGTATAAACACCGAAATATGTACACCGCTACCTGTATAAACATGGAAGTATCAGCAGCGCTATCGGTATGAACATGCCAATATCTACACGGCTATCTGTATGAACATGGAAATATGTACAACGCCATCTGTATGAACATGGAAATATCTTCACCGCCATCTGTATGAACATGGATATATGTACACAGCCATCTGGATGAACATGGAAATATCTACACCGCTATCTGTATGAACATGGAAATATCTACACCGCTATCTGTATGAACATGGAAATATGTACACAGCCATCAGGATGAACATGGAAATATCTACACCGCTATCTGTATGAACATGGAAATATATACACCGCTATCTGTATGAACATGGAAATATCTACACCGCTATCTCTATGAACATGGAAATATCTACTCCGCTATCTGTATGAACATGGAAATATCTTCACCGCCATCTGTTTGAACATGGATATATCTACACAGCCATGTGGATGAACATGGAAATATCTACACCGCTATCTGTGTAAACAAGCAGACATCTTCACCGCTATCTGTATAAACATGGAAATATCTACACCGCTATCTGTATAAACATGGAAATATCTACACCGCTATGTGTATAAACATGGAAATATCCACACAGCTATCTGTATAAACATGGAAATATCTACACCGCTACCTGTATAAACATGGAAATATCAGCACAGCTATCGCTATGAACATGGAAATATCTACACCGCCATCTGTATGAACATGGAAATATCTTCACCGCCATCTGTATGAACATGGAAAAATCTTCACCGTCATCTGTATGAACATGGAAATATCTGCACCGCCATCTGTATGAACATGGAAATATCTTCACCGCCATCTGTTTGAACATGGATATGTCTACACAGCCGTCTGGATGAACATGGAAATATCTACACCGCTATCTGTGTAAACATGCATACATTTTCACCGCTATCTGTATAAACATGGAAATATCTACACCGCTATCTTTATGAACATGGAAATATCTACACCGCTATCTGTTTGAACATGGAAATATATACAGCGCTATCTGCTTGAAAATGGAAATATCTACACTGCTATCTGTATGAACATGGAAATACATACACCGCTATCTGTATGAAGAAGGAAATATCTACACCGCTTTCTGTATGAACATGGAAATATCTACACCACTATCTGTATGAACATGGAAATATCTTCACCGCCATCTGTATGAACATGGATATATCTACACAGCCATCTGGATGAACAAGGAAATATCTGCACCGCTATCTGTATGAACATGGAAATATCTACACCGCTATCTGTATGAACATGGATATATCTACACAGCCATCTGGATGAACATGGAAATATCTACACCGCTATCTGTGTAAACATGCATACATGTTCACCGCTATATCTATAAACATGGAAATATCTACACCGCCATCTGTATGAACATGGAAATATCTGCACCGCCATCTGTATGAATATATAAATATCTACACCGCCATCTGTATTAAGAAGGAGATATCTACACCGATATCTGTATAAACATGGAAATATCTACACTGCTATCTGTATAAACATGGAAACTTCTACACCGCTATCTGTACAAACATGGAAATATCTACATCGCTACCTGTATAAACATGGAAATATCAGCACCGCTATCGGTATGAACACGGAAATATCTCCACCGCTATCTGTATGAACATGGAAATATCTACACCGCTATCTGTATGAACATGGAAATATCTTCACTGCCATCTGTATGAACATGGATATATCTACAATGCCGACTGGATGAACATGGAAATATCTACACCGCTATGTGCATGTACATGGAAACATCTACACTGCAATCTTTGAAAACATGCATACATCTTCAACGCTATCTGTATAAACATGGAAATATCTACACCGCTATCTGTATGAACATGGAAATATCTACACCGCTATCTGTTTGAACAGGGAAATATATAAACCGCTATATGCATGAAAATGGAAATATCTAAACAGCTATCTGCATATACATGGAAATATCTATTCAGCTATCTCTTTACACATGGAAATAACTACACCGGTATCTGTATGAACATGGAAATATGTACACCGCCACCAGTATGAACATGGAAATATCTGCACCGCCATCTCTATGAACATATAAATATCTACACTGCCATCTGTATTAAGAAAGAGATATCTTCACCGCTATCTGTATAAACATGGAAATATCTACACTGCTATCTGTATAAACATGGAAATATCTACACCGCTATCTGTATAAACATGGAAATATCTACACCGCTACCTGTATAAACATGGAAATATCAGCACCGTTATCGGTATGAACACGGAAATGTCTACACCGCTATCTGTATGAACATGGAAATATCTACACCGCTATCTGTATGAACATGGAAATATCTTCACTGCCATGTGTATGAACATGGATATATCTACACAGCCATCTGGATGAACATGGAAATATCTACACTGCTATCGGTATGAACATGGAAATATCTACACAGCCATCTGGATGAACATGAAAATATGTACACCGCTATATGTGTAAACATGCATACATCTTCACGCTATCTGTATAAACATGGAAATATCTACACCGCAACCTGTATAAACATGGTAATATCAGCACTGCTATCTGTATGAACTTGGAAATATCTACACCGCTATCTGTATGAACATGGAAATATCCACACCGCTATCTGTATGAACATGGAAATAGCTACACCGCTATCTGTATGAACATGGAAATATCTACACCACTATCTGTATGAACATGGAAATATCTACACCGCTATCTGTTTGAACAGGGAAATATATACACCGCTATCTGCATGAAAATGGAAATATCTACACAGCTATCTGAATATACATGGGAAGATCTACACAGCTATCTCTTTACACATGGAAATAACTACACCGCTATCTGTATGAACATGGAAATATCTACACCGCCATCTGTATGAACATGGAAATATCTGCACCGCCATCTGTATGAACATATAAATATCTACACCGCCATCTGTATTAAGAAGGAGATATCTACACCGATATCTGTATAAACATGGAAATATCTACACTGCTATCTGTATAAACATGGAAACTTCTACACCGCTATCTGTACAAACATGGAAATATCTACATCGCTACCTGTATAAACATGGAAATATCAGCACCGCTATCGGTATGAACACGGAAATATCTCCACCGCTATCTGTATGAACATGGAAATATCTACACCGCTATCTGTATGAACATGGAAATATCTTCACTGCCATCTGTATGAACATGGATATATCTACAATGCCGTCTGGATGAACATGGAAATATCTACACCGCTATGTGCATGAACATGGAAACATCTACACTGCAATCTTTGAAAACATGCATACATCTTCAACGCTATCTGTATAAACATGGAAATATCTACACCGCTATCTGTATGAACATGGAAATATCTACACCGCTATCTGTTTGAACATGAAAATATCTACACCTGTATCTGTATGAACATGGAAATATCTATACCGCTATCTGTTTGAACAGGGAAATATATACACTGCTATCTGCATAAAAATGGAAATATCTACACAGTTATCTGCATATACATGGAAATATCTACACAGCTATCTGTATGAACATGGAAATATCTGCACCGCCATCTGTATGAACATATAAACATCTACACCGCCATCTGTATTAAGAAGGAGGTATCTTCACCACTATCTCTATAAACATGGAAATATCTACACCGCCATCTGTATGAACATGGAAATATCTGCACCGCCATCTGTATGAACATATAAATATCTACACCGCCGTCTGTATTAAGAAGGAGATATCTACACCGCTATCTGTATAAACAAGGAAATATCTACAATGCTGTCTGTATAAACATGGAAATATCTACACCGCTATCTGTATGAACATGGAAATATCTACACCGCTACCTGTATAAACATGGAAATAACAGCATCGCTATCGGTATGAACATGGAAATATCTACACCGCTATGTGTAGGAACATGGAAATACCTACACCGCCATCTGTGGGAACATGGAAATATCTTCACTGCCATCTGTATGAACACGGATATATCTACACAGCCATCTGGATGAACATGGAAATATCTACACCGCTATCTGTATGAACATGGAAATATCTACACCGCTACCTGTATAAATATGGAAATATCAGCACAGCTATCTGTATGAACATGGAAATATCTACACCGCTATCTCCTTGAACATGGAAATATCTACACCGCTATCTGTATGAACATGGAAAAAGCTACACCGCTATATTTATGAACATGGAAATATCTACACCACTGTCTGTATGAACATGGAAATATCTACACCGCTATCTGTATGAACATGGATATAGCTATACAGCCATCTGGATGAACATGGAAATATATACACCGCTATCTGTATGAACATGGAAATATCTACACCGCTATCTGTATGAACATGGATATATCTACACAGCCATCTGGATGAACATGGAAATATCTACACTGCTATCTGTGTAGACATGCATACATCTTCACCGCTATCTGTATAAACATGGAAATATCTACACCGCTATCTGTTTGAACATGGAAATATATACACCGCTATCTGCATGAAAATGGAAATATCTACACAGCTATCCGCATATACATGGAAATATCTACACAGCTATCTCTTTACACATGGAAAAAACTACACCGCTATCTGTATGAGCATGGAAATATCTACACCGCCATCTGTATTAACATGGGAATATCTGCACCGCCATCTGTATGAACATATAAATATCTACACCGCCATCTCTATTAAGATGGAGATATCTACACCGCTATCTGTATAAACATGGAAATATCTACACCGCTACCTATATAAACATGGAAATATCAGCACCGCTATCTGTATGAACATGGAAATATCTACACCGCTATCTGTATGAACATGGAAATATCTACACCTCTATCTGTATGAACATGGAAATATCTACACCGCTATCTGTATGAACATGGAAATATCTACACCTCTATCTGTATGAACATGGAAATATCTGCACCGCCATCTGTATGGACATATAAACATCTACACCGCCGTCTGTATTAAGAAGGAGAAATCTACACCGCTATCTGTATAAACAAGGAAATATCTACACTGCTGTCTGTATAAACATGGAAATATCTACACTGCTATCTGTATGAACATGGAAATATCTACACCGCTACCTGTATAAACATGGAAATAACAGTACCACTATCGGTATGAACATGGAAATATCTACACCGCCATCTGTATGAACATGGAAATATCTTCACCGCCATCTGTATGAACATGGATATATCTACACAGCCATCTGTATGAACATGGAAATATCTAACCCGCTATCTGTATGAACATGGAAATATCTACACCGCTATCTGTATGAACATGGAAATATCTTCAACGCCATCTGTATGAAAATGGATATGCCTACACAGCCATCTGGATGAACATGGAAATATCTACACCGCTATCTGTATGAACATGGAAATATCTACACCGCTATCTGTGTAAACATTCATACATGTTCACCGCTATCTGTATAAACATGGAAATATCTACACCGCTATCTTTCTGAACATGGAAATATCTACACCGCTAACTGTTTGAACAGGGAAATATATACACCGCTATCTGCATGAAAACGGAAATATCTACACAGCTATCTGCATATACATGGAAATATCCACACAGCTATCTCTTTATACATGGAAATAACTGCACCACTATCTGTATGATCTTGGAAATATCTGCACCGCCAACTGTATGAACATATAAATATCTACACCGCCATCTCTATTAAGATGGAGATATCTACACCGCTATCTGTACAAACATGGAAAAATCTACACCACTATCTGTATGAACATGGAAATATCCCCACCGCTATCTGTTTGAACAGGGAAGTATATACACCGATATCTGCTTGCAAATTGAAATATCTACACAGCTATCTGCATATACATGGGAATATCTACACAGCTATCTCTTTACACATGGAAATAACTACACCGCTATCTGTATGAACATGGAAATATCTACACCGCCATCTGTATGAACATGGAAATATCTGCACCGCCATCTGAATGAACATATAAATATCTACACCGCCATCTGTATTGAGATGGAGATATCTACACCGCTATCTGTATAAAGATGGAAATATCTACACCGCTATGTGTATAAACATGGAAATATCTACACCGCTATCTGTATAAACATGGAAATATCTACACCGCTACCTGTATAAACATGGAAATATCAGCACCGTTATCAGTATGAACATGGAAATATCTACACCGCCATCTGTATGAACATGGAAATATCTTCACCGCCATCTGTATGAACATGGAAATATCTGCACCGCCATCTGTATAAACATATAAACATCTACACCGCCATCTGTATTAAGAGGGAGATATCTACACCGCTATCTGTATGAACATGGAAATATCTACACCGCTATGTGTATAAACATGGAAATATCTACATCGCTATCTGTATAAACATGGGAATATCTACACTGCTACCTGTATAAACATGGAAATATCAGCACCGCTATCTGTATGAACATGGAAATATCTACACCGCCATTTGTACGAACATGGAAAAATCTTTACCGTCATCTGTATGAACATGGATATATCTACACAGCCATCTGTATGAACATGGAAATATCTTCACCGCCATCTGTATGAACATGGATATGTCTACACAGCCGTCTGGATGAACATGGAAATATCTACACAGCTATCTGTATGAACATGGAAATATCTACACCGCTATCTGTGTAAACATGCATACATCTTCACCGCTATCTGTATAAACATGGAAATATCCACACCGCTATCTGTATGAACATGGAAATATATACACCGCTATCTGTTTGAACATGGAAATATCTACACCGCTATCTGCATGAAAATGGAAATATCTACACAGCTATCTGCATATACATGGAAATATCTACACAGCTATCTCTTTGCACATGGAAATAACTACACCGCTATCTCTATAAACATGGAAATATCTACACCACCATCTGTATGAAAATGGAAATATCTGCACCGCCATCTGTATGAACATATAAATATCTACACTGCCGTCTGTATTAAGAAGGAGATATCTACGCCGCTATCTGTATAAACATGGAAATATCTACACCGCTATCTGTATGAACATGGAAATATCTACACCGCTACCAGTATAAACACAGAAATATGTACACCGCTACCTGTATAAACATGGAAGTATCAGCACCGCTATCGGTATGAACATGCCAATATCTACACGGCTATCTGTATGAACATGGAAATATCTACAACGCCATCTGTATGAACATGGAAATATCTTCACCGCCATCTGTATGAACATGGATATATGTACACAGCCATCTGGATGAACATGGAAATATCTACACCGCTATTGGTATGAACATGGAAATATCTACACCGCTATCTGTATGAACATGGAAATATGTACACAGCCATCAGGATGAACATGGAAATATCTACACCGCTATCTATATGAACATGGAAATACATACACCGCTATCTGTATGAACATGGAAATATCTACAACGCTATCTCTATGAACATGGAAATATCTACACCGCTATCTGTATGAACATGGAAATACCTTCACCACCATCTGTTTGAACATAGATATATCTTCACAGACATGTGGATGAACATGGAAATATCTACACCGCTATCTGTGTAAACATGCCTACATCTTCACCGCTATCTGTATAAACATGGAAATATCTACACCGCTATCTTTATGAACATGGAAATATCTACACCGCTAACTGTTTGAACAGGGAAATATATACACCGCTATCTGCATGAAAATGGAAATATCTACACCACTATCTGTATGAACATGGAAATACATACACCACTATCTGTATGAACATGGAAATATCTACACCGCTATCTGTATGAACATGGAAATATCTGCACCGCTATCTGTATGAACATGGAAATATCTACACCACTATCTGTATGAACATGGATATATCTACACCGCTATCTGTATGAATATGGAAATATCTTCACCGCCATCTGTATGAACATGGATATATCTACACAGCCATCTGGATGAACATGGAAATATCTACACCGCTATCTGTAGGAACATGGAAATAGCTACACTGCTATCTGTATGAACATGGAAATATCTAAACTGCTATCTCTTTGAACATGGAAATATCTACACCGCTATCTGTATGAACATGGAAATATCTACACCGCTACCTATATAAACATGGAAATATCAGCACCGCTATCTGTATGAACATGGAAATATCTACACCGCCATCTGTATGAACATGGAAAAATCTTCACCGTCATCTGTATGAACATGGAAATATCTGCACCGCCATCTGTATGAACATGGAAATATCTTCACCGCCATCTGTTTGAACATGGATATGTCTACACAGCCGTCTGGATGAACATGGAAATATCTACACCGCTATCTGTGTAAACATGCATACATTTTCACCGCTATCTGTATAAACATGGAAATATCTACACCGCTATCTTTATGAACATGGAAATATCTACACCGCTATCTGTTTGAACATGGAAATATATACAGCGCTATCTGCTTGAAAATGGAAATATCTACACTGCTATCTGTATGAACATGGAAATACATACACCGCTATCTGTATGAAGAAGGAAATATCTACACCGCTTTCTGTATGAACATGGAAATATCTACACCACTATCTGTATGAACATGGAAATATCTTCACCGCCATCTGTATGAACATGGATATATCTACACAGCCATCTGGATGAACAAGGAAATATCTGCACCGCTATCTGTATGAACATGGAAATATCTACACCGCTATCTGTATGAACATGGATATATCTACACAGCCATCTGGATGAACATGGAAATATCTACACCGCTATCTGTGTAAACATGCATACATGTTCACCGCTATCTGTATAAACATGGAAATATCTACACCGCTATCTTTCTGAACATGGAAATATCTACACCGCTAACTGTTTGAACAGGGAAATGTATACACCGCTATCTGCATGAAAATGGAAATATCTACACAGCTATCTGCATATACATGGAAATATCCACACAGCTATCTCTTTATACATGGAAATAACTGCACCACTATCTGTACGAACATGGAAATATCTACACCGCCGTGTGTATGATCATGGAAATATCTGCACCGCCATCTGTATGAACATATAAATATCTACACCGCCATCTGTATTAAGATGGAGATATCTACACCGCTATCTGTACAAACATGGAAAAATCTACACCACTATCTGTATGAACATGGAAATATCCCCACCGCTATCTGTTTGAACAGGGAAGTATATACACCGATATCTGCTTGAAAATGGAAATATCTACACAGCTATCTGCATATACATGGGAATATCTACACAGCTATCTCTTTACACATGGAAATAACTACACCGCTATCTGTATGAACATGGAAATATCTACACCGCCATCTGTATGAACATGGAAATATCTGCACCGCCATCTGAATGAACATATAAATATCTACACCACCATCTGTATTGAGATGGAGATATCTACACCGCTATCTGTATAAAGATGGAAATATCTACACCGCTATGTGTATAAACATGGAAATATCTACACCGCTATCTGTATAAACATGGAAATATCTACACCGCTACCTGTATAAACATGGAAATATCAGCACCGTTATCAGTATGAACATGGAAGTATCTACACCGCCATCTGTATGAACATGGAAATATCTTCACTGCCATCTGTATGAACATGGAAATATCTGCACCGCCATCTGTATAAACATATAAATATCTACACCGCCATCTGTATTAAGAGGGAGATATCTACACCGCTATCTGTATGAACATGGAAATATCTACACCGCTATGTGTATATACATGGAAATATCTACACCGCTATCTGTATAAACATGGAAATATCTACACTGCTACCTGTATAAACATGGAAATATCAGCACCGCTATCTGTATGAACATGGAAATATCTACACCGCCATCTGTACGAACATGGAAAAATCTTCACCGTCATCTGTATGAACATGGATATATCTACACAGCCATCTGTATGAACATGGAAATATCTTCACCGCCATCTGTATGAACATGGATATGTCTACACAGCCGTCTGGATGAACATGGAAATATTTACACAGCTATCTGTATGAACATGGAAATATCTACACCGCTATCTGTGTAAACATGCATACATCTTCACCGCTATCTGTATAAACATGGAAATATCCACACCGCTATCTGTATGAACATGGAAATATCTACACCGCTATCTGTTTGAACATGGATATATCTACACCGCTATCTGCATGAAAATAGAAATATCTACACAGCTATCTGCATATACATGGAAATATCTACACAGGTATCTCTTTGCACATGGAAATAACTACACCGCTATCTCTATAAACATGGAAATATCTACACCACCATCTGAATGAAAATGGAAATATCTGCTCCGCCATCTCTATGAACATATAAATATCTACACTGCCGTCTGTATTAAGAAGGAGATATCTACGCCGCTATCTGTATAAACATGGAAATATCTACACCGCTATCTGTATGAACATGGAAATATCTACACCGCTACCTGTATAAACACAGAAATATGTACACCGCTACCTGTATAAACATGGAAGTATCAGCACCGCTATCGGTATGAACATGCCAATATCTACACGGCTATCTGTATGAACATGGAAATATCTACAACGCCATCTGTATGAACATGGAAATATCTTCACCGCCATCTGTATGAACATGGAAATATCTTCACCGCCATCTGTATGAACATGGATATATCTACACAGCCATCTGGATGAACATGGAAATATCTACACCGCTATCTGTATGAACTTGGAAATATCTACACCGCTACCTGTATAAACATGGAAATATCAGCACCGTTATCAGTATGAACATGGAAATATCTACACCGCCATCTGTATGAACATGGAAATATCTTCACCGCCATCTGTATGAACATGGAAATATCTGCACCGCCATCTGTATAAACATATAAACATCTACACCGCCATCTGTATTAAGAGGGAGATATCTACACCGCTATCTGTATGAACATGGAAATATCTACACCGCTATGTGTATAAACATGGAAATATCTACATCGCTATCTGTATAAACATGGGAATATCTACACTGCTACCTGTATAAACATGGAAATATCAGCACCGCTATCTGTATGAACATGGAAATATCTACACCGCCATTTGTACGAACATGGAAAAATCTTTACCGTCATCTGTATGAACATGGATATATCTACACAGCCATCTGTATGAACATGGAAATATCTTCACCGCCATCTGTATGAACATGGATATGTCTACACAGCCGTCTGGATGAACATGGAAATATCTACACAGCTATCTGTATGAACATGGAAATATCTACACCGCTATCTGTGTAAACATGCATACATCTTCACCGCTATCTGTATAAACATGGAAATATCCACACCGCTATCTGTATGAACATGGAAATATATACACCGCTATCTGTTTGAACATGGAAATATCTACACCGCTATCTGCATGAAAATGGAAATATCTACACAGCTATCTGCATATACATGGAAATATCTACACAGCTATCTCTTTGCACATGGAAATAACTACACCGCTATCTCTATAAACATGGAAATATCTACACCACCATCTGTATGAAAATGGAAATATCTGCACCGCCATCTGTATGAACATATAAATATCTACACTGCCGTCTGTATTAAGAAGGAGATATCTACGCCGCTATCTGTATAAACATGGAAATATTTACACCGCTATCTGTATGAACATGGAAATATCTACACCGCTACCAGTATAAACACAGAAATATGTACACCGCTACCTGTATAAACATGGAAGTATCAGCACCGCTATCGGTATGAACATGCCAATATCTACACGGCTATCTGTATGAACATGGAAATATCTACAACGCCATCTGTATGAACATGGAAATATCTTCACCGCCATCTGTATGAACATGGATATATGTACACAGCCATCTGGATGAACATGGAAATATCTACACCGCTATTGGTATGAACATGGAAATATCTACACCGCTATCTGTATGAACATGGAAATATGTACACAGCCATCAGGATGAACATGGAAATATCTACACCGCTATCTATATGAACATGGAAATACATACACCGCTATCTGTATGAACATGGAAATATCTACACCGCTATCTCTATGAACATGGAAATATCTACACCGCTATCTGTATGAACATGGAAATACCTTCACCACCATCTGTTTGAACATAGATATATCTTCACAGCCATGTGGATGAACATGGAAATATCTACACCGCTATCTGTGTAAACATGCCTACATCTTCACCGCTATCTGTATAAACATGGAAATATCTACACCGCTATCTTTATGAACATGGAAATATCTACACCGCTAACTGTTTGAACAGGGAAATATATACACCGCTATCTGCATGAAAATGGAAATATCTACACCACTATCTGTATGAACATGGAAATACATACACCACTATCTGTATGAACATGGAAATATCTACACCGCTATCTGTATGAACATGGAAATATCTGCACCGCTATCTGTATGAACATGGAAATATCTACACCACTATCTGTATGAACATGGATATATCTACACCGCTATCTGTATGAATATGGAAATATCTTCACCGCCATCTGTATGAACATGGATATATCTACACAGCCATCTGGATGAACATGGAAATATCTACACCGCTATCTGTAGGAACATGGAAATAGCTACACTGCTATCTGTATGAACATGGAAATATCTAAACTGCTATCTCTTTGAACATGGAAATATCTACACCGCTATCTGTATGAACATGGAAATATCTACACCGCTACCTATATAAACATGGAAATATCAGCACCGCTATCTGTATGAACATGGAAATATCTACACCGCCATCTGTATGAACATGGAAAAATCTTCACCGTCATCTGTATGAACATGGAAATATCTGCACCGCCATCTGTATGAACATGGAAATATCTTCACCGCCATCTGTTTGAACATGGATATGTCTACACAGCCGTCTGGATGAACATGGAAATATCTACACCGCTATCTGTGTAAACATGCATACATTTTCACCGCTATCTGTATAAACATGGAAATATCTACACCGCTATCTTTATGAACATGGAAATATCTACACCGCTATCTGTTTGAACATGGAAATATATACAGCGCTATCTGCTTGAAAATGGAAATATCTACACTGCTATCTGTATGAACATGGAAATACATACACCGCTATCTGTATGAAGAAGGAAATATCTACACCGCTTTCTGTATGAACATGGAAATATCTACACCACTATCTGTATGAACATGGAAATATCTTCACCGCCATCTGTATGAACATGGATATATCTACACAGCCATCTGGATGAACAAGGAAATATCTGCACCGCTATCTGTATGAACATGGAAATATCTACACCGCTATCTGTATGAACATGGATATATCTACACAGCCATCTGGATGAACATGGAAATATCTACACCGCTATCTGTGTAAACATGCATACATGTTCACCGCTATATCTATAAACATGGAAATATCTACACCGCCATCTGTATGAACATGGAAATATCTGCACCGCCATCTGTATGAATATATAAATATCTACACCGCCATCTGTATTAAGAAGGAGATATCTACACCGATATCTGTATAAACATGGAAATATCTACACTGCTATCTGTATAAACATGGAAACTTCTACACCGCTATCTGTACAAACATGGAAATATCTACATCGCTACCTGTATAAACATGGAAATATCAGCACCGCTATCGGTATGAACACGGAAATATCTCCACCGCTATCTGTATGAACATGGAAATATCTACACCGCTATCTGTATGAACATGGAAATATCTTCACTGCCATCTGTATGAACATGGATATATCTACAATGCCGACTGGATGAACATGGAAATATCTACACCGCTATGTGCATGTACATGGAAACATCTACACTGCAATCTTTGAAAACATGCATACATCTTCAACGCTATCTGTATAAACATGGAAATATCTACACCGCTATCTGTATGAACATGGAAATATCTAAACCGCTATCTGCATGAAAATGGAAATATATTCACAGTTATCTCTTTACACATGGAAATAACTACACCGCTATCTGTATGAACATGGAAATATCTTCACCGCCATCTGTATGAACATGGATATATCTACACAGCCATCTGGATGAACATGGAAATATCTACACTGCTATCGGTATGAACATGGAAATATCTACACAGCCATCTGGATGAACATGAAAATATGTACACCGCTATATGTGTAAACATGCATACATCTTCACGCTATCTGTATAAACATGGAAATATCTACACCGCAACCTGTATAAACATGGTAATATCAGCACTGCTATCTGTATGAACTTGGAAATATCTACACCGCTATCTGTATGAACATGGAAATATCCACACCGCTATCTGTATGAACATGGAAATAGCTACACCGCTATCTGTATGAACATGGAAATATCTACACCACTATCTGTATGAACATGGAAATATCTACACCGCTATCTGTTTGAACAGGGAAATATATACACCGCTATCTGCATGAAAATGGAAATATCTACACAGCTATCTGAATATACATGGGAAGATCTACACAGCTATCTCTTTACACATGGAAATAACTACACCGCTATCTGTATGAACATGGAAATATCTACACCGCCATCTGTATGAACATGGAAATATCTGCACCGCCATCTGTATGAACATATAAATATCTACACCGCCATCTGTATTAAGAAGGAGATATCTACACCGATATCTGTATAAACTTGGAAATATCTACACTGCTATCTGTATAAACATGGAAACTTCTACACCGCTATCTGTACAAACATGGAAATATCTACATCGCTACCTGTATAAACATGGAAATATCAGCACCGCTATCGGTATGAACACGGAAATATCTCCACCGCTATCTGTATGAACATGGAAATATCTACACCGCTATCTGTATGAACATGGAAATATCTTCACTGCCATCTGTATGAACATGGATATATCTACAATGCCGTCTGGATGAACATGGAAATATCTACACCGCTATGTGCATGAACATGGAAACATCTACACTGCAATCTTTGAAAACATGCATACATCTTCAACGCTATCTGTATAAACATGGAAATATCTACACCGCTATCTGTATGAACATGGAAATATCTACACCGCTATCTGTTTGAACATGAAAATATCTACACCTGTATCTGTATGAACATGGAAATATCTATACCGCTATCTGTTTGAACAGGGAAATATATACACTGCTATCTGCATAAAAATGGAAATATCTACACAGTTATCTGCATATACATGGAAATATCTACACAGCTATCTGTATGAACATGGAAATATCTGCACCGCCATCTGTATGAACATATAAACATCTACACCGCCATCTGTATTAAGAAGGAGGTATCTTCACCACTATCTCTATAAACATGGAAATATCTACACCGCCATCTGTATGAACATGGAAATATCTGCACCGCCATCTGTATGAACATATAAATATCTACACCGCCGTCTGTATTAAGAAGGAGATATCTACACCGCTATCTGTATAAACAAGGAAATATCTACAATGCTGTCTGTATAAACATGGAAATATCTACACCGCTATCTGTATGAACATGGAAATATCTACACCGCTACCTGTATAAACATGGAAATAACAGCATCGCTATCGGTATGAACATGGAAATATCTACACCGCTATGTGTAGGAACATGGAAATACCTACACCGCCATCTGTGGGAACATGGAAATATCTTCACTGCCATCTGTATGAACACGGATATATCTACACAGCCATCTGGATGAACATGGAAATATCTACACCGCTATCTGTATGAACATGGAAATATCTACACCGCTACCTGTATAAATATGGAAATATCAGCACAGCTATCTGTATGAACATGGAAATATCTACACCGCTATCTCCTTGAACATGGAAATATCTACACCGCTATCTGTATGAACATGGAAAAAGCTACACCGCTATCTTTATGAACATGGAAATATCTACACCACTGTCTGTATGAACATGGAAATATCTACACCGCTATCTGTATGAACATGGATATAGCTATACAGCCATCTGGATGAACATGGAAATATATACACCGCTATCTGTATGAACATGGAAATATCTACACCGCTATCTGTATGAACATGGATATATCTACACAGCCATCTGGATGAACATGGAAATATCTACACTGCTATCTGTGTAGACATGCATACATCTTCACCGCTATCTGTATAAACATGGAAATATCTACACCGCTATCTGTTTGAACATGGAAATATATACACCGCTATCTGCATGAAAATGGAAATATCTACACAGCTATCCGCATATACATGGAAATATCTACACAGCTATCTCTTTACACATGGAAAAAACTACACCGCTATCTGTATGAGCTTGGAAATATCTACACCGCCATCTGTATTAACATGGGAATATCTGCACCGCCATCTGTATGAACATATAAATATCTACACCGCCATCTCTATTAAGATGGAGATATCTACACCGCTATCTGTATAAACATGGAAATATCTACACCGCTACCTATATAAACATGGAAATATCAGCACCGCTATCTGTATGAACATGGAAATATCTACACCGCTATCTGTATGAACATGGAAATATCTACACCTCTATCTGTATGAACATGGAAATATCTACACCGCTATCTGTATGAACATGGAAATATCTACACCTCTATCTGTATGAACATGGAAATATCTGCACCGCCATCTGTATGGACATATAAACATCTACACCGCCGTCTGTATTAAGAAGGAGAAATCTACACCGCTATCTGTATAAACAAGGAAATATCTACACTGCTGTCTGTATAAACATGGAAATATCTACACTGCTATCTGTATGAACATGGAAATATCTACACCGCTACCTGTATAAACATGGAAATAACAGTACCACTATCGGTATGAACATGGAAATATCTACACCGCCATCTGTATGAACATGGAAATATCTTCACCGCCATCTGTATGAACATGGATATATCTACACAGCCATCTGTATGAACATGGAAATATCTAACCCGCTATCTGTATGAACATGGAAATATCTACACCGCTATCTGTATGAACATGGAAATATCTTCAACGCCATCTGTATGAAAATGGATATGCCTACACAGCCATCTGGATGAACATGGAAATATCTACACCGCTATCTGTATGAACATGGAAATATCTACACCGCTATCTGTGTAAACATTCATACATGTTCACCGCTATCTGTATAAACATGGAAATATCTACACCGCTATCTTTCTGAACATGGAAATATCTACACCGCTAACTGTTTGAACAGGGAAATATATACACCGCTATCTGCATGAAAACGGAAATATCTACACAGCTATCTGCATATACATGGAAATATCCACACAGCTATCTCTTTATACATGGAAATAACTGCACCACTATCTGTATGATCTTGGAAATATCTGCACCGCCAACTGTATGAACATATAAATATCTACACCGCCATCTCTATTAAGATGGAGATATCTACACCGCTATCTGTACAAACATGGAAAAATCTACACCACTATCTGTATGAACATGGAAATATCCCCACCGCTATCTGTTTGAACAGGGAAGTATATACACCGATATCTGCTTGCAAATTGAAATATCTACACAGCTATCTGCATATACATGGGAATATCTACACAGCTATCTCTTTACACATGGAAATAACTACACCGCTATCTGTATGAACATGGAAATATCTACACCGCCATCTGTATGAACATGGAAATATCTGCACCGCCATCTGAATGAACATATAAATATCTACACCGCCATCTGTATTGAGATGGAGATATCTACACCGCTATCTGTATAAAGATGGAAATATCTACACCGCTATGTGTATAAACATGGAAATATCTACACCGCTATCTGTATAAACATGGAAATATCTACACCGCTACCTGTATAAACATGGAAATATCAGCACCGTTATCAGTATGAACATGGAAATATCTACACCGCCATCTGTATGAACATGGAAATATCTTCACCGCCATCTGTATGAACATGGAAATATCTGCACCGCCATCTGTATAAACATATAAACATCTACACCGCCATCTGTATTAAGAGGGAGATATCTACACCGCTATCTGTATGAACATGGAAATATCTACACCGCTATGTGTATAAACATGGAAATATCTACATCGCTATCTGTATAAACATGGGAATATCTACACTGCTACCTGTATAAACATGGAAATATCAGCACCGCTATCTGTATGAACATGGAAATATCTACACCGCCATTTGTACGAACATGGAAAAATCTTTACCGTCATCTGTATGAACATGGATATATCTACACAGCCATCTGTATGAACATGGAAATATCTTCACCGCCATCTGTATGAACATGGATATGTCTACACAGCCGTCTGGATGAACATGGAAATATCTACACAGCTATCTGTATGAACATGGAAATATCTACACCGCTATCTGTGTAAACATGCATACATCTTCACCGCTATCTGTATAAACATGGAAATATCCACACCGCTATCTGTATGAACATGGAAATATATACACCGCTATCTGTTTGAACATGGAAATATCTACACCGCTATCTGCATGAAAATGGAAATATCTACACAGCTATCTGCATATACATGGAAATATCTACACAGCTATCTCTTTGCACATGGAAATAACTACACCGCTATCTCTATAAACATGGAAATATCTACACCACCATCTGTATGAAAATGGAAATATCTGCACCGCCATCTGTATGAACATATAAATATCTACACTGCCGTCTGTATTAAGAAGGAGATATCTACGCCGCTATCTGTATAAACATGGAAATATCTACACCGCTATCTGTATGAACATGGAAATATCTACACCGCTACCAGTATAAACACAGAAATATGTACACCGCTACCTGTATAAACATGGAAGTATCAGCACCGCTATCGGTATGAACATGCCAATATCTACACGGCTATCTGTATGAACATGGAAATATCTACAACGCCATCTGTATGAACATGGAAATATCTTCACCGCCATCTGTATGAACATGGATATATGTACACAGCCATCTGGATGAACATGGAAATATCTACACCGCTATTGGTATGAACATGGAAATATCTACACCGCTATCTGTATGAACATGGAAATATGTACACAGCCATCAGGATGAACATGGAAATATCTACACCGCTATCTATATGAACATGGAAATACATACACCGCTATCTGTATGAACATGGAAATATCTACACCGCTATCTCTATGAACATGGAAATATCTACACCGCTATCTGTATGAACATGGAAATACCTTCACCACCATCTGTTTGAACATAGATATATCTTCACAGACATGTGGATGAACATGGAAATATCTACACCGCTATCTGTGTAAACATGCCTACATCTTCACCGCTATCTGTATAAACATGGAAATATCTACACCGCTATCTTTATGAACATGGAAATATCTACACCGCTAACTGTTTGAACAGGGAAATATATACACCGCTATCTGCATGAAAATGGAAATATCTACACCACTATCTGTATGAACATGGAAATACATACACCACTATCTGTATGAACATGGAAATATCTACACCGCTATCTGTATGAACATGGAAATATCTGCACCGCTATCTGTATGAACATGGAAATATCTACACCACTATCTGTATGAACATGGATATATCTACACCGCTATCTGTATGAATATGGAAATATCTTCACCGCCATCTGTATGAACATGGATATATCTACACAGCCATCTGGATGAACATGGAAATATCTACACCGCTATCTGTAGGAACATGGAAATAGCTACACTGCTATCTGTATGAACATGGAAATATCTAAACTGCTATCTCTTTGAACATGGAAATATCTACACCGCTATCTGTATGAACATGGAAATATCTACACCGCTACCTATATAAACATGGAAATATCAGCACCGCTATCTGTATGAACCTGGAAATATCTACACCGCCATCTGTATGAACATGGAAAAATCTTCACCGTCATCTGTATGAACATGGAAATATCTGCACCGCCATCTGTATGAACATGGAAATATCTTCACCGCCATCTGTTTGAACATGGATATGTCTACACAGCCGTCTGGATGAACATGGAAATATCTACACCGCTATCTGTGTAAACATGCATACATTTTCACCGCTATCTGTATAAACATGGAAATATCTACACCGCTATCTTTATGAACATGGAAATATCTACACCGCTATCTGTTTGAACATGGAAATATATACAGCGCTATCTGCTTGAAAATGGAAATATCTACACTGCTATCTGTATGAACATGGAAATACATACACCGCTATCTGTATGAAGAAGGAAATATCTACACCGCTTTCTGTATGAACATGGAAATATCTACACCACTATCTGTATGAACATGGAAATATCTTCACCGCCATCTGTATGAACATGGATATATCTACACAGCCATCTGGATGAACAAGGAAATATCTGCACCGCTATCTGTATGAACATGGAAATATCTACACCGCTATCTGTATGAACATGGATATATCTACACAGCCATCTGGATGAACATGGAAATATCTACACCGCTATCTGTGTAAACATGCATACATGTTCACCGCTATCTGTATAAACATGGAAATATCTACACCGCTATCTTTCTGAACATGGAAATATCTACACCGCTAACTGTTTGAACAGGGAAATGTATACACCGCTATCTGCATGAAAATGGAAATATCTACACAGCTATCTGCATATACATGGAAATATCCACACAGCTATCTCTTTATACATGGAAATAACTGCACCACTATCTGTACGAACATGGAAATATCTACACCGCCGTGTGTATGATCATGGAAATATCTGCACCGCCATCTGTATGAACATATAAATATCTACACCGCCATCTGTATTAAGATGGAGATATCTACACCGCTATCTGTACAAACATGGAAAAATCTACACCACTATCTGTATGAACATGGAAATATCCCCACCGCTATCTGTTTGAACAGGGAAGTATATACACCGATATCTGCTTGAAAATGGAAATATCTACACAGCTATCTGCATATACATGGGAATATCTACACAGCTATCTCTTTACACATGGAAATAACTACACCGCTATCTGTATGAACATGGAAATATCTACACCGCCATCTGTATGAACATGGAAATATCTGCACCGCCATCTGAATGAACATATAAATATCTACACCACCATCTGTATTGAGATGGAGATATCTACACCGCTATCTGTATAAAGATGGAAATATCTACACCGCTATGTGTATAAACATGGAAATATCTACACCGCTATCTGTATAAACATGGAAATATCTACACCGCTACCTGTATAAACATGGAAATATCAGCACCGTTATCAGTATGAACATGGAAGTATCTACACCGCCATCTGTATGAACATGGAAATATCTTCACTGCCATCTGTATGAACATGGAAATATCTGCACCGCCATCTGTATAAACATATAAATATCTACACCGCCATCTGTATTAAGAGGGAGATATCTACACCGCTATCTGTATGAACATGGAAATATCTACACCGCTATGTGTATATACATGGAAATATCTACACCGCTATCTGTATAAACATGGAAATATCTACACTGCTACCTGTATAAACATGGAAATATCAGCACCGCTATCTGTATGAACATGGAAATATCTACACCGCCATCTGTACGAACATGGAAAAATCTTCACCGTCATCTGTATGAACATGGATATATCTACACAGCCATCTGTATGAACATGGAAATATCTTCACCGCCATCTGTATGAACATGGATATGTCTACACAGCCGTCTGGATGAACATGGAAATATCTACACAGCTATCTGTATGAACATGGAAATATCTACACCGCTATCTGTGTAAACATGCATACATCTTCACCGCTATCTGTATAAACATGGAAATATCCACACCGCTATCTGTATGAACATGGAAATATCTACACCGCTATCTGTTTGAACATGGAAATATCTACACCGCTATCTGCATGAAAATAGAAATATCTACACAGCTATCTGCATATACATGGAAATATCTACACAGGTATCTCTTTGCACATGGAAATAACTACACCGCTATCTCTATAAACATGGAAATATCTACACCACCATCTGAATGAAAATGGAAATATCTGCTCCGCCATCTCTATGAACATATAAATATCTACACTGCCGTCTGTATTAAGAAGGAGATATCTACGCCGCTATCTGTATAAACATGGAAATATCTACACCGCTATCTGTATGAACATGGAAATATCTACACCGCTACCTGTATAAACACAGAAATATGTACACCGCTACCTGTATAAACATGGAAGTATCAGCACCGCTATCGGTATGAACATGCCAATATCTACACGGCTATCTGTATGAACATGGAAATATCTACAACGCCATCTGTATGAACATGGAAATATCTTCACCGCCATCTGTATGAACATGGATATATGTACACAGCCATCTGGATGAACATGGAAATATCTACACCGCTATCTGTATGAACATGGAAATATCTACACCGCTATCTGTATGAACATGGAAATATGTACACAGCCATCAGGATGAACATGGAAATATCTACACCGCTATCTATATGAACATGGAAATACATACACCGCTATCTGTATGAACATGGAAATATCTACACCGCTATCTCTATGAACATGGAAATATCTACACCGCTATCTGTATGAACATGGAAATACCTTCACCACCATCTGTTTGAACATAGATATATCTTCACAGCCATGTGGATGAACATGGAAATATCTACACCGCTATCTGTGTAAACATGCCTACATCTTCACCGCTATCTGTATAAACATGGAAATATCTACACCGCTAACTGTTTGAACAGGGAAATATATACACCGCTATCTGCATGAAAATGGAAATATCTACACCACTATCTGTATGAACATGGAAATACATACACCACTATCTGTATGAACATGGAAATATCTACACCGCTATCTGTATGAACATGGAAATATATGCACCGCTATCTGTATGAACATGGAAATATCTACACCGCTATCTGTATGAACATGGATATATCTACACCGCTATCTGTATGAATATGGAAATATCTTCACCGCCATCTGTATGAACATGGATATATCTACACAGCCATCTGGATGAACATGGAAATATCTACACCGCTATCTGTAGGAACATGGAAATAGCTACACTGCTATCTGTATGAACATGGAAATATCTAAACTGCTATCTCTTTGAACATGGAAATATCTACACCGCTATCTGTATGAACATGGAAATATCTTCACCGCCATCTGTATGAACATGGATATATCTACACAGCCATCTGGATGAACATGGAAATATCTACACCGCTCTCTGTATGAACATGGAAATATCTACACAGCCATCTGGATGAACATGAAAATATCTACACTGCTATCTGTGTAAACATGCATACATCTTCACCGCTATCTGTAGAAACATGGAAATATCTACACCGCTACATGTATAAACATGGAAATATCTACACCGCTATCTCTATGAACATGGAAATATCTACAGCACTATCTGTATGAACATGGAAATATCTACACCGCTGTCTGTTTGAACAGGGAAGTATATACACCGCTATCTGCTTGAAAATGGAAATATCTACACAGCTATCTGCATATACATGGGAATATCTAGACAGCTATCTCTTTACAAATGGAAATATCTACAGCGCTATCGGTATGAACATGGAAATATCTGCACCGCCATCTGAATAAACATATAAATATCTACACCGCCATCTGTATTAAGATGGAGATATCTACACCGCTACCTGTATACACATGGAAATATCTACACCGCTATGTGTATAAACATGGTAATATCTACACCGCTATCTGTATAAACATGGAAATATCTACACCGCTACCTGTATAAACATGGAAATATCAGCACCGCTTTCAGTATGAACATGGAAGTATCTACACCGCCATCTGTATGAACATGGAAATATCTTCACCGCCACCTGTATGAACATGGAAATATCTGCACCGCCATCTGTATGAACATATAAATATCTACACCGCCATCTGTATTAAGATGGAGATATCTACACCGCTATCTGTATAAACATGGAAATATCTACACCGCTATGTGTATAAACATGGAAATATCTACACCGCTATCTGCATAAACATGGAAATATCTACACTGCTACCTGTATAAACATGGAAATATCAGCACCGCTATCTGTATGAACATGGAAATATCTACACCGCCATCTGTATGAACATGGAAAAATCTTCACCGTCATCTGTATGAACATGGAAATATCTGCACCGCCATCTGTATGAACATTGAAATATCTTCACCGCCATCTGTTTGAACATGGATATGTCTACACAGCCGTCTGGATGAACATGGAAATATCTACACCGCTATCTGTATGAACATGGAAATATCTACACCTCTATCTGTGTAAACATGCATACATCTTCACCGCTATCTGTATAAACATGGAAATATCCACACCGCTATCTGTATGAACATGGAAATATCTACACCGCTATCTGTTTGAACATGGAAATATCTACACCGCTATCTGCATGAAAATGGAAATATCTACACAGCTATCTGCATTTACATGGAAATATCTACACAGCTATCTCTTTGCACATGGAAATAACTACACCGCTATCTCTATAAACATGGAAATATCTACACCACCATCTGTATGAACATGGAAATATCTGCACCGCCATCTGTATGAACATATAAATATCTACACCGCCATCTGTATTAAGAAGGAGATATCTACACCGTTATCTGTATAAACATGGAAATATCTACACCGCTATCTGTATGAACATGGAAATATCTACACCGTTACCTGTATAAACACGGAAATATTTACACCGCTACCTGTATAAACTTGGAAGTATCAGCACCGCTATCGGTATGAACATGGCAATATCTACACGGCTATCTGTATGAACATGGAATTATCTACAACGCCATCTGTATGAACATGGAAATATCTTCACCGCCATCTGTATGAACATGGATATATCTACACAGCCATCTGGATGAACATGGAAATATCTACACCGCTATCTGTATGAACATGGAAATATTTACACCGCTATCTGTATGAACATAGAAATATCTACACAGCCATCAGGATGAACATGGAAATATCTACACTGCTATCTGTATGAGCATGGAAATATCTACACCGCTATCTGTATGAACATGGCAATATCTACACCGCTATCTGTATGAACATGGAAATATCTTCCCCGCCATCTGTATGAACATGGATATATCTACACAGCCATGTGTATGAACATGGAAATATCTTCACCGCCATCTGTATGAACATGGATATGTCTACACAGCCGTCTGGATGAACATGGAAATATCTGCACCGCTATCTGTATGAACATGGAAATATCTACACCTCTATCTGTATGAACATGGATATATCTACACAGCCATCTGGATGAACATGGAAATATCTACACCGCTATCTGTTTAAACATGCATACATCTTCACTGCTATCTGTATAAACATGGAAATATCTATACCGCTATCTTTATGAACATGGAAATGTCTACACCATTAACTGTTTGAACAGGGAAATATATACACCGCTATCTGCATGAAAACGGAAATATCTACAAAGCTATCTGCTTATACATGGAAATATCTACACAGCTATCTCTTTACACATGGAAATAACTACACCGCTATCTGTACGAACATGGAAATATCTACACCGCCATCTGCATGAACATGGAAATATCTGCACCGCCATCTGTATGAACATTTAAATATCTACACCGCCATCTGTATTAAGATGGAGATGTCTACACCACTATCTGCATAAACATGGAAATATCTACACCGCTATCTGTATAGACATGGAAATATCTACACCGCTATGTGTATAAACATGGAAATACCTACACCGCTACCTGTATAAACATGGAAATATCAGCACCGCTATCAGTATGAACATGGAAGTTTCTACACCGCCATCTGTATGAACATGGAAATATCTTCACCGCCATCCGTATGAACATGGACATATCTGCACCGCCATCTGTATGAACATATAAATATCTACACCGCCATCTGTGTTAAGATGGAGATATCTACACCGCTATCTGTATGAACATGGAAATATCTACACAGCCATCTGGATGAACATGGATATATCTACACAGCCATCTGGATGAACGTGGAAATATCTACACCGCTATCTGTGTAAACATGCATACAACTTCACCGCTATCTGTATAAACATGGAAATAACTACACCGCTATCTTTATGAACATGGAAATATCTACACCGCTAACTGTTTGAACAGGGAAATATATACACCGCTATCTGCATGAAAATGGAAATATCTACACCGCTATCTGTATGAACATGGAAATACATACACCGCTATCTGTATGAACATGGAAATATCTACACCGCTATGTGTATAAACATGGAAATATCTACACCGCTATCTGTATAAACATGGAAATATCTACACCGCTACATGTACAAACATGGAAATATCAGCCCCGCTATCTGTATGAACATGGAAATATCTACACCGCCATCTGTATGAACATGAAAATACCTTCACCGCCATCTGTAGGAACATGGATATATCTACACAGCCATCTGTATGAACATGGAAATATCTACACCGCTATCTGTATGAACATGGAAATATCTTCACCGCCATCTGTATGAACATGGATATGTCTACACAGCCATCTGAATGAACATTTAAATATCTACACCGCCATCTGTATTAAGATGGAGATATCTAAACAACTATCTGCATAAACATGGAAATGTCTACACCGCTATCTGTATAAACATGGAAATATCTACACCGCTATGTGTATAAACATGGAAATATCTACAACGCTATCTGTATAAACATGGAAATATCTACACCGCTACCTGTATAAACATGGAAATATCAGCACCACTATCAGTATGAACATGGAAGTTTCTACACCGCCATCTGTATGAACATGGAAATATCTTCACCGCCATCCGTATGAACATGGAAATATCTGCACCGCCATCTGTATGAACATATAAATATCTACACCGCCATCTGTATTAAGATGGAGATATCTACACCGCTATCTGTACAAACATGGAAATATCTACACTGCTATCTGTATAAACATGGAAATATCCACACCGCTATCTGTATAAACATGGAAATATATACACCGATACCTGTATAAACATGGAAATATCAGCACCGCTATCTGTATGAACATGGAAATATCTACACCGCCATCTGTATGAACATGGAAATATCGTCACCGCCATCTGTATGAACATGGATATATCTACACAGCCATCAGTATGAACATGGAAATATCTTCACCGCCATCTGTATGAACATGGATATCTCTACAAAGCCGTCTGGATGAACATGGAAATATCTACACCGCTATCTGTATGAACATGGAAATATCTACACCGCTATCTGTGTAAACATGCATACATCTTCACCGCTATCTGTATAAACATGGAAATATCTACACCGCTATCTGTATGAACATGGAAATATCTACACCGCTATCTGAACATGGAAATATCTACACCGCTATCTGCATGAAAATGGAAATATCTTCACAACTATCTGCATATAAATGGAAATATCTACACAGCTATCTCTTTGCACATGGAAATAACTACACCGCTATCTCTATAATCATGGAAATATCTACACCGCCATCTGTATGAACATGGAAATATCTACACCGCCATCTGTATTAAGAAGGAGATAGCTACACCGCTATCTGAATAAACATGGAAATATCTACACCGCTATCTGTATTAACATGGAATTATCTAAACCGCTATCTGTATAAACACGGAAATATGTTCACCGCTACCTGTATAAACATGGACGTATCAGCACCGCTATCGGTATGAACATGGCAATATCTACACGGCTATCTGTATGAACATGGAAATATCTACACCGCTATCTGTATGAACATGGAAATGTCTTCACCGCCATCTGTATGAACATGGATATATCTACACAGCAATCTGGATGAATATGGAAATATCTACACCGCTATCTGTATGAACATGGAAATATCTACACGGCTATCTGTATGAACATGGGAATATCTACACAGCCATCTGGATGAACATGGAAATATCTACACCGCTATCTGTATGAACATGGAAATACATACACCGCTATCTGTATGAACATGGAAATATCTACACCGCTATCTGTATGAACATGGAAATATCTACACCACTATCGGTATGAACATGGAAACATCTACACCGCTATCTGTATGAACATGGAAATAAATTCACCGCCATCTCTATGAACATGGGTATATCCACACAGCCATCTGGATGAACGTGGAAATACCTACAATGCTATCTGTGTAAACATGCATACAACTTCACTGCTATCTGTATATACATGGAAATATCTACACCGCTATCTTTATGAACATGGAAATATCTACACCGCTAACTGTTTGAACAGGGAAATATATACACCGCTATCTGCTTAAAAATGGAAATATCTACACCACTATCTGTATGAACATGGAAATACTTACACCGCTATCTGTATGAACATGGAAATATCTACACCGCTATCTGTATGAACATGGAAATATCTACACCGCTATCTGTATGAACATGGAAATACCTTCACCGCCATCTGTATGAACATGGATATATCTACACAGCCATCTGGATGAACATGGAAATATCTGCACCGCTATCTGTATGAACATGGAAATATCTACACCGCTATCTGCATGAACATGGATATATCTACACAGCCATCTGGATGAACATGGAAATATCTACACCACTATCTGTGTAAACATGCATACATCTTCACCGCTGTCTGTATAAACATGGAAATATCTACACCTCTATCTTTATGAACATAGAAATATCTACACCGCTAACTGTTTGAACAGGGAAATATATACACCGCTATCTGCATGAAAATGGAAATATCTACACAGCTATCTGCTTACACATGGAAATATCTACACAGCTATCTCTTTACACATGGAAAAAAATACACATATATCTGTATGAACATGGAAATATCTACACCGCCATCTGTATGAACATGGAAATACCTGCACCGCCATCTGTATGAACATATAAATATCTACACCGCCATCTGTATTAAGTTGGAGATATCTACACCACTATCTGCATAAACATGGAAATATCTACACCGCTATCTGTATAAACATGGAAATATCTACACCGCTATGTGTATAAACATGGAAATATCTACACCGCTATCTGTAAAAACATGGAAATATCTACACCGCTACATGTATAAACATGGAAATATCAGCACCGCTGTCTGTATGAACATGGAAATATCTACACCGCCATCTGTATGAACATGGAAATATCTTCACCGCCATCTGTAGGAACATGGATATATCTACACAGCCATCTGTATGAACATGGAAATATCTACACCGCTATCTGTATGAACATGGAAATATCTTCACCGCTATCTGTATGAACATGGAAATATCTTCACCGCCATCTGTATGAACATGGATATATCTACACAGCCATCTGGATAAACATGTAAATATCTACACCGCTATCTGTATGAACATGGAAACATCTACACCGCTATCTGTGTAAACATGCATACATCTTCACCACTATCTGTATAAACATGGAAATATCTACACCGCTATCTGTACGAACATGGAAATATCTACACCGCTACCTGTTTGAACATGGAAGTATCTACACCGCTATCTGCATGAAAATGGAAATAACTACCCAGCTATCTGCATATACATGGAAATATCTACACAGCTATCTCTTTACACATGGAAATAACTACACCGCTATCTCTATAAACATGGAAATATCTACACCACCATCTGTATGAACATGGAAATATCTGCACCGCCATCTGTTTGAACATATAAATATCTACACCGCCATCTGTATGAAGAAGGAGATATCTACACCGCTATCTGTATAAACATGGAAATATCTACACCGCTATCTGTATAAACATGGAAATATCTACACCGCTATCTGTATCAACATGGAAATATCAACACCGCTATCTGTATAAACATGGAAATATGTACACCGCTATCGGTATGAACATGGCAATATCTACACGGCTATCTGTATGAACATGGAAATATCTACACCGCTATCTGTATGAACATGGAAATATCTTCACCGCCATCTGTATGAACATGGATATATCTACACAGCCATCTGGATGAACATGGAAATATCTACACCGCTATCTGTATGAACATGGAAATATCTACACTGCTATCTGCATGAACATGGAAATATCTACACAGCCATCTGGATGAACATGGAAATATCTACACCGCTATCTGTATGAACATGGAAATATCTACACCGCTATCTGTATGAACATGGAAATATCTACACCGCTATCTGTATGAACATGGAAATATCTTCACCGCCATCTGTATGAACATGGATATATCTACACAGCCATCTGGATGAACAAGGAAATATCTACACCGCTATCTGTGTAAACATGCATACATCTTCACCGCTATCTGTATAAACATGGAAATATCTACACCGCTATCTTTATGAACATGGAAATATCTATACCGCTATCTGTATAAACACGGAAATATCTACACCGCTAGCTGTATAAACATGGAAATATCTACACCGCTATGTGTATAAACATGGAAATATCCACACCGCTATCTGTATAAACATGGAAATATCTACACGGCTACCTGTATAAACATGGAAATATCAGCACCGCTATCGCTATGAACATGGAAATATCTACACCGCCATCTGTATGAACATGGAAATATCTTCACCGCTATCTGTATGAACTTGGATATATCTACACAGCCATCTGTATGAACATGGAAATATCTACACCGCTATCTGTATGAACATGGAAATATCTAAACCGCTAACTGTTTGAACAGGGAAATATATACACTGCTATCTGCATGAAAATGGAAATATCTACACCGCTATCTGTATGAACATGGAAATACATACACCGCTATCTGTATGAACATGGAAATATCTACACCGCTATCTGTATATACACGGAAATATCTACACCGCTATCTGTATAAACATGGAAATATCTACACCGCTATGTGTATAAACATGGAAATATCTACACCGCTATCTGTTTGAACATGGAAATATCTACACCGCTATCTGCATGAAAATGTATATATCTACACAGCTATCTGCATATACATGGAAATATATACAGAGCTATCTCTTTACACATGGAAATAACTACACCGGTATCTCTATAAACATGAACATATCTACACCGCCATCTGTATGAACATGGAAATATCCGAACCGCCATCTGAATGAAGATATAAATATCTACACCGCCAACTGTATGAAGAAGGATATATCTACACAGCTACCTGTATAAACATGGAAATATCTATACCGCTACCTGTATGAACATGGAATTATCTACACCGCTATCTGTATAAACATGGAAATATGTACACCGCTACCTGTATAAACATCGAAGTATCAGCACCGCTATCGGTATAAACATGGCAATATCTACACAGCTATCTGCATATACATGGAAATATCTACAAAGCTATCTCTTTACACATGGAAATAACTACACTGCTATCTCTATAAACATGGAAATATCTACACCGCCATCTGTATGAACATGGAAATATCTGCACCGACATCTGTATGAACATATAAATATCTACACCGCCATCTGTATTAAGATGGAGATATCTACACCGCTATCTGTATAAACTTGGAAATATCTACAGCGCTATCTGTAAAAACATGGAAATATCTACGCCGCTTTCTGTATAAACAAGGAAATATCTACACTGCTACCTGTATAAACATGGAAATATCAGCACCGCTATCTGTATGATCATGTAAATAGCTACACAGCCATCTGGATGAACATGGAAATATCTACACCGCTATCTGTATGAACATGGAAATAGCTACACCGCTATCTGTATGAACATGGAAATATCTACACCACTATCTGTATGAACATGGAAATATCTACACCGCTATCTGTATGAACATGGATATATCTACACAGCCATCTGGATGAACATGGAAATATCTACACCGCTATCTGTATGAACATGGAAATATCTACACCGCTATCTGTATGAACATGGATATATCTACACAGCCATCTGGATGAACATGGAAACATCTACACTGCTATCTGTGTAGACATGCATACATCTTCACCGATATCTGTATAAACATGGAAATATCAACACCGCTATCTGTTTGAACATGGAAATATATACACCGCTATCTGCATGAAAATGGAAATATCTACACAGCTATCTGCATATACATGGAAATATCTACACAGCTATCTCTTTACACATGGAAAAAACTACACCGCTATCTGTATGAGCATGGAAATATCTACACCGCCATCTGTATTAACTTGGGAATATCTGCACCGCCATCTGCATGAACATATAAATATCTACACCGCCATCTCTATTAAGATGGAGATATCTACACCGCTATCTGTATAAACATGGAAATATCTACACCGCTACCTGTATAAACATGGAAATATCAGCACCGCTATCTGTATGAACATGGAAATATCTACACCGCTATCTGTATGAACATGGAAATATCTACACCTCTATCTGTATGAACATGGAAATATCTACACCGCTATCTGTATGAACATGGAAATATCTAAACCTCTATCTGTATGAACATGGAAATATCTGCATAGCCAACTGTATGAACATATAAACATCTACACCGGCGTCTGTATTAAGAAGGAGAAATCTACACCGCTCTCAGTATAAACAAGGAAATATCTACACGGCTGTCTGTATAAACATGGAAATATCTACACCGCTATCTGTATGAACATGGAAATATCTACACCGCTACCTGTATAAACATGGAAATAACAGCACCGCTATCGGTATGAACATGGAAATATCTACACCGCTATGTGTAGGAACATGGAAATATCTAAACCGCCATCTGTATGAACATGGAAATATCTTCACCGCCATCTGTATGAACATGGATATATCTACACAGCCATCTGTATGAACATGGAAATATCTAACCCGCTATCTGTATGAACATGGAAATATCTTCACAGCTATCTGTATGAACATGGATATATCTACACAGCCATCTGGATGAACATGGAAATATCTACACCGCTATCTGTATGCACATGGAAATATCTACACCGCTATCTGTGTAAACATGCATACATCTTCACCGCTATCAGCATGAAAATGGAAATATCTACACAGCTATCTGCATATACATGGAAATATCTACAAAGCTATATCTTTACACATGGAAATAACTACACGACTATCTCTATAATCATGGAAATATCTACACCGCCATCTGTATGAACATGGAAATATCTGCACCGCCATCTGCATGAACATATAAATTTCTACACCGCCATCTGTATTAAGATGGAGATATCTACACCGCTATCTGTATAATATTGGAAAGATCTGCACCGCTATCTGTATAAGCATGGAAATATCTACACGGCTACCTGTATAAACATGGAAATATCAGCACCGCTATCTGTATGCACATATAAATATCTACACCGCCATCTGTATTAAGGTGGAGATATCTTCATCGCTATCTGTATAAACCTGGAAATATCTACGCCGCTATCTGTATAAACATGGACATATCTACACCGCTATCTGTATAAACATGGAAATATCTACACCGCTACCTGTATAAACATGGAAATATCAGCACCGCTATCAGTATGAACATGGAAGTATCTACACCGCCATCTGTATGAACATGGAAATATCTTCACCGCCATCTGTATGAACATGGAAATATCTGCACCGCCATCTGTATGAACATATAAATATCTACACCGCCATCTGTATTAAGATGGAGATATCTACACCGCTATCTGTATAAACATGGAAATATCTACACCGCTATGTGTATAAACATGGAAATATCTACACCGCTATCTGTATAAACATGGAAATATCTACACTGCTACCTGTATAAACATGGAAATATCAGCACCGCTATCTGCATGAACATAGAAATATCTACACCTCTATCTGTATGAACATGGAAATATCTACACCGCTATCTGTATGAACATGGAAATATCTAAACCTCTATCTGTATGAACATGGAAATATCTGCATAGCCATCTGTATGAACATATAAACATCTACACCGGCGTCTGTATTAAGAAGGAGAAATCTACACCGCTCTCAGTATAAACAAGGAAATATCTACACTGCTGTCTGTATAAACATGGAAATATCTACACCGCTATCTGTATGAACATGGAAATATCTACACCGCTACCTGTATAAACATGGAAATAACAGCACCGCTATCGGTATGAACATCGAAATATCTACACCGCTATGTGTAGGAACATGGAAATATCTAAACCGCCATCTGTATGAACATGGAAATATCTTCACCGCCATCTGTATGAACATGGATATATCTACACAGCCATCTGTATGAACATGGAAATATCTAACCCGCTATCTGTATGAACATGGAAATATCTTCACAGCTATCTGTATGAACATGGATATATCTACACAGCCATCTGGATGAACATGGAAATATCTACACCGCTATCTGTATGCACATGGAAATATCTACACCGCTATCTGCATGAAAATGGAAATATCTACAAAGCTATCTGCATATACATGGAAATATCTACCCCGCTATCTGTATGAACATGGAAATATCTACACCGCTATCTGTGTAAACATGCTTACATCTTCACCGCTATCTGTATAAACATGGAAATATCCACACCGCTATCTGTATGAACATGGAAATATCTACACCGCTATCTGTTTGAACATGGAAATATCTACACCGCTGTTTGCATGAAAATGGAAATATCTACACAGCTATCTGCATTTACATGGAAATATCAACACAGCTATCTCTTTGCACATGGAAATAACTACACCGCTCTCTCTATAAACATGGAAATATCTACACCACCATGTGTATGAACATGGGAATATCTGCACCGCCATCTGTATGAACATATAAATATCTACACCGCCATCTGTATTAAGAAGGAGATACCTAAACCGCTATCTGTATAAACATGAAAATATCTACACCGCTATCTGTATGAACATGGAAATATCTACACCGTTATCTGTATAAACACGGAAATATGTACACCGCTACCTGTATAAACTTGGAAGTATCAGCACAGCTATCGGTATGAACATGGCAATATCTACACGGCTATCTGTATGAACATGGAAATATCTACAACGCCATCTGTACGAACATGGAAATATCTTCACCGCCATCTGTATGAACATGGATATATCTACACAGCCATCTGGATGAACATGGAAATATCTACACCGCTATCTGTATGAACATGGAAATATTTACACCGCTATCTGTATGAACATGGAAATATCTACACAGCCATCAGGATGAACATGAAAATATCTACACTGCTATCTGTATGAACATGGAAATACATACACCGCTATCTGTATGAACATGGAAATATCTACACCGCTATCTGTATGAACATGGAAATATCTACACCGCTATCTGTATGAACATGGAAATATCTTCACCGCCATCTGTATGAACATGGATATATCTACACAGCCATGTGGACGAACATGGAAATATCTACACCGATATCTGTGAAAACATGCATACATCTTCACCGCTATCTGTATAAACATGGAAATATCTACACCGCTATCTTTATGAAAATGGAAATATCTAAACCGCTAACAGTTTTAACAGGGAAATATATACACCGCTATCTGCATGAAAATGGAAATATCTACACCACTATCTTTATGAATATGGAAATAGATACACCCCTATCTGTATGAACATGGAAATATCTACACCGCTATCTGTATGAACATGGAAATATCTACACCGCTATCTGTATGAACATGGAAATATCTTCACCGCCATCAGTATGAACATGGATATATCTACACAGCCATCTGGATGAACATGGAAATATCTGCACCGCTATCTGTATGAACATGGAAATATCTACACCTCTATCTGTATGAACATGGATATATCTACACAGCCATCTGGATGAACATGGAAATATCTACACCGCTATCTGTTTAAACATGCATACATCTTCACTGCTATCTGTATAAACATGGAAATATCTATACCGCTATCTTTATGAACATGGAAATATCTACACCATTAACTGTTTGAACAGGGAAATATATACACCGCTATCTGCATGAAAACGGAAATATCTACAAAGCTATCTGCTTATACATGGAAATATCTACACAGCTATCTCTTTACACATGGAAATAACTACACCGCTATCTGTACGAACATGGAAATATCTACACCGCCATCTGCATGAACATGGAAATATCTGCACCGCCATCTGTATGAACATTTAAATATCTACACCGCCATCTGTATTAAGATGGAGATGTCTACACCACTATCTGCATAAACATGGAAATATCTACACCGCTATCTGTATAGACATGGAAATATCTACACCGCTATGTGTATAAACATGGAAATACCTACACCGCTACCTGTATAAACATGGAAATATCAGCACCGCTATCAGTATGAACATGGAAGTTTCTACACCGCCATCTGTATGAACATGGAAATATCTTCACCGCCATCCGTATGAACATGGAAATATCTGCACCGCCATCTGTATGAACATATAAATATCTACACCGCCATCTGTGTTAAGATGGAGATATCTACACCGCTATCTGTATGAACATGGAAATATCTACACAGCCATCTGGATGAACATGGATATATCTACACAGCCATCTGGATGAACGTGGAAATATCTACACCGCTATCTGTGTAAACATGCATACAACTTCACCGCTATCTGTATAAACATGGAAATAACTACACCGCTATCTTTATGAACATGGAAATATCTACACCGCTAACTGTTTGAACAGGGAAATATATACACCGCTATCTGCATGAAAATGGAAATATCTACACCGCTATCTGTATGAACATGGAAATACATACACCGCTATCTGTATGAACATGGAAATATCTACACCGCTATGTGTATAAACATGGAAATATCTACACCGCTATCTGTATAAACATGGAAATATCTACACCGCTACATGTACAAACATGGAAATATCAGCCCCGCTATCTGTATGAACATGGAAATATCTACAGCGCCATCTGTATGAACATGAAAATATCTTCACCGCCATCTGTAGGAACATGGATATATCTACACAGCCATCTGTATGAACATGGAAATATCTACACCGCTATCTGTATGAACATGGAAATATCTTCACCGCCATCTGTATGAACATGGATATGTCTACACAGCCATCTGAATGAACATTTAAATATCTACACCGCCATCTGTATTAAGATGGAGATATCTAAACAACTATCTGCATAAACATGGAAATATCTACACCGCTATCTGTATAAACATGGAAATATCTACACCGCTATGTGTATAAACATGGAAATATCTACAACGCTATCTGTATAAACATGGAAATATCTACACCGCTACCTGTATAAACATGGAAATATCAGCACCACTATCAGTATGAACATGGAAGTTTCTACACCGCCATCTGTATGAACATGGAAATATCTTCACCGCCATCCGTATGAACATGGAAATATCTGCACCGCCATCTGTATGAACATATAAATATCTACACCGCCATCTGTATTAAGATGGAGATATCTACACCGCTATCTGTACAAACATGGAAATATCTACACTGCTATCTGTATAAACATGGAAATATCCACACCGCTATCTGTATAAACATGGAAATATATACACCGATACCTGTATAAACATGGAAATATCAGCACCGCTATCTGTATGAACATGGAAATATCTACACCGCCATCTGTATGAACATGGAAATATCGTCACCGCCATCTGTATGAACATGGATATATCTACACAGCCATCAGTATGAACATGGAAATATCTTCACCGCCATCTGTATGAACATGGATATCTCTACAAAGCCGTCTGGATGAACATGGAAATATCTACACCGCTATCTGTATGAACATGGAAATATCTACACCGCTATCTGTGTAAACATGCATACATCTTCACCGCTATCTGTATAAACATGGAAATATCTACACCGCTATCTGTATGAACATGGAAATATCTACACCGCTATCTGAACATGGAAATATCTACACCGCTATCTGCATGAAAATGGAAATATCTTCACAACTATCTGCATATAAATGGAAATATCTACACAGCTATCTCTTTGCACATGGAAATAACTACACCGCTATCTCTATAATCATGGAAATATCTACACCGCCATCTGTATGAACATGGAAATATCTACACCGCCATCTGTATTAAGAAGGAGATAGCTACACCGCTATCTGAATAAACATGGAAATATCTACACCGCTATCTGTATTAACATGGAATTATCTAAACCGCTATCTGTATAAACACGGAAATATGTTCACCGCTACCTGTATAAACATGGACGTATCAGCACCGCTATCGGTATGAACATGGCAATATCTACACGGCTATCTGTATGAACATGGAAATATCTACACCGCTATCTGTATGAACATGGAAATGTCTTCACCGCCATCTGTATGAACATGGATATATCTACACAGCAATCTGGATGAATATGGAAATATCTACACCGCTATCTGTATGAACATGGAAATATCTACACGGCTATCTGTATGAACATGGGAATATCTACACAGCCATCTGGATGAACATGGAAATATCTACACCGCTATCTGTATGAACATGGAAATACATACACCGCTATCTGTATGAACATGGAAATATCTACACCGCTATCTGTATGAACATGGAAATATCTACACCACTATCTGTATGAACATGGAAACATCTACACCGCTATCTGTATGAACATGGAAATAACTTCACCGCCATCTCTATGAACATGGGTATATCCACACAGCCATCTGGATGAACGTGGAAATACCTACAATGCTATCTGTGTAAACATGCATACAACTTCACTGCTATCTGTATATACATGGAAATATCTACACCGCTATCTTTATGAACATGGAAATATCTACACCGCTAACTGTTTGAACAGGGAAATATATACACCGCTATCTGCTTAAAAATGGAAATATCTACACCACTATCTGTATGAACATGGAAATACTTACACCGCTATCTGTATGAACATGGAAATATCTACACCGCTATCTGTATGAACATGGAAATATCTACACCGCTATCTGTATGAACATGGAAATACCTTCACCGCCATCTGTATGAACATGGATATATCTACACAGCCATCTGGATGAACATGGAAATATCTGCACCGCTATCTGTATGAACATGGAAATATCTACACCGCTATCTGCATGAACATGGATATATCTACACAGCCATCTGGATGAACATGGAAATATCTACACCACTATCTGTGTAAACATGCATACATCTTCACCGCTGTCTGTATAAACATGGAAATATCTACACCTCTATCTTTATGAACATAGAAATATCTACACCGCTAACTGTTTGAACAGGGAAATATATACACCGCTATCTGCATGAAAATGGAAATATCTACACAGCTATCTGCTTACACATGGAAATATCTACACAGCTATCTCTTTACACATGGAAAAAAATACACATATATCTGTATGAACATGGAAATATCTACACCGCCATCTGTATGAACATGGAAATACCTGCACCGCCATCTGTATGAACATATAAATATCTACACCGCCATCTGTATTAAGTTGGAGATATCTACACCACTATCTGCATAAACATGGAAATATCTACACCGCTATCTGTATAAACATGGAAATATCTACACCGCTATGTGTATAAACATGGAAATATCTACACCGCTATCTGTAAAAACATGGAAATATCTACACCGCTACATGTATAAACATGGAAATATCAGCACCGCTGTCTGTATGAACATGGAAATATCTACACCGCCATCTGTATGAACATGGAAATATCTTCACCGCCATCTGTATGAACATGGATATATCTACACAGCCATCTGTATGAACATGGAAATATCTACACCGCTATCTGTATGAACATGGAAATATCTTCACCGCTATCTGTATGAACATGGAAATATCTTCACCGCCATCTGTATGAACATGGATATATCTACACAGCCATCTGGATAAACATGTAAATATCTACACCGCTATCTGTATGAACATGGAAACATCTACACCGCTATCTGTGTAAACATGCATACATCTTCACCACTATCTGTATAAACATGGAAATATCTACACCGCTATCTGTACGAACATGGAAATATCTACACCGCTACCTGTTTGAACATGGAAGTATCTACACCGCTATCTGCATGAAAATGGAAATAACTACCCAGCTATCTGCATATACATGGAAATATCTACACAGCTATCTCTTTACACATGGAAATAACTACACCGCTATCTCTATAAACATGGAAATATCTACACCACCATCTGTATGAACATGGAAATATCTGCACCGCCATCTGTTTGAACATATAAATATCTACACCGCCATCTGTATGAAGAAGGAGATATCTACACCGCTATCTGTATAAACATGGAAATATCTACACCGCTATCTGTATAAACATGGAAATATCTACACCGCTATCTGTATCAACATGGAAATATCAACACCGCTATCTGTATAAACATGGAAATATGTACACCGCTATCGGTATGAACATGGCAATATCTACACGGCTATCTGTATGAACATGGAAATATCTACACCGCTATCTGTATGAACATGGAAATATCTTCACCGCCATCTGTATGAACATGGATATATCTACACAGCCATCTGGATGAACATGGAAATATCTACACCGCTATCTGTATGAACATGGAAATATCTACACTGCTATCTGCATGAACATGGAAATATCTACACAGCCATCTGGATGAACATGGAAATATCTACACCGCTATCTGTATGAACATGGAAATATCTACACCGCTATCTGTATGAACATGGAAATATCTACACCGCTATCTGTATGAACATGGAAATATCTTCACCGCCATCTGTATGAACATGGATATATCTACACAGCCATCTGGATGAACAAGGAAATATCTACACCGCTATCTGTGTAAACATGCATACATCTTCACCGCTATCTGTATAAACATGGAAATATCTACACCGCTATCTTTATGAACATGGAAATATCTATACCGCTATCTGTATAAACACGGAAATATCTACACCGCTAGCTGTATAAACATGGAAATATCTACACCGCTATGTGTATAAACATGGAAATATCCACACCGCTATCTGTATAAACATGGAAATATCTACACGGCTACCTGTATAAACATGGAAATATCAGCACCGCTATCGCTATGAACATGGAAATATCTACACCGCCATCTGTATGAACATGGAAATATCTTCACCGCTATCTGTATGAACTTGGATATATCTACACAGCCATCTGTATGAACATGGAAATATCTACACCGCTATCTGTATGAACATGGAAATATCTAAACCGCTAACTGTTTGAACAGGGAAATATATACACTGCTATCTGCATGAAAATGGAAATATCTACACCGCTATCTGTATGAACATGGAAATACATACACCGCTATCTGTATGAACATGGAAATATCTACACCGCTATCTGTATATACACGGAAATATCTACACCGCTATCTGTATAAACATGGAAATATCTACACCGCTATGTGTATAAACATGGAAATATCTACACCGCTATCTGTTTGAACATGGAAATATCTACACCGCTATCTGCATGAAAATGTATATATCTACACAGCTATCTGCATATACATGGAAATATATACAGAGCTATCTCTTTACACATGGAAATAACTACACCGGTATCTCTATAAACATGAACATATCTACACCGCCATCTGTATGAACATGGAAATATCCGAACCGCCATCTGAATGAAGATATAAATATCTACACCGCCAACTGTATGAAGAAGGATATATCTACACAGCTACCTGTATAAACATGGAAATATCTATACCGCTACCTGTATGAACATGGAATTATCTACACCGCTATCTGTATAAACATGGAAATAAGTACACCGCTACCTGTATAAACATCGAAGTATCAGCACCGCTATCGGTATAAACATGGCAATATCTACACAGCTATCTGCATATACATGGAAATATCTACAAAGCTATCTCTTTACACATGGAAATAACTACACTGCTATCTCTATAAACATGGAAATATCTACACCGCCATCTGTATGAACATGGAAATATCTGCACCGACATCTGTATGAACATATAAATATCTACACCGCCATCTGTATTAAGATGGAGATATCTACACCGCTATCTGTATAAACTTGGAAATATCTACAGCGCTATCTGTAAAAACATGGAAATATCTACGCCGCTTTCTGTATAAACAAGGAAATATCTACACTGCTACCTGTATAAACATGGAAATATCAGCACCGCTATCTGTATGATCATGTAAATAGCTACACAGCCATCTGGATGAACATGGAAATATCTACACCGCTATCTGTATGAACATGGAAATAGCTACACCGCTATCTGTATGAACATGGAAATATCTACACCACTATCTGTATGAACATGGAAATATCTACACCGCTATCTGTATGAACATGGATATATCTACACAGCCATCTGGATGAACATGGAAATATCTACACCGCTATCTGTATGAACATGGAAATATCTACACCGCTATCTGTATGAACATGGATATATCTACACAGCCATCTGGATGAACATGGAAACATCTACACTGCTATCTGTGTAGACATGCATACATCTTCACCGATATCTGTATAAACATGGAAATATCAACACCGCTATCTGTTTGAACATGGAAATATATACACCGCTATCTGCATGAAAATGGAAATATCTACACAGCTATCTGCATATACATGGAAATATCTACACAGCTATCTCTTTACACATGGAAAAAACTACACCGCTATCTGTATGAGCATGGAAATATCTACACCGCCATCTGTATTAACTTGGGAATATCTGCACCGCCATCTGCATGAACATATAAATATCTACACCGCCATCTCTATTAAGATGGAGATATCTACACCGCTATCTGTATAAACATGGAAATATCTACACCGCTACCTGTATAAACATGGAAATATCAGCACCGCTATCTGTATGAACATGGAAATATCTACACCGCTATCTGTATGAACATGGAAATATCTACACCTCTATCTGTATGAACATGGAAATATCTACACCGCTATCTGTATGAACATGGAAATATCTAAACCTCTATCTGTATGAACATGGAAATATCTGCATAGCCAACTGTATGAACATATAAACATCTACACCGGCGTCTGTATTAAGAAGGAGAAATCTACACCGCTCTCAGTATAAACAAGGAAATATCTACACGGCTGTCTGTATAAACATGGAAATATCTACACCGCTATCTGTATGAACATGGAAATATCTACACCGCTACCTGTATAAACATGGAAATAACAGCACCGCTATCGGTATGAACATGGAAATATCTACACCGCTATGTGTAGGAACATGGAAATATCTAAACCGCCATCTGTATGAACATGGAAATATCTTCACCGCCATCTGTATGAACATGGATATATCTACACAGCCATCTGTATGAACATGGAAATATCTAACCCGCTATCTGTATGAACATGGAAATATCTTCACAGCTATCTGTATGAACATGGATATATCTACACAGCCATCTGGATGAACATGGAAATATCTACACCGCTATCTGTATGCACATGGAAATATCTACACCGCTATCTGCATGAAAATGGAAATATCTACAAAGCTATCTGCATATACATGGAAATATCTACCCCGCTATCTGTATGAACATGGAAATATCTACACCGCTATCTGTGTAAACATGCTTACATCTTCACCGCTATCTGTATAAACATGGAAATATCCACACCGCTATCTGTATGAACATGGAAATATCTACACCGCTATCTGTTTGAACATGGAAATATCTACACCGCTGTTTGCATGAAAATGGAAATATCTACACAGCTATCTGCATTTACATGGAAATATCAACACAGCTATCTCTTTGCACATGGAAATAACTACACCGCTCTCTCTATAAACATGGAAATATCTACAGCACCATCTGTATGAACATGGGAATATCTGCACCGCCATCTGTATGAACATATAAATATCTACACCGCCATCTGTATTAAGAAGGAGATACCTAAACCGCTATCTGTATAAACATGAAAATATCTACACCGCTATCTGTATGAACATGGAAATATCTACACCGCTACCTATATAAACACGGAAATATGTACACCGCTAACTGTATAAACATGGAAGTATCAGCACCGCTATCGGTATGAACATGGCAATATATACACGGCTATCTGAATGAACATGGAAATATCTACACCGCTATCTGTATGAACATGGAAATATCTACACCACTATCTGTATAAACATGGAAATAGCTACACAGCCATCTGGATGAACATGGAAATATCTACACCGCTATCTGAATGAACATGGATATATCTACACAGCCATCTGGATGAACATGGAAATATCTACACCGCTATCTGTATGAACATGGAAATACATACACCGCTATCTGTATGAACATGGAAATATCTACACCGCTATCTGTATGAACATGGAAATATCTACACCGCCATCTGTATGAACATGGAAATATCTTCAACGCCATCTGTATGAACATGGATATATCTACACAGCCATCTGGATGAACATGGAAATATCTGCACCGCTATCTGTATGAACATGCAAATATCTACACCGCTATCTGTATGAACATGGATATATCTACACAGCCATCTGGATGAACATGGAAATATCTACACCGCTATCTGTGAAAACATGCATACATCTTCACCGCTATCTGTATAAACATGGAAATATCTACACTGCTATCTTTATGAACATGGAAATATCTACACCGCTAACTGTTTGAACAGGGAAATATATACACCGCTATATGCATGAAAATGGAAATGTCTACACAGCTATCTGCATATACATGGAAATATCTACACAGCTATCTCTTTACACATGGAAATAACTACACCGCTATCTGTATGAACATGGAAATATCTACACCGCCATCTGTATGATCATGGAAATATCTTCACCGCCATCAGAATGAACATATAAATATCTACACCGCCATCTGTATTAAGATGGAGATATCTACACCGCTATCTGTATAAACATGGAAATATCTACACCGCTATGTGTATAAACATGGAAATATCTACACCGCTATCTGTATAAACATGAAAATATCTACACCGCTACCTCTATAAACATGGAAATATCAGCACCGATATCATTATGAACATGGAAGTATCTACACCGCCATCTGTATGAACATGGAAATATCTTCACCGCCATCTGTATGAACATGGAAATATCTGCACCGCCATCTGTATGAACATATAAATATCTACAACGCCATCTGTATTAAGATGGAGATATCTACACTGCTATCTGTATAAACATGGAAATATCTACACCGCTATGTGTATAAACATGGAAATATCTACACCGCTATCTGTATAAACATGGAAATATCTACACTGCTACCTGTATAAACATGGAAATATCAGCCCCGCTATCTGTATGAACATGGAAATATCTACACCGCCATCTGTATGAACATGGAAAAATCTTCACCGCCATCTGCATGAACATGGATATATCTACACAGCCATCTGTATGAACATGGAAATATCTTCACCGCCATCTGTATGAACATGGATATGTCTACACAGCCGTCTGGATGAACATGGAAATATCTACACCGCTATCTGTATGAACATGGAAATATCTACACCGCTATCTGCATGAAAATGGAAATATCTACAGAGCTATCTGCATATACATGGAAATATCTACAAAGCTATTTCTTTACACATGGAAATAACTACACCGCTATCTCTATAAACATAGAAATATCTACACCGCCATCTGTATGAACATGGAAATATCTGCACCGCCATCTGCATGAACATATAAATATCTACACCACCATCTGTATTAAGATGGAGATATCCACACCGCTATCTGTATAAAAATGGAAATATCTACACCGCTATCTGTATAAACATGGAAATATCTACACCGCTATCTGTATGAACATGGAAATATCTACACCGCTACCTGTACAAACATGGAAATATCAGCACCGCTATCTGTATGAACATGGAAATACCTACACCGATATCTGTATGAACATGGAAATATCTTCACCACCATCTGTATGAACATAGATATATCTACACAGCCATCTGGATGAACATGGAAATATCAGCACCGCTGTCTGTATGAACATGGAAATATCTACACTGCTATCTGTATGAACATGGAAATATCTACACCGCCATCTGTATGAACATGGAAATATCTTCACCGCCATCTGTATGAACATGGATTTATCTTCATACCCATCTGGATGAACATGGAAATATCTACAGTGCTATCTGTATGAACATGGAAATAGCTACACCGCTATCTGTATGAACATGGAAATATCTACACCGCTATCTGTATGAACATGGAAATATCTACACCGCTATCTGTATGAACATGGAAATATCTTCACCGATATCTGTATGAACATGGAAATATCTTCACCGCCATCTGTATGAACATGGACATATCTACACAGCCATCTGGATGAACATGGAAATATCTACACCGCTATCTGTATGAACATGGAAATAGCTACACCGCTATCAGTATGAACATGGAAATGTCTACACGGCTATCTGTATGAAGATGGAAATATCTACACCGCTGTCTGGATGAACATGGAAATATCTTCACCGCCATCTGTATGAACATGGATATATCTACACAGCCATCTGGATGAACATGGAAATATCTACACCGCTATCTGTATGAACTTGGAAATATCTACACCGCTATCTGTGTTAACATGCATACATCTTCACCTCTATCTGTATAAACATGAAAATATCTACAACGCTATCTGTATGAACATGGAAATATCTACACAGCTATCTGTTTGAACATGGAAATATCTACACCGCTATCTGCATGAAAATGGAAATATCTACACAGCTATCTGCATATACATGGAAATATTTACAAAGCTATTTCTTTACACATGGAAATATCTACACCGCAGTCTCTATAAACATGGAAATATCTACACCGCCATCTGTATGAACATGGAAATATCTGCACCGCCATCTGTATGAACATATAAATATCTACACCGCCATCTGTATTAAGATGGAGATACCTACACTGCTATCTGTATAAACATGAAAATATCTACACCACTATCTGTATAAACATGGAAATATCTACACCGCTATCTGTATAAGCATGGAAATATCTACACCGCTACCTGTATAAACATGGAAATATCAGCACCGCTATCTGTATGAACATGGAAATATCTACACCGCTATCTCTATGAACATGGAAATATCTGCACCGCTATCTGTATGAACATGGAAATAGCTACACCGCTATCTGTATGAACATGGAAATACCTACACCACTATCTGTATGAACATGGAAATATCTACACCGCTGTCTGTATGAACATGGAAATATCTACACAGCTATCTGTATGAACATGGAAATATCTACACCGCTATCTCTAGGAACATGGAAATATCTTCACCGCCATCTGAATGAACATGGATATATCTACACAGCCATCTAGATGAACATGGAAATATCTACACCGCTATCTGTATGAACATGGAAATATCTGCACTGCTAACGGTGTAAACATGCATACATCTTCACCTCTATCTGTATAAACATGGAAATATCTACACCGCTATCTGTATAAACATGGGAATATCTACACCGCTACCTGTATAAACATGGAAATATCAGCACCGCTATCTGTATGAACATGGAAATATCTACACAGCCATCTGGATGAACATGGAATTATCTACACCGCTATCTGTATGAACATGGAAATAGCTACATCGCTGTCAGTATGAACATGGAAATGTCTACACCGCTATCTGTATGAACATGGAAATATCTACACAGCAATCTGTTTGAACATGGAAATATCTACACCGCTATCTGCATGAAAATGGAAATATCTACACAGCTCTCTGCATGTACATGGAAATATCTACAAAGCTATTTCTTTACACATGGAAATATCTACACCGCAATCTCTATAAACATGGAAATATCTATACCGCCATCTGAGTGAACATGGAAATATCTGCACCGCCATCTGTATGGACATATAAATATCTACACCGCCATCTGTATTAAGATGGAGATATCTACACCGCTATCTGTATAACCATGAAAATATCTACACCGCTATCTGTATAAACATGGAAATATCTACACCGCTATCTGTATAAACATGGAAATATCAACACCGCTACCTGAATAAACATGGAAATATCAGCACCGCTATCTGTATGAACATGGAAATATCTACACCGCTATCTCTATGAACATGGAAATATCTACACCGATATCTGTATGAACATGGAAATATCTTCACCGCCATCTGTATGAACATGGATATATCTACACAGCCATCTGGATGAACATGGAAATAACAGCACCGCTTTCTGTATGAACATGGAAATATCTACACTGCTATCTGTATGAACATGGAAATATCTACACCGCCATCTGTAGGAACATGGAAATATCTTCACCGCCATCTGTATGAACATGGACATATCTACACAGCCATCTGGATGAACATGGAAATATCTACACCGCTATCTGTATGAACATGGAAATAGCTACACCACTATCAGTATGAACATGGAAATATCTACACCGCAGTCTCTATAAACATGGAAATATCTACACCGCCATCTGTATGAACATGGAAATATCCGCACCGCCATCTGTATGAACATATAAATATCTACACCGCCATCTGTATTAAGATGGAGATAACTACACCGCTATCTGTATAAATATGAAAATATCTACACCACTATCTGTATAAACATGGAAATATCTACACCGCTATCTGTATAAGCATGGAAATATCTACACCGCTACCTGTATAAACATGGAAATATCAGCACCGCTATCTGTATGAACATGGAAATATCTACACCGCTATCTCTATGAACATGGAAATATCTACACCGCTATGTGTATGAACATGGAAATAGCTACACCGCTATCTGTATGAACATGGAAATATCTACACCACTATCTGTATGAACATGGAAATATCTACACCGCTGTCTGTATGAACATGGAAATATCTACACAGCTATCTGTATGAACATGGAAATATCTACACCGCTATCTGTAGGAACATGGAAATATCTTCACTGCCATCTGAATGAACATGGATATATCTACACAGCCATCTGGATGAACATGGAAATATCTACACCGCCATCTGTATGAACATGGAAATATCTGCACCGCTAACTGTGTAAACATGCATACATCTTCACCTCTATCTGTATAAACATGGAAATATCTACACCGCTACCTGTATAAACATGGAAATATCAGCACCGCTATCTGTATGAACATGGAAATATCTACACAGCCATCTGGATGAACATGGAAATATCTACACCGCTATCTGTATGAACATGGAAATAGCTACACCGCTGTCAGTATGAACATGGAAATGTCTACACCGCTATCTGTATGAACATGGAAATATCTACACCGCTACCTGTATGATCATGGAAATATCTTCACCGCCATCTGTATGAACATGGATATAACTACACAGCAATCTGGATGAACATGGAAATAGCTACACCGCTATCAGTATGAACATGGAAATATCTACACCACTATCTGTATCAACATGGAAATATCTACACCACTGTCTGAATGAACATGGAAATATCTACACAGCTATCTGTATGAACATGGAAATATCTACACCGCCATCTGTATGAACATGGAAATATCTTCACCGCCATCAGTATGAACATGGATATATCTACATAGCCATCTGAATGAATATGGAAATATCTACACCGCTATCTGTATGAACATGGAAATATCTACACCACTATGTGTATAAACATGGAAATATCTACACCGCTATCTGTATGAACATGGAAATATATACACCGCTACCTGTATAAACATGGAAATATCAGCACCGCTATCTGTATGAACATGGAAATACCTACACTGCTATCTGTATGAACATGGAAATATCTACACCGATATCTGTATGAACATGGAAATATCTTCACCACCATCTGTATGAACATAGATATATCTACACAGCCATCTGGATGAACATGTAAATATCAGCACCGCTGTCTGTATGAACATGGAAATATCTACACCGCTATCTGTATGAACATGGAAATATCTACACCGCGATCTGTATGAACATGGAAATATCTTCACCGCCATCTGTATGAACATGGATATATCTACACAGCCATCTTGATGAACACGGAAATATCTACACCGCTATCTGTATGAACATGGAAATATCTGCACCGCCATCTGTATGGACATATAAATATCTACACCGCCATCTGTATTAAGATGGAGATATCTACACCGCTATCTGTATAACCATGAAAATATCTACACCGCTATCTGTATAAACATGGAAATATCTACACCGCTATCTGTATAAACATGGAAATATCAACACCGCTACCTGAATAAACATGGAAATATCAGCACCGCTATCTGTATGAACATGGAAATATCTACACCGCTATCTCTATGAACATGGAAATATCTACACCGATATCTGTATGAACATGGAAATATCTTCACCGCCATCTGTATGAACATGGATATATCTACACAGCCATCTGGATGAACATGGAAATAACAGCACCGCTTTCTGTATGAACATGGAAATATCTACACTGCTATCTGTATGAACATGGAAATATCTACACCGCCATCTGTAGGAACATGGAAATATCTTCACCGCCATCTGTATGAACATGGACATATCTACACAGCCATCTGGATGAACATGGAAATATCTACACCGCTATCTGTATGAACATGGAAATAGCTACACCACTATCAGTATGAACATGGAAATATCTACACCGCAGTCTCTATAAACATGGAAATATCTACACCGCCATCTGCATGAACATGGAAATATCCGCACCGCCATCTGTATGAACATATAAATATCTACACCGCCATCTGTATTAAGATGGAGATAACTACACCGCTATCTGTATAAATATGAAAATATCTACACCACTATCTGTATAAACATGGAAATATCTACACCGCTATCTGTATAAGCATGGAAATATCTACACCGCTACCTGTATAAACATGGAAATATCAGCACCGCTATCTGTATGAACATGGAAATATCTACACCGCTATCTCTATGAACATGGAAATATCTACACCGCTATGTGTATGAACATGGAAATAGCTACACCGCTATCTGTATGAACATGGAAATATCTACACCACTATCTGTATGAACATGGAAATATCTACACCGCTGTCTGTATGAACATGGAAATATCTACACAGCTATCTGTATGAACATGGAAATATCTACACCGCTATCTGTAGGAACATGGAAATATCTTCACTGCCATCTGAATGAACATGGATATATCTACACAGCCATCTGGATGAACATGGAAATATCTACACCGCCATCTGTATGAACATGGAAATATCTGCACCGCTAACTGTGTAAACATGCATACATCTTCACCTCTATCTGTATAAACATGGAAATATCTACACCGCTACCTGTATAAACATGGAAATATCAGCACCGCTATCTGTATGAACATGGAAATATCTACACAGCCATCTGGATGAACATGGAAATATCTACACCGCTATCTGTATGAACATGGAAATAGCTACACCGCTGTCAGTATGAACATGGAAATGTCTACACCGCTATCTGTATGAACATGGAAATATCTACACCGCTACCTGTATGATCATGGAAATATCTTCACCGCCATCTGTATGAACATGGATATAACTACACAGCAATCTGGATGAACATGGAAATAGCTACACCGCTATCAGTATGAACATGGAAATATCTACACCACTATCTGTATCAACATGGAAATATCTACACCACTGTCTGAATGAACATGGAAATATCTACACAGCTATCTGTATGAACATGGAAATATCTACACCGCCATCTGTATGAACATGGAAATATCTTCACCGCCATCAGTATGAACATGGATATATCTACATAGCCATCTGAATGAATATGGAAATATCTACACCGCTATCTGTATGAACATGGAAATATCTACACCACTATGTGTATAAACATGGAAATATCTACACCGCTATCTGTATGAACATGGAAATATATACACCGCTACCTGTATAAACATGGAAATATCAGCACCGCTATCTGTATGAACATGGAAATACCTACACTGCTATCTGTATGAACATGGAAATATCTACACCGATATCTGTATGAACATGGAAATATCTTCACCACCATCTGTATGAACATAGATATATCTACACAGCCATCTGGATGAACATGTAAATATCAGCACCGCTGTCTGTATGAACATGGAAATATCTACACCGCTATCTGTATGAACATGGAAATATCTACACCGCGATCTGTATGAACATGGAAATATCTTCACCGCCATCTGTATGAACATGGATATATCTACACAGCCATCTTGATGAACACGGAAATATCTACACCGCTATCTGTATGAGCATGGAAATATCTACACCGCTATCCCTATAAACATGTATACATCTTCACAACTATCTGTTTAAACATGGAAATATCTACACTGCTATCTGTATGAACATGGAAATATCTACACCGCTATCTGTTTGAACATGGAAATATCTACACCGCTATCTGCAAGAAAATGGAAATATCTACAAAGCTATCTGCATATACATGGAAATATCTATACAGCTATCTCTTTACACATGGAAATAACTACACCGCTACCTCTATAAACATGGAAATATCTACACCGCCATCTGTATGAACATGGAAATATCTGCACCGCCATCTGTATGATCATATAAATATCTACACCGCCATCTGTATTAAGATGGAGATATCCACTCCGCTATCTGTATAAACATGGAAATATCTACACCGATATCTGTACAAACATGGAAATATCTACACCGCTATCTGTATGAACATGGAAATATCTTCACCGCCATCTGTATGAACATGGATTTATCTACATACCCATCGGGATGAACATGGAAATATCTACAGTGCTATCTGTATGAACATGGAAATAGCTACACCGCTATCTGTATGAACATGGAAATATCTACACCGCTATCTGTATGAACATGGAAATATCTACACTGCTATCTGTATGAACATGGAAATATCTTCACCGCCATCAGTATGAACATGGATATATCTACATAGCCATCTGGATGAATATGGAAATATCTACACCGCTATCTGTATGAACATGGAAATATCTACACCGCTATCTGTGTTAACATGCATACATCTTCACCGCTATCTGTATAAACATGGAAATATCTACACCGCTATCTGTATGAACATGTAAATATCTACACAGCTATCTGTTTGAACATGGAAATATCTACACCGCTATCTGCATGAAAATGGAAATATCTACACAGCTCTCTGCATGTACATGGAAATATCTACAAAGCTATTTCTTTACACATGGAAATATCTACACCGCAATCTCTATAAACATGGAAATATCTATACCGCCATCTGAATGAACATGGAAATATCTGCACCGCCATCTGTATGGACATATAAATATCTACACCGCCATCTGTATTAAGATGGAGATATCTACACCGCTATCTGTATAACCATGAAAATATCTACACAGCTATCTGTATAAACTTGGAAATATCTACACCGCTATCTGTATAAACATGGAAATATCAACACCGCTACCGGAATAAACATGGAAATATCAGCACCGCTATCTGTATGAACATGGAAATATCTACACCGCTATCTCAATGAACATGGAAATATCTACACCGATATCTGTATCAACATGGAAATATCTTCACCGCCATCTGTATGAACATGGATATATCAACACAGCCATCTGGATGAACATGGAAATATCTACACCGCTATCTGTATGAACATGGAAATAGCTACACCGCTATCAGTATCAACATGAAAATATCTACACCACTGTCTGAATGAACATGGAAATATCTACACAGCTATCTGTATGAACATGGAAATATCTACACCGCCATCTGTATGAACATGGAAATATCTTCACCGCCATCAGTATGAACATGGATATATCTACACAGCCATCTGAATGAATATGGAAATATCTACACCGCTATCTGTATGAACATGGAAATATCTACACCACTATGTGTATAAACATGGAAATATCTACACCGCTATCTGTATGAACATGGAAATATCTACACCGCTACCTGTATAAACATGGAAATATCAGCACCGCTATCTGTATGAACATGGAAATACCTACACTGCTATCTGTATGAACATGGAAATATCTACACCGATATCTGTATGAACAATGAAATATCTTCACCACCATCTGTATGAACATAGATATATCTACACAGCCATCTGGATGAACATGGAAATATCAGCACCGCTGTCTGTATGAACATGGAAATATCTACACCGCTATCTGTATGAACATGGAAATATCTACACCGCTATCTGTATGAACATGGAAATATCTTCACCGCCATCTGTATGAACATGGATATATCTACACAGCCATCTGGATGAACATGGAAATATCTACACCGCTATCTGTATGAACTTGGAAATATCTACACCGCTATCTGTGTTAACATGCATACATCTTCACCTCTATCTGTATAAACATGAAAATATCTACAACGCTATCTGTATGAACATGGAAATATCTACACAGCTATCTGTTTGAACATGGAAATATCTACACCGCTATCTGCATGAAAATGGAAATATCTACACAGCTATCTGCATATACATGGAAATATTTACAAAGCTATTTCTTTACACATGGAAATATCTACACCGCAGTCTCTATAAACATGGAAATATCTACACCGCCATCTGCATGAACATGGAAATATCTGCACCGCCATCTGTATGAACATATAAATATCTACACCGCCATTTGTATTAAGATGGAGATACCTACACCGCTATCTGTATAAACATGAAAATATCTGCACCACTATCTGTATGAACATGGAAATATCTACACCGCTATCTGTATAAGCATGGAAATATCTACACCGCTACCTGTATAAACATGGAAATATCAGCACCGCTATCTGTATGAACATGGAAATATCTACACCGCTATCTCTATGAACATGGAAATATCTACACCGCTATCTGTATGAACTTGGAAATAGCTACACCGCTATCTGTATGAGCATGGAAATATCTACACCACTATCTGTATGAACATGGAAATATCTACACCACTCTCTGTATGAACATGGAAATATCTACACAGCTATCTGTATGAACATGGAAATATCTACACCGCTATCTGTAGGAACATGGAAATATCTTCACCGCCATCTGAATGAACATGGATATATCTACACAGCCATCTGGATGAACATGGAAATATCTACACCGCTATCTGTATGAACATGGAAATAGCTACATCGCTGTCAGTATGAACATGGAAATGTCTACACCGCTATCTGTATGAACATGGAAATAGCTACACAGCAATCTGTTTGAACATGGAAATATCTACACCGCTATCTGCATGAAAATGGAAATATCTACACAGCTCTCTGCATATACATGGAAATATCTACAAAGCTATTTCTTTACACATGGAAATATCTATACCGCAATCTCTATAAACATGGAAATATCTATACCGCCATCTGAGTGAACATGGAAATATCTGCACCGCCATCTGTATGGACATATAAATATCTACACCGCCATCTGTATTAAGATGGAGATATCTACACCGCTATCTGTATAAACATGGAAATATCTACACCGCTATGTGTATAAACATGGAAATATAAGCACCGCTATCTGTATGAACATGGAAATAGCTACACCGCTATCTGTATGAACATGGAAATATCTACACCACTATCTGTATGAACATGGAAATATCTACACCGCTGTCTGAATGAACATGGAAATATCTACACAGCTATCTGTATGAACATGGAAATATCTACACCGCTATCTGTATGAACATGGAAATATCTTCACCGCCATCAGTATGAACATGGATATACCTACATAGCCATCTGAATGGACATGGAAATATCTACACCGCTATCTGTATGAACATGGAAATATCTACACTTCTATCTGTGTAAACATGCATACATCTTCACCGCTATCTGTATAAACATGGAAATATCTACACCGCCATCTGTATGAACATGGAGATATCTTCACCGCCATCTGTATGAACATATAAATATCTACACCGCCATCTGTATTAAGATGGAGATATCTACACCGCTATCTGTATAAACATGGAAATATCTACACTGCTATCTGTATAAACATGGAAATATCTACACCGCTATCTGTATAAACATGGAAATATCTACACCGCTACCTGTATAAACATGGAAATATAAGCACCGCTATCTGTATGAACATGGAAAATCTACACCGCTATCTGTACGAACATGGAAATATCTACACCGATATCTGTATCAACATGGAAATATCTTCACCGCCATCTGTATGAACATGGATATATCAACACAGCCATCTGGATGAACATGGAAATATCTACACCGCTATCTGTATGAACATGGAAATAGCTACACCGCTATCAGTATCAACATGAAAATATCTACACCACTGTCTGAATGAACATGGAAATATCTACACAGCTATCTGTATGAACATGGAAATATCTACACCGCCATCTGTATGAACATGGAAATATCTTCACCGCCATCAGTATGAACATGGATATATCTACACAGCCATCTGAATGAATATGGAAATATCTACACCGCTATCTGTATGAACATGGAAATATCTACACCACTATGTGTATAAACATGGAAATATCTACACCGCTATCTGTATGAACATGGAAATATCTACACCGCTACCTGTATAAACATGGAAATATCAGCACCGCTATCTGTATGAACATGGAAATACCTACACTGCTATCTGTATGAACATGGAAATATCTACACCGATATCTGTATGAACAATGAAATATCTTCACCACCATCTGTATGAACATAGATATATCTACACAGCCATCTGGATGAACATGGAAATATCAGCACCGCTGTCTGTATGAACATGGAAATATCTACACCGCTATCTGTATGAACATGGAAATATCTACACCGCTATCTGTATGAACATGGAAATATCTTCACCGCCATCTGTATGAACATGGATATATCTACACAGCCATCTGGATGAACATGGAAATATCTACACCGCTATCTGTATGAACTTGGAAATATCTACACCGCTATCTGTGTTAACATGCATACATCTTCACCTCTATCTGTATAAACATGAAAATATCTACAACGCTATCTGTATGAACATGGAAATATCTACACAGCTATCTGTTTGAACATGGAAATATCTACACCGCTATCTGCATGAAAATGGAAATATCTACACAGCTATCTGCATATACATGGAAATATTTACAAAGCTATTTCTTTACACATGGAAATATCTACACCGCAGTCTCTATAAACATGGAAATATCTACACCGCCATCTGCATGAACATGGAAATATCTGCACCGCCATCTGTATGAACATATAAATATCTACACCGCCATTTGTATTAAGATGGAGATACCTACACCGCTATCTGTATAAACATGAAAATATCTGCACCACTATCTGTATGAACATGGAAATATCTACACCGCTATCTGTATAAGCATGGAAATATCTACACCGCTACCTGTATAAACATGGAAATATCAGCACCGCTATCTGTATGAACATGGAAATATCTACACCGCTATCTCTATGAACATGGAAATATCTACACCGCTATCTGTATGAACTTGGAAATAGCTACACCGCTATCTGTATGAGCATGGAAATATCTACACCACTATCTGTATGAACATGGAAATATCTACACCACTCTCTGTATGAACATGGAAATATCTACACAGCTATCTGTATGAACATGGAAATATCTACACCGCTATCTGTAGGAACATGGAAATATCTTCACCGCCATCTGAATGAACATGGATATATCTACACAGCCATCTGGATGAACATGGAAATATCTACACCGCTATCTGTATGAACATGGAAATAGCTACATCGCTGTCAGTATGAACATGGAAATGTCTACACCGCTATCTGTATGAACATGGAAATAGCTACACAGCAATCTGTTTGAACATGGAAATATCTACACCGCTATCTGCATGAAAATGGAAATATCTACACAGCTCTCTGCATATACATGGAAATATCTACAAAGCTATTTCTTTACACATGGAAATATCTATACCGCAATCTCTATAAACATGGAAATATCTATACCGCCATCTGAGTGAACATGGAAATATCTGCACCGCCATCTGTATGGACATATAAATATCTACACCGCCATCTGTATTAAGATGGAGATATCTACACCGCTATCTGTATAAACATGGAAATATCTACACCGCTATGTGTATAAACATGGAAATATAAGCACCGCTATCTGTATGAACATGGAAATAGCTACACCGCTATCTGTATGAACATGGAAATATCTACACCACTATCTGTATGAACATGGAAATATCTACACCGCTGTCTGAATGAACATGGAAATATCTACACAGCTATCTGTATGAACATGGAAATATCTACACCGCTATCTGTATGAACATGGAAATATCTTCACCGCCATCAGTATGAACATGGATATACCTACATAGCCATCTGAATGGACATGGAAATATCTACACCGCTATCTGTATGAACATGGAAATATCTACACTTCTATCTGTGTAAACATGCATACATCTTCACCGCTATCTGTATAAACATGGAAATATCTACACCGCCATCTGTATGAACATGGAGATATCTTCACCGCCATCTGTATGAACATATAAATATCTACACCGCCATCTGTATTAAGATGGAGATATCTACACCGCTATCTGTATAAACATGGAAATATCTACACTGCTATCTGTATAAACATGGAAATATCTACACCGCTATCTGTATAAACATGGAAATATCTACACCGCTACCTGTATAAACATGGAAATATAAGCACCGCTATCTGTATGAACATGGAAAATCTACACCGCTATCTGTACGAACATGGAAATATCTACACCGCTATCTGTACGAACATGGAAATATCTACACCGCTATCTGTATGAACATGGAAATATCTACACCGCTATCTGTATGAACATGGAAATAGCTGCACCGCTATCTGTATGAACATGGAAATATCTACAGCACTATCTGTATGAACATGGAAATATCTACACCGCTATCTGTATAAACATGGAAATATCTACACCGCTATCTGTGTAAACATGCATACATCTTCGCCGCTATCTGTATAAACATGGATATATCTACAAAGCTATCTGTATGAACATGGAAATATCTACACCGCTATCTGTTTGAACATGGAAATATCTAAACCGCTATCTGCATGAAAATGGAAATATCTATAAAGCTATCTGCGTATACCTGGAAATATCTACACAGCTATCTCTTTACACATGGAAAAAACTACACCGCTATCTGTATGAACATGGATATATCTACAACGCCATCTGTATGAACATGGAAATATCTGCACGGCCATCTGTATGAACATATAAATATCTAAACTGCCATCTGTATTAAGATGGAGATATCTACACCTCTATCAGTATAAACATGAAAATATCTACACCGCTATCTGTATAAACATGGAAATGTCTACACCGCTATCTGTACAAACCTGGAAATATCTACACCGCTACCTGTATAAACATGGAAATATCAGCACCGCTATCTGTATGAACATGGAAATATCAGCCCCCCTATCTGTATGAACATGGAAATATCTACACCACTATCTGTATGAACATGGAAATATCTACACCGCTATCTGTATGAACATGGAAATATCTTCACTGCCATCTGTATGAACATGGACATCTCTACACAGCCATCTGGATTAACATGGAAATATCTACACCGCTATCTCCATGAACATGGAAATAGCTATACCGCCATCTGTATGAACATGCAAATATCTTCACCGCCATCTGTATGAACATGGAAATATCTGCACCGCCATCTGTATGAACATATAAATAACTACACCGCCATCTGTATTAAGATGGAGATATCTACACCGCTATCTGTATAAACCTGGAAATATCTACACCGGTATCTGTATAAACATGGAAATATCTACACCGCTATCTGTATAAACATGGAAATATCTGCACCGCTACCTGTATAAACATGGAAATATCAGCAACGCTATCTGTATGAACATGGAAATACCTACACCGCTATCTGTACGAACATGGAAATATCTACACCGCTATCTGTATGAACATGGAAATAGCTACACCGCTATCTGTATGAACATCGAAATATCTACACCACTATCTGTATGAACATGGAAATATCTACACCGCTATCTCTATGAACATGGATATATCTACACAGCCATCTGGATGAACATGGAAATATCTACACCGCTATCTGTATAAACATGGAAATATCCACACCGCTATCTGTGTAAACATGCATACATCTTCACCGCTATCTGTATAAACATGGAAATATCTACACCGCTATCTGTATGAACATGGAAATATCTACACCGCTATCTGTTTGAACATGGAAATATCTAAACCGCTATCTGCATGAAAATGGAAATATCTACACTGCTATCTGCATATACATGGAAATATCTACAAAGCTATTTCTTTACACATGGAAATGACTACACCGCTGTCTCTATAAACATGGAAATATTTTCACCGTCATCTGTATGAACATGTAAATATCTGCACCGCCATCTGTATGAACATATAAATATCTACACCGCCATCTGTATTAAGATGAAGATATCTACACCGCTATCTGTATGAACATGGAAATATCTACACCACTATCTGTATGAACATGGAAATATCTACACCGCTATCTGTATGAACATGGAAATATCTTCACCGCCATCAGTATGAACATGGATATATCTACACAGCCATTTGGATGAACATGGAAATATCTACACCGCTATATGTATGAACATGGAAATAGCTACACCGCTATCTGTATGAACATGGAAATATCTACACCGCTATCTGTATGAACATGGAAATATCTACACCGCTATCTGTATGAACATGGAAATATCTTCACCGCCATCTGTATGAACATGGATATATCTACACAGCCATCTGGATGAACATGGAAATATCTACACCCCTATCTGTATGAACATGGAAATATCTACACCGCTATCTGTGTAAACTTGCATACATCTTCACCGCTATCTGTATAAACATGGAAATATCTACAGCGCTATCTGTATGAACATGGAAATATCTACACCGCTATCTGTTTGAACATGGAAATATCTACACCGCTATCTGCATGAAAATGGAAATATTTTCACAGCTATCTGCATGTACATGGAAATATCTACAAAGCTATCTCTTTACACATGGAAATAACTACACCGCTATCTCTATAAACATGGAAATATCTATACCGCCATCTGTATGAACATGGAAATATCTGCAACGCCATCTGTATTAACATACAAATATCTACACCACCATCTGTATTAAGATGGAGGTATCTACACCGCTATCTGTATGAACATGGAAATATCTACACCACTATCTGTATGAACATGGAAATATCTACACCGCTATCTGTATAAACATGGAAATATCTTCACCGCTACCTGTATAAACATGGAAATATAAGCACCGCTATCTGTATGAACATGGAAATATCTACACCGCTATCTGTACGAACATGGAAATATCTACACCGCTATCTGTACGAACATGGAAATATCTACACCGCTATCTGTATGAACATGGAAATAGCTGCACCGCTATCTGTATGAACATGGAAATATCTACAGCACTATCTGTATGAACATGGAAATATCTACACCGCTATCTGTATAAACATGGAAATATCTACACCGCTATCTGTGTAAACATGCATACATCTTCGCCGCTATGTGTATAAACATGGATATATCTACAAAGCTATCTGTATGAACATGGAAATATCTACACCGCTATCTGTTTGAACATGGAAATATCTAAACCGCTATCTGCATGAAAATGGAAATATCTATAAAGCTATCTGCGTATACCTGGAAATATCTACACAGCTATCTCTTTACACATGGAAAAAACTACACCGCTATCTGTATGAACATGGATATATCTACAACGCCATCTGTATGAACATGGAAATATCTGCACGGCCATCTGTATGAACATATAAATATCTAAACTGCCATCTGTATTAAGATGGAGATATCTACACCTCTATCAGTATAAACATGGAAATATCTACACCGCTATCTGTATAAACATGGAAATGTCTACACCGCTATCTGTATAAACCTGGAAATATCTACACCGCTACCTGTATAAACATGGAAATATCAGCACCGCTATCTGTATGAACATGGAAATATCAGCCCCCCTATCTGTATGAACATGGAAATATCTACACCACTATCTGTATGAACATGGAAATATCTACACCGCTATCTGTATGAACATGGAAATATCTTCACTGCCATCTGTATGAACATGGATATCTCTACACAGCCATCTGGATTAACATGGAAATATCTACACCGCTATCTCCATGAACATGGAAATAGCTATACCGCCATCTGTATGAACATGCAAATATCTTCACCGCCATCTGTATGAACATGGAAATATCTGCACCGCCATCTGTATGAACATATAAATAACTACACCGCCATCTGTATTAAGATGGAGATATCTACACCGCTATCTGTATAAACCTGGAAATATCTACACCGGTATCTGTATAAACATGGAAATATCTACACCGCTGCCTGAATAAACATGGAAATATCTGCACCGCTACCTGTATAAACATGGAAATATCAGCAACGCTATCTGTATGAACATGGAAATACCTACACCGCTATCTGTACGAACATGGAAATATCTACACCGCTATCTGTATGAACATGGAAATAGCTACACCGCTATCTGTATGAACATCGAAATATCTACACCACTATCTGTATGAACATGGAAATATCTACACCGCTATCTCTATGAACATGGATATATCTACACAGCCATCTGGATGAACATGTAAATATCTACACCGCTATCTGTATGAACATGGAAATATCCACACCGCTATCTGTGTAAACATGCATACATCTTCACCGCTATCTGTATAAACATGGAAATATCTACACCGCTATCTGTATGAACATGGAAATATCTACACCGCTATCTGTTTGAACATGGAAATATCTAAACCGCTATCTGCATGAAAATGGAAATATCTACACTGCTATCTGCATATACATGGAAATATCTACAAAGCTATTTCTTTACACATGGAAATGACTACACCGCTGTCTCTATAAACATGGAAATATTTTCGCCGTCATCTGTATGAACATGTAAATATCTGCACCGCCATCTGTATGAACATATAAATATCTACACCGCCATCTGTATTAAGATGAAGATATCTACACCGCTATCTGTATGAACATGGAAATATCTACACCACTATCTGTATGAACATGGAAATATCTACACCGCTATCTGTATGAACATGGAAATATCTTCACCGCCATCAGTATGAACATGGATATATCTACACAGCCATTTGGATGAACATGGAAATATCTACACCGCTATATGTATGAACATGGAAATAGCTACACCGCTATCTGTATGAACATGGAAATATCTACACCGCTATCTGTATGAACATGGAAATATCTACACCGCTATCTGTATGAACATGGAAATATCTTCACCGCCATCTGTATGAACATGGATATATCTACACAGCCATCTGGATGAACATGGAAATATCTACACCCCTATCTGTATGAACATGGAAATATCTACACCGCTATCTGTGTAAACTTGCATACATCTTCACCGCTATCTGTATAAACATGGAAATATCTACAGCGCTATCTGTATGAACATGGAAATATCTACACCGCTATCTGTTTGAACATGGAAATATCTACACCGCTATCTGCATGAAAATGGAAATATTTTCACAGCTATCTGCATGTACATGGAAATATCTACAAAGCTATCTCTTTACACATGGAAATAACTACACCGCTATCTCTATAAACATGGAAATATCTATACCGCCATCTGTATGAACATGGAAATATCTGCAACGCCATCTGTATTAACATACAAATATCTACACCACCATCTGTATTAAGATGGAGGTATCTACACCGCTATCTGTATGAACATGGAAATATCTACACCACTATCTGTATGAACATGGAAATATCTTCACCGCCACCTGTATGAACATGGATATATCTTCACAGCCATCTGGATGAACATGGAAATATCTACACCGCTATCTGTATGAAGATGGAAATATCTACACCGCTATCTGTGTAAACATGCATACATCTTCACCGCTATCTGTATAAACATGGAAATATCTACACCGCTATCTGCATGAAAATGGAAATATCTTCACAGCTATCTGCATATACATGGAAATAACTACACAGCTATCTCTTTACACATGGAAATAACTACACCGCTATCTGTATGAACATGGAAATATCTACACCGCCATCTGTATGAACATGGAAATATCTGCACGGCCATCTGTATGAACATATAAATATCTGCACCGCCATCTGTATTAAGATGGAGAAATCTGCACCGCTATCTGTATAAACATGGAAATATCTACACCGCTATCTGTATAAACATGGAAATATCTACACCGCTATCTGTATAAACATGGAAATATCTACACCGCTACCTGTATAAACATGGAAATATCAGCACCGCTATCTGTATGAACATGGAAATATCAGCCCCTCTATCTGTATGAACATGGAAATATCTACACCACTATCTGTATGACTATGAAAATATCTACACCGCTATCTGTATGAGCATGGAAATATCTTCACCGCCATCTGTATGAACATGGATATATCTACACAGCCATCTGGATGAACATGGAAATATCTACACCGCTATCTGTATGAACATGGAAATAGCTACACCGCTATCTGTATGAACATGGAAATATCTACACCACTATCTGTATGAACATGGAAATATCTACACCGCTATCTGTATAAACATGGAAATATCTGCACCGCTATCGGTATAAACATCCGTATTTGCTCTTAATTTATACCCAACGATGGGATGTTTCATATGATAAAAGGACCAAATACAGAATTAGTCTATATTTTTTCTGGCAATTGATCTCTGCAATAATCAATCCTCAAAGACAATCAAACCTGAAATCTATGCTACTTATTAAATAGCTTGGTTTTTAGGTTGCACGTTGCTGTGTATGCTGGCTTCATAGAAAATGCAAGTAGCAATGGCCATTTTTTAATAGTCATTAGCCTTGAAGCTCTCTTAGTTTTGAATCACATAGAAATAGAAATCAAATCTCACTAGATTTTTTTTTTTTGAAACAGGGTCTGGCTTGGTTGCCCAGGCTGAAGAGCAGGGCATGATCTTGGCTCACACCTCTGCCTCTCGGACTCAAGCCATCCTCCCACCTCAGCCTTGGATTAGCTGGGACCACAGGCGTGTGCCACCATATCCAGCTAATATTTTTATTTTTGTACCAATGGGGTTTGTCATCTTTCCCAGGCAGGCCTCAAACTCCAAGACTCAAGCAATACACCTGCCTTGAATTCCCAAAGTACTGGGTTTACAGGCGACAGCCACTACGCCCAGCAACTAAACTTCTAAAAATCAATTTTACATAAAATTATCTAAGCGTGCAAGGAAAGATAAGAAGCCTAAGGAACCAGTGAGTTGAAGAATAAATGCAGTTTAAATCATACATGTAAACAACATGATGTGATGTGGTAGGAATCATCTAACATGCTTTAAAGCATGATTAAAACGTCTTTACTTAGAAAACTGGATCTTAGTTTAGGATATCTTTAGATAAGAGTATGAAAAGTCATATCATATTGATAAGTAAAGTGCTTCCTTTGGCTAATTTTAAGGATAGGACATTTATTTTCATATAATTCATAGGAATCTTAGACTTAAAAATAAAATTTCCCTTCTCAAATCCTTACTTTCATACATTTTTTGCATTTCTTTCACTTTTGTGTTAATGGCCTATGTCTCAACATATTCTATTAAGCCTTCTGGAAACACATACTTTGTTTCCAGCCTCTTCAGAGAACCATCACTCCAATTCCTAGGCTTCTGAAGAAGCAGACCCAAGCTTATAGTTATTACATATTTCCAAATCTAGGTGACCAACAAAAATTGATACTTTTCCCATCATACCTTTAAGTTAATAATCAGGTGTATGCTGAGAGGTAAAGACCCAAGAGTGTTGGTTGTCTAATTGTGCAGCTGTATAAACAAATCTTAATGCTTGAAAATATTCAAAGGTTATTCTCACGTTGATTGTTGGTAACTATGTGTAACAACATGAAAAGAAAAAAAAAATCAAAGAATTACGTCTGAGGATAATACACAATCTCTAAGGGTAAGAAGAGCAACAAAAATTCTGCTTCAATTACCACTGAAATAATATATTTATCCTGTAAAATCTATGGTGGCTGGTTGTAAAAATTAGGCATTAGCAAACTGATAAAGACTTTTTAATGAAAACATTATGAAACATAGTTTTTAAAAAGTTAAATACACCCACACCAGTTTTTCACATTCTTTGGGCTGCTTTAATGCTGCCATTAAATAATTGATTTAGTTGTGACATAGATCCTATGTTCCATGGAGTCTACCATTCATAAAGATGCAATGTAAGGTAACAATAATATAAATTATGTGTGTGGGGGGGGAGAAGTCAAGAGTATTTTTATGTGACAGAAGTTAAGTTGTTATCAGTGTAAAATAGTCTGTTACAAATACAGGACTCTGTATGTTAGTTTCACTAACCAGAAAGAAAGAAATTACAGCAGATACACACACACACACCAAAAAAGGGAAAAGAAACAAAGCTTAGCACCACAGAAAACCACCAAACTAGAGGGATAAACAATAAGAAAGGAAGAAGTGAACAAGTAATCTAAAAAACAACTAATGAAATGGTAGAAGGAAGTCCTAATTTATCAATAATAAACTTGAATAGAAGTGGATTAAACTCTACTTAAAATATATAAAGTGGATGAATGGATTCAGATAGCAAAACCCACCTATATGCTGCCTACATGATACTTACCTCACTATTAAAGACAAATAGACTGAAAGTGAAGAGATGGAAAAATATATTTTATGCAAACAAATGAAAAGCAAGCAGGAGTAGCCACAGTCATGTCATATTTTAAAAGGCTTTAAATAAAAAAACTATATAAAAAAAGAATGTCACTGTATAATGAAATGATAAAAGGCCCAATTCAATACGAGGACATAACATATATATTACTTAGGTGTAACTATATATGTACCCAACACCAGAACAACCAGATATATAAAGCAAATATTAGATTTAAAGGTAGAGATAGACTGCAATACAATATTAGTAGGAAATTTCAACACTCCACTTTAAAAATGGACAGATTCTATGAAGAGAAAATCAACCAAAAAATGACAGACTCAAACTATACCATAGACCAAATGGACCTAGCAGGTAAAGAAGATCTCACCTGATATGGTTTGGCTGTATATCCCCACCCAAATCTCATCTTGATTATAGCTCCCATAATTCATACATGTTGTGGGAGGGAACCAGTGGGAGATAATTGAATCATGGGGGCGGTTCCCCCATACTGTTCTTGTGGTAGTGAATACGTCTAACAAGATCTGATGGTTTTATAAGGGGGAACCCTTTCACTTGGTTCTCAATTCTATTTTGTTTGCTACCATGTAAGATGTGTCTTTCGCCTTCCATCATGATTGGGAGACCTCCCCAGCCACGTGGAACTATGAGTCCACTAAACCTCTTTTTCTCTGTAAATTACCCAGTCTCGGGTATGTCTTTATCAGCAGTATGAAAACAGACTAATACATCATCCAACAGCTGCAGAATACAAATTATTCTCAACTGTACACCAAACATTCTCTAGGACCAATCATACATTATGACACATAATAAGTCTTAACAAACTTAAGAAGACAGATATCATATGAAGTATCTTTTCTGATTACAGGGATATAAAGTCAGAAATCAACAACAGGAAAGCCCTTGGAAATTTTATAAAAACATGGAAATTAAATAGCACGCACCCAAGAAATCAATAGGTCTCATTAAGACATTAATAGGAAAATTTCAAAAGTCACTGAGACAAGTAAGAATGAAAATCCAACATACCCAAACCTATGGAACGTAGCAAAAGCAGTTCTAAGAGGGAAATTTATAGCAATAAAAGCCTACACCAAAAAAGAAGAAAGATTTTCAAATCACAAAGCAAAATTATACACTTCAAGTAACTAGAACATCAAAAACAAACTAAACCCAAAATTGGTAGAAGGAAGGAAATAATAAAGCTCACAGCAGATATAAATGAAACAGACACTAAAAAATATTTCAAAAGATAAATAAGACAAAGTGTAAAGGTAAAACTGACAAACCTTTAGCTAAACTAAGACAAAAGGAGAGAAAATTCAAATAAATAAAAGATGAAAAAGGAGACATTACAACTGATACACCACAGAAATAGAAGGGATTGTAAGACATTACTCATAACTATATGCCAACAAATTTGATAATGTAGAATAAAATGAATAAATTTCTGCACACATACAACTACCCAGATTAAATTGTGAGGAAATATAACATCTGAACACATCAATAATGAGTTTGGAAATTGAATCAATAATAAAACATCTTCCATCCAAACAACAACAACAACAACCAACACCCAGGACCTGATGTCTTCACTGCTGAATTCTACCAAACAGTTAAAGAATAACTACCAATTCTCCACAAACTTTTCCACAAAAGTAATGAGGAAGGAATACTTCCATACTCATCTTATGAGGCTCGCAACATCCTGATTCTAAAACCAGACAAAGACACGCACAAAATGAAAATAACAGGCCAATATTCCTGAAGAACATAGATACAAAAATTCTCAACAAGATACAAGTGAACTGACTTCGACAGCACACTAAAAAGAGTATTCACTATAATCAAGTGGGGTTCATCCCAGGGATGAAAGGATGGCTTAACATGCACAAATCAGTAAATATGATACACCACCACAATAGAAAGAAGAACAAAAACCATGTGATCATTTCAACAGATGCAAAAAGAACACTTGACAAAAGTCAACATTCCTTTATGATAAAAACTGTCAAGAAAGTAGGTATAGGAGTGTACCTCAACGCAGTAAAGGCCATATGTGACAAACCCACAGCTAACATCTTATTTATGGTGAATAGTTAAATGCTTTTCCTCTATGATATGGAGGAAGACAAGGATGTCAACTTCTACCACTTCTATTTAGCATAGTACTGGAGGTCAGAGCCAGAGCAATTAGACAAAAGAAATAAATAAGAGGGATCCAAACTGGAAAGAAGGAAGTCAGATTGTTTCTGTTTGTAGAAAATGTGATCTCACATACATATGTATACATCTATATATATGATCATATAGATATATATGATCTCTCTCTCTTTAGGGTTCTTTCTATATATACTTATATAGAGTGAGAACCCTAAAGACTTGACCAAAAACTACTAGAAATCATAAATAAATTCAGTAAAGTTGTAGTATACAAAATCAACACAGAAAATTCAGTGGTGTTTCTATACACTAATAGTGAACTATCTGAAAAAGTCATCAAGAAAGGAATTCCATTTACAATAGCTACCAAGAAATCTGCAGATAAATTTAATCAAGGTCGTGAAAGATCTCTACAATGAAAACTATAACACACTGATGGAAAAATTTACGATCCACAAAAAATGGACACTATATACTCATGGAATGGAAGAACTGATACTATTGAAATGACCATACTAACAAAATGTCCTACAGATTCAATGCAATCCCTATCAAAATACCAATGAAATTCTTCACAGAAATAGAAAAAAATACCCTAAAATTTGTATGAAACCAGAAAAGACCCCAAATAACCAAAGCAATCCTGTGCAAAAATAACAAAGCTGGAGGCACCACACTACCTGACTTCAAAATATACTACAAAGCCATAGTAAGCAAAACAGCATGGCACTGCCATAAAGCAAACACATAGACCAATGGAAGAGAATATACAGCTCAGAAATAAATTCTCATACCTAAAGTCAACTGATTTTCCAAAAAGGAGTCAAGAGCACACACAGGGGTAAAGACAGTCTCTTCATTAAATGGTACTGAGAAGATTGGATATCTACATGTGGGATAATGAAATTAGACCCCTATCTTTTACCTTATACAAAAATCAACTCAAATGTGATTAAAGACCTAAAGGTAAGATTGAAAACTATGAAAAACTACTAGAAGATAACATGTGGGAAATTCTCTATAACTTTGGGTTCTACAAGGATTTTTTAAATGAGACGTCAAAAGCACAGGCAACAAAAGCAAAAAGAGATAAATGGGGTTTCATCAAACTAAAATGCTTTTGCACAGCAAAGGAAACTTAACAGAGTGAAAAAACAACTTACAGAATGGGATACAATATTTGCAAACTATACATCTGCTAAGGAGTTAATGCCCAGATTATATAACAAACTTAAACAACTCAACAGCAAAAACATAAATAACTTATTTAAAAATGGGCAAAACTGGGAGGCTGAGGCAGGCGGATTGCCTGAGGTCAGGAGTTTGAGACCAGCCTGACCAATATGGTGAAATCATTTCTCTACTAAAAATACAAAAATTTAGCCAAACATGATGGCGTGTGCCTGTAACCCCAGCTACTCAGCAGGCTGAGGCAGGGGAATTGCTTGAACCAGGGAGATGGAGGTTGCCGTGAGCCCCGATTGCACCACTGCACTCCAGCTTGGGCAACAGAGCAAGACTCCTTCGCAAAAAAAAAAAAAAAAGGACAAAATAAACTAAAAGAAATGCCACAAGAGAAAATATAGAAAGGGTCAAGACGAATATATAATAAAATCATGTTCAACATCACTAACCATCAGGGAAATGCAAATCAAAACCGCAATGAGATACCAGTTCACCCATTAGAATGGCTATTAGCAAAAAGGTAAAAGATAACAAGAGTTGGCAAGGAAGTGGAGAAAACGGAACACTTACGCACTGTTGATGGGGTTGTAAACTAGTACAACCATTAAGCAAAACTTTATGGAAGTTCGCTAAAAAATAAAAAATAAAAAAAAAAACAATCATTCGATCACATAACCCAGCAATCCCACTACTGGGTATATATCCATAGGAAATGAAATCATTGTGTTTGAAAAATATCTGCACTCTTATGTTTACTGTAGCACTATTTCTAATAATCAGATATGGAATCAACCTATGTGTATAAAAACAAACAAGTGAATTATATATATATAATATATATTATGTATATTATATATAATATATATTATGTATATTATATATAATATATTATGTATAATATATTATATATTAATATATTATTAATATTAATATATTATATATTAATATTAATAATATTAATAATAAATAATAATTATTAATTAATAATTATTAATAATTAATAATAATTAATATTAATATTAATATATTATTAATATATAATATATATTATATGTATAATATATATTATATATTATGTATATTTTATATATAATACATATTATGTATATTATATACATAATATATATTATGTATATTATAATATATATAATGTATAATGTATATAATATACGTTATGTATATTATATATAATATACATTATGTATGTTATGTATATTATATATTACATATAATATATATTATTATATATAATTATATATAATTATAATTATAATTATATATAATTTTATGTGTAATTATAATTATGCATAAAATTAATTATAATTATATATAATTTTATGTGTAATTATAATTATACATAAAATTATATATGTATATATATATATATATATGGACACACACACAATGAAATACTATTCAGCCATAAAAAAAGAATGAAATTCTGCCAGTTGCAACAACATGGATGACCCTGTAGGATACAATGTTAAGTGAAATAAGCCAGACACAGAAAGCAAATACCGCATGATCTCGCTCATATGTGGAATCTTAAAAAAAAAAATGTTAATAGAGAAGTAGAGTAGAATAGTGGTTACCAAACAGTGAGGAAGAAGTGGGGAGGGCAAAATGGAGATAGATTGGTTAACAGTTATGAAATCACAATTATATAGGAAGAATAAGTTGTAGTGTTCTTTGCAAAGCAGGGTGACTATAGTTAAAAGTAAAGTATTGTATATTACAAAGTATCTAGAAGAAAGGATTTTGAAATTTCTTATTAAAAAGAAATGATGAATGCATGAGGTAATTAATACACTAACTATCCTTATTGGATCATTAGACAACATACATATTCATTGAAACATCAAATTGTATCCTATAAATCTATATAATTACAATGTGAAATTTTTTTAAAAATAAATTAATGAATTAAATAACAATTTTAAAATGTTCTCAATCACCAATGCAAAGTTTAGGAGCTTTGTTCTTGACTCAGCCTTAAGACTGAAAACTAATGTGTTAGAAATATTTGTAGATCCTCTCAATTTTGAAAGAATCCTAGCTAAACTACTGAAATATAAAATATATTTTATGTAATATGCTCTTAGGTATATTCTTAGGTGAACTCTGCTTTTAGATGAAGCTTATAAAAATGAAAAACGTATCTGAAATAAAATTTTAAAGTATTTGGAAAATTACAGCTTAATCTCTTAAAGACAAATTTTCTATACAGTAACCTTTTTATGTGCTTTTGAAATGGGGTATACAATTATTTTCCCTGATGTGAGACAAAATATAGAAAGTTGGCATTTTATCTAAGAAGTTAACTTAGGAAGAAAGAGTGAGAGGCAGAGGAATGAGGGAAGAAAGGAAGGCTGATGATGGGATACCTTATCAAGTTGCCTAATGCTGTATTGGAACCTAATAGGCCTTCTAAGGAGTTTTATTACATAATGCAAGACTCCTCAATCTGGGAGGAGGAAAGGGCTTTATTTTTGAGTGGTCACAGGTTGCCCCATGGGCATAAACTCTACCAAGCTGCTAGGTTACACCTACATGAGCATCCCACCTGCTTAAGTAAGAGCAGCCACAAACTGTGGGCCATTCCAGGTAAGTGTCATATCACACCTGCACCAACTAGTCAAAGCCTGGGTCAAAGCCTGTGCAGAACTGATCGCTACAGCAGAGGTTAAAATAAGAAATGGGGCTAAGAGAGTGAAAAGCAGTGCCCATATGTATCCAAAAACAGGTTGAAGATATCTTTAGGAAGGAACAGATAATTTTTTTTATTCATACAATAACAGATGCATATGAACTCCTCGACTAGTCACCCATTCCTGTCAGCCCTTGGGCTTCATAACTAAATCATTCTTCCTTTGTAATCCAGTCCCACATTTTCAGCTATCTCTATATGTTTATTATCTTAAATATTTCTTTGCTCTATACTCTTCCCCTAGTCTTCAACCAATTTCTTTCTTTATTGTCCCAACCCACAGACTGTTATTTCCACTTCGATGTCCCATAGAAGCTTCAAGGGTTTGAAATACCTAAAAAAACAACTCATCTTTCTCCCTAAAACTCCCTCTCCTTCTCCCACTTCAAAATTTCAACTAATGGCTCCCCCTGTTATTCCCACCAGAATCCTGAATGATCCCTGTTTCTCCTCATTCACTCCATACATGTAAATCTCATTAACGTTACTTTCTAGATATTTCATGAATCCTTTCCATTCATTCTGTACTAGAAAGTGTTCCCAGTTTAGACCCTGGTGGTTGGTGGCCTCTTACCTAGGCGCGCGCTCTCTCTCTCTCTCTCTCTCTCTGTGGGTGTGGGTGTGGGTGTGTGTGTCCTGAGAATTTATTTACTTCTGGTTTTTGTTTGTTTTTTAGTATCCAGAATCTACAGGGAACTTAAATCAATTAGAAAAAAAAATAACCCAATTAAAAAATGGGCAAAGGACATGAACAAACACTTCTCAAAAGAACACACACAAATGGCCAACAAATACACGAAAAAAAAAATGCTTAGAATCACTAATCATCAGAAAAATGCAAATCAAAACACAATGAGATACCATTTCATACCGGTTGGAATGGCTATTATTAAAAAGTCAAAATACAACAGATGCCAGCAGGGCTGTAGACAAGAGGAAGTGTCTGTATATTTTTAGCTATAGCCCTACTTCAAACGTGTCCCCATTACAGCCAAAAGAGCGGCCTATCTAAAGGACTGTTCTGATCAGCTCACTTACCTGACTGAAACCTTCAGTGACTCCCATGGCCTGCAGGTCAATGCACTAATTCATGACTATAACATCTGAGATATCCTTGATCTGGCTACTGGTCTAGCCCTCTCTGACTCACGCTTTATAAACCATGCATTCTGGAACTTTTTAGTTGTTTCCCACATCAGCATGCTACTTCCCATCCATGTAGATTTGCAGAGACCTCCTCATCTTTTTAATTCCCAGTTCCCACTCTCAACATGGGCCATCTCCTACCCACACTTCAAAACCTAAGCAAAACAACACCTTCCGTGACACCTCCATGCTGAGTCAGATGCCATCCCCTTTGTATTGTAGTTCTTTGCTTGTGTGCCTTTGTCTCACTTTGTTCTCTTTAAAATAAACTCCATGAGGACAATGATCACCTGCTATTTGTGTTAATATCTGCACCTAGTGGCATAGTGTCTGGAGTATAGTAGGATCTATTTTCAAGGAAAAAAAGATTATATCTATACCAATAGACATGAATTAGCGCTTTTTTTTTAAAGATAAGCTCCCTTTGAACTAAGTCAATGTTTACAAGAAGAGTTATACTAAAAAGTTCACTTTTGCTGCTTACGTTTCATTTATTTCAGGCAATTAATTCATTGTTATTGGTAAATCGATACTTTTTATTGATACTGAAAAGAGAGAAATAAACTAATGACTATCTCTGTTAGAGTAGATTTGTTCATATCTATCAGTAAAATGTTAATTATCTGAAAGTCAATAATAAAACATAAACTGTGATCTTAAATGTTTTTTAGGGGCTCAAAAATAATTAGAATTCATGTCAGCATATAAAAAAAGATCAGAGTATTTTTAAGATATGATAAAATTTTATTTTAGTTTCTTAATAGGGATTTTTGTGACCTTATAGAGTTCAACTAATTATAATTTTAAAAATAGGATTTATAGAGTTTTAGAATTAGAAACAATTTATAGATTATTTTATTTTTCTTTTGAGGAATCAGGTCATCAGAAGATCAAGGAACACCTATAATGTCACTAGATCCTAATTTAATTTAAATTTTAGAATCCAGGTATTCTAACTCCTGTCTTGATACTATTTCTACTTTATTATGTTGCTTCCCAGGGCTTTAAAAAATAAAAGCTGGGAAATTACATTTGCTTTGCATATACAGCACCAATTATCAAATTCAGCATAAAAGCATAACATGTATACATCAAAAAGAAAACATAAAAACTTCAAATTAAAAGCATCTCAAAACAATTGAATATAATAGGGAAACCTTATACAAATGCAACACTCACCCATTAATAAAAAGAAACCAATTGGAGAAAAAAGAAATTCAATATAAACATGTTGGAATATAACCTAATTCATTTTAATCCAATGCTTCAAATTGAAAAAAATTAGCACTAGTGTTATTTTCCTTTATCATTACAATCTTGCTTTTCATTACATTATGCTATGTTTTGTATTAAACATAAAATCAATTTTTCACCTTAACACATGCTAGAAATACAGAGTCACCATATTGGAAATCAGTAGAAAGTGTCTTTGTTTCTACTTTTTTTTCTTTGAAAAAGCTTTGTGAAAAAAAATCATTTACAATGTTTAATTTTAATAACTTAAAGAATGTAATTGATTTTTGTTTGTTTTTGACATGGAGTTTCACTCTTGTCACTCAGGCTGGAGTACAATGGCATGATCTCGGCTCACTGTAACCTCCACCTCCCAGGTTCAAATGATTCTCCTGTCTCAGCCTCCCGAGTAGCTGGGATGACAGGCACTCGCCACCACACCCGGCTAATTTTTGTATTTTTAGTAGAGATGGGGTTTCATCATGTTGGCCAGGCTGGTCTCAAACTCCTGACCTCAGGCGATCCGCCAACCTCGGCCTCCCAAAGAGCTGGGACTACAGGCGTGAGCCACCGTGCCCAGCCAATTGAATAGTTTTTAACTCAGAGGATAAATGCTTGAGGGGATGGAAAGCCCATTCCTCATGACGTGATTATTTCACACTGCATGCCTGTATCAAAACATCTCATGTACCCCACAAATATATAAACCTCCTATGTACCCACAAAAATTTTATAAAATAATGAAAATATTTTAAAACTAAAAAAATTGTTTTTTATTAAGCAACTTTATTTAAATAAAATCATTCTTCCTCATCCTCAGTCCTGGGATCTACCAGAAAGAATTAGCAACATCTTAAAGATGACAAAGTGTTAAAGATAAGCTGCTATTAAGTAAAAGTGTGAAGTGTGGAGGGGACAAGCTGGATGCCTGAACCATTTTGTTCTATCTTTAGGACAGTGAAAGAGCAAGAAGCAGGGTTGGGTGGGGGACATATATTCTGTTGAGCATTGTCACCACTATATTCACTGAAATTCATCTGCATGCTTGTATGTATACTTTTGATTCGCCTGATACACTGAAAATTATATGAAATTGTTCTCTATTCTTTAGATAATTATAATCTAAGTGCTAATATGAAGCTTAGAATTTATATGAAATATGTATGCCCACAACAAGACATTTCAGCTATTTCCTAGATAATAATCTCACTTCACCCTGCACAAAACAGGCACATGATCATGTCACTCTGACCTGGTTTGAGTCCAAGGAGGCTTTTGTTTTTAAAATAATTTAGGTTAGTAGTTAAAATATGAACTTTGGGCCAGGAGTGGGAGCTCATGCCTATAATCCCAGCACTTCGGGAGGCTGAGGCGGGCGGATGACTTGAAGTCAGGAGTAGGAGACTGGACTGGCCAACATGCTGAAACCCCATCTCTACTAAAAAAAAAAAAAATAGAAAACTTAGCTGGGTGTGGTGGCGGGCACCTATAATCCCAGCTACTTGGGAGACTGAGGCAGGAGAATTGCTTGAGCCTGGGAAGTGGAGGTTGCAGTGAGCAGAGATCTTACCACTACACTCCAAAACAAACAACAAACAAAAAAATTCTAGAGTCACACTGAAAATCTTAACAACCTGCTTCTACTACCCATTTTTTTAATTTTTATTTTGACCTGATTTTAGATTGATAGCAAAATGCACAAATAACACAAAGTGCCCCCTATGTCCCTCACCCTACTTCCCCTAATGCTAACATTTTCAGAGCCATCCTTATTTTCTCTATAAAAGAGCAGAGTTCTCCTTTTAGAGATTTGGAAAGATTATTAAAAGATAAGTTACAAAATACAGTACCTGACACGTATAAAATAATAAATAAATACTAGCCATGCTTAATTATTTTGTTTTAAGTCTATATGAGTCAAGTTTTAGTAGAAATATGGGCTAGAAAAAAAAAACAGAAAGCGGGACTCTGTGATCCGACTTGGGCTTATAGAACAGACTGCACTAGTTTGTTCTCATGCTGCTAATAAAGTCATACCCAAGACCGGGTAATTTAGAAAGGAAAGAGGTTTAAGGAACTCACAATTCCACATGGCTGGGGAGGCCTCACAGTCACGGCAGAAGGCAAAAAAGAAGCAAAGGCACATCTTAAATGGTAGCAGAGAAGAAAGCTTGTGTAGGGAAGCTCCCATTTTAAAAGCATCAGATCTCATGAGACTTATTCGCTACCAGGAGAACAGTAGGGGGAACCCGCCCCTATGATTCAATGATCTCCACCTGACTCCATCCTTGACATGCGGGGATAATTACAATCAAGGTGAGATTCGGATGGAGACACAGCCGAATCATATCAATGACTAATGAGAGTTACGTCCAGAACCTAATGAAAACCTGTCTGAGGCCACATTCCCTGTAAAGCAGATTTGAGATAGAGATTTGTGTAGAGAACATTTAACTGGGTAAAATCCTAGGAACCAACAACTGTGGCGAAAAAGCTGAATTGGATAAAGGGAGTTGAGATGTGAGGCAGTCACAACAAATACCTCAGCTAATCTCAAGGGGGAGCTGAGAAGCTGGGGCGACCCTTCAGAGTTGCCCTAAATTGAGGCAGGAGTATGGAGTTTTAATACCTTTCACTGGCCATTCTTCAGATACGAGTTGTCCCCAAGGATGGACATCAGCTTGACAAGTTATTAATTAGATCTCCTGAGAATAAATTCTAGAGAGAATCAGCTGAGAGGCATGATTTGCCAACACTCCCAATAGCTGGGCAAACTTCAGTTTTGAGGGAGGATTTGGGTCACACACAAAAGTCTCCACAACCAATTATTCATGGGAAATTCTATGTAGGCAGAGCTATTTCATGGCCAGTTAATCAAAACTACATAATCTATTTGGTTAAGCAAAAGAAATTAAAAAGATAAAATAAAATCTATGTATTAACACTCAAAAGTTTTTTAATGCATTTGCCTTGCATTTCGTATGTTTTGCCTTGCCTTTTATATGTTTTGCCTTGCATTTGTTTATTTGCTTTTAAGAACCTTTAGAGAACAATAATTACTAATATAATATGAAGTAGCACAGCATAGACGAGGGAAGCTAACTCTCTCCCTTTTCCCAGAACCTGGAACAGCTAAAGATCCTAAGCATTGTCAGCTTTGGTATCTGACATAGTTTGGATGTTTGTCCCCTTCAAATCTCACGTTAAAATGTGATCCCCAATGTTGGAGATAGATGCCTCCTGAATGGCTTGGTGCTGTCCTCTTGGTAATGAATGAGTTCTTACCCTGTGAGTTCATGCGATATCTGGTTGTTTAAAAGAGACTGACACCTCCTCCCTGTCTCTCTTGCTTCCGCTCTCACCATGTGATATGCTGGTTTCCCTTCACCTTCCACCATGATTGGAAGGTTCCTGAGGCCCTCCCTGGAAGCAGGTGCCAGTACTATGCTTCATGTACAGCCTTCACAACAAGGAGCCAAATAAACCGCATTTCTTTATAAATTACCCAGCCTCAGGTATTTCTTTATAACAATGCAAATGGGCTAACAGAGTATCATTCATGGACAGTGAGTGTATTAGTCAATTTTCATGCTGCTGATAAAGACATACCCAAGACTGGGTCATTTATAAAGAAAAAGAGGTTTAATGAATTCACAGTTCCACATGGCTGAGGAGGCCTCACAGTTATGGCAGAAGGCGAAAGGCGCATCTTACATGGCAGCAGGCAAACAGCAAATGAGAACCAAGTGAAAGGCGAAAGGGGTTTCCCCTTATAAAACCATCAGATCTCATGAGACTTATTCACTACCACTAGAACAGTGTGGGGAAAACTGCCCCCATGGTCCACTTACCTCTCACTGGGTCCCTCCCACAACATGTGAATTATGGGAGCTACAGTGCAAGATGAGATTTCAGTGGGGACACAGCCAAACCATATCAGACAGTAATAACTTTCAATTAAATATAGCTAGACTTTCTGTCAGTGGGTCACAGCAGTCTAGAGAACACATTGAAAAACTCTGGGAACAGCAGATATAGAGGTCAGATCTAGAGATTTTTAACAAAGTTTAGTGCTACAATGCATTGGTGACCACAGACAAAAGGTGTCTGTTGTTGTTATAGTTTGTTTTCTGTCTTGTTTTTCATCATGGGAGGACAAAAAGAAAAAATGGGGGCAATGGTGAAGGAGAAATGAAAAAGACCTGCTTTTCTATGGGTGGAAGCGACTAAACGAGAGAATAAATTTGGATCACACAACAAATGCAAATCAAGTTAGAAGCATGAAAGGCATGATTAAGGCCATGGTTCTAATAGAGATCAGCCAGCGGAACCAGGATCATGCCACACCGAGAGAGGCTGCAGAGCCATTGCCTTCTCTCCTGTCAAAGCTAAATTAATGAAATGGAACTCACAGAAGCACTATGTAATCAAATATTGGTGGGACACAAGCAAATTCTTAAAAAGTTTCATTGATCAGTGATAATATCTTTTGGTGTAAATATCTCCTCAAAACATTTCAGGAAAAAAAATAAAGCTATAATTTTACTTTAGAAATATTTAACTTTGTTATACTAGTTTACTTATTTTTTACCTAATACTTCTGATATATTGTTATGTAGGTTAAAGATGCTCGATTCATGCCACTGTGGAAACCACACATAATTTAGGCAATAATGCAAATTCTTTTCAAATTCTTTTATCAGTGTATTCACTTTATTTTTATTTCAAACACAATACAAAATTACAGGATGCTATCAAAGTGATGCTACAAAACCCCACTAAAATTTTTTCAATTCTTCAAATCACACACTTACACACACACACACACACACACCACATGCATTCCCCGTACAGACCTTTTTTTGGGGGGCCTGAGTAAATAATTGCATTTTATTTTCAATTTTTCATTTTGAAATAATTAAAGACTTACCAAAAATGTTGCAAAACTACGTGCCTTTTTGAAGTAAAGTCTTGAAAAAGTTGTTTGGTATATCCTTTATAGTAATAAAAGAAAACACGTGTATATTCTGTTGATTAAAGGCATGCTGAGATCGTCAGACATGTGATTTCATCAGAGACACCAATATAGAGCGCAGCTGTAACGACATCCTAAGAGTGTTCTAACTGAAATGTGTTGGAAGAAGGTTCTAATTTTTTTCAACCCTTCTCAAGTTGGCACTCAGCAGATTTCCACTCTATAAAAGTAACTCCTGCTCTGCAACTAATGTTCACAGATAAGCTCCAAACATATTTACAGCTCCATTTAAGTATAATGTACACACAGTAAAATTCACCCTTTTCAATGTGCAATTTAATGGGTTATGGCAGATGAATATCATCATTTGACCACAATCATGATCAAGATACAGAAAATCTGCATCATCACAAAACGTTTTCTTTTGCTGTTTTGCATTTGATCTTTTCTCCATTCCTGAACACAGGCAACCACTAATCTGCTTCTGTTTCTACAGTTTGCATTTTCTAGAGTATCCTATTAGTGGAATGATACATTGGTGTCTTTCATGTCTAGCTTCTTTCACTGAGCATAATGCTTTTGATATTCATTTATATTGCTGTTGTATCAGTTTGCTCCTTTTTATTGTTGAGTGGTACTCCATCTACAACTGGTTTATCCATTTACAAGTTGATGGACACATCTGCTATGAACTTCAAGGATGAGGCTTGGTACGGATATGTTTTTATTTATTTTGAGTCGCAGTGGAATTATTTGGCTATATGATCAGTACTAAGTTTAACATTAAAAGAAACTGCCAAACTGCTTTCCAAAATGTCTGTACCATTTTGAAGTCCCACTAGCCAGGTGTGAATAGCAATTCTTCACATCATGTGGTATGGTCAGTTCTGCTCGTGTCAGCCACTCCAGTGGGTGTACAGTGGTACCTCAATGTGGTTTTAACTTGAATTTCCCTGATGACGGGTAATGTTAAGTATCTTTTCATTTGTGTATTGGACACCATCTCTTTTTAAATTAAAATATCTGTACAAATATTTGGCCCATTTAGGTCAAAATATTACGTTAAATGAGTTATTTGTGTTTTGTTATTTAGTTTTTTAGTTATGTGTACATTCTAGATGAAAGTTCTTTATCAGACATATTTAAAATTATTCTGTCCCAATCTGTGGTTTGCCTTTTCATTTTTTGATGCTATGTTTTAAGTTGCAAAAGTCTTAATTTCATGAAGTCCAACTTACTATTTTTTTCCATTTTCATCCATCCTTTTCTTATCTAAAAAATTTTTAGCTATAGTAAGATTATTAAAAATTTTTCCTATTCAGTAAGCTTTATACTTTTTATATTTACATTATGTATAAAATACATGTTGAGTTAATTTGAGGATATGGTGTGAGGTAATTCTGAAGTTCATATTCTCCATTTAATATCCAATTTTAATAGTACCATCTTTATAAAGACATTGATTTCCTTATTGAAATATTTTGGCAACTTTGGCCATGTAAGGCAGGATATATTTCTAAATTATTTATTCTGTTTCACTGATATATATGTCTTCTTCATGCCAGTAAGTTTACTGTACTGTTTAGTGTAGCTTTACAATATGTCTTGAAATTTGGAAAGTTTTCCAACTTTATTCTTCTTTCTAAAACATGCTCTGGCTATTCTAGGACTTCTGCATTTAAAAAAAAAAATTAGAATCAGCTTTGTAATTTCTCCAAAAAGGCCTATAGGTTTGACTGGGATTGTGCCAAATCTGGAGATCAGTTTCAGAAGAATTATCATCTAATAAGTATGACATGTATATTTACCAATGAACTTGATACATATTTCTACCTATTCAATCTCTCGTATTAGTGATTTAGAAATTTTGGATCAGCATACCTTTTATTAAATTTATTCTGAATTATTTTATTATTTTTGAGGCTATTATAAGTTAAATTGCTTACATAATTTTATTTTCTAATTGGTGTTGATTGTGTATAGAAACACAATTGATTTTATTTATTGATCTTTCATCCTACAACTTTGTTAAATTCACTTCATACCTCTAGCACACTTCTGCAGATGCCTAAGGATTTTCTATGTATATGTTGACATCACGTGAGAATAGTATTTTTCTTTCTTCCCAACTTGGGTGTCACTTATTTCTTATTTTCTTTTCTTTTCTCTTTATTTCTTTCTTCTTTCTGTCCATTCCTCCTTCCTTCCCTTCTTTCTTTCTCCCTGTTTTAGAATCAGTTTTGTAATTTATCCAAAAGGACCTATAAGGTTTCATGGGAATTCCACTGAATCTAGAGATCAATTTCAGGAGAATTATCATCTCATAAGTATTAAATATTTATCAATGAACTTGGTATATATTTCCACTTATTTAATATTGAATGCAATACTTTAAAGAACTAGGGAGAGAGGACATCATTGCATTTTTCATAATCTTATGTAGAAAGTATTAAGGCTTTCACCATTTTAAGTAAGATGTTTGCTATAGATTTTTTGTAAACACATAATCAGTTTGAAAATGTACTTTTCTATCCTCAGTTTGCTGGGAGTTTTTAATTTAAAAAATGTGTTACATTTTGTAAATTCCTTTTTTGCATCTATTGAGAGTGTCACGTGATTTTTCTTTTTTCTGTCAGCATGGTAGATTTTCAGTTGTTGAAACCAACTTGAGATAAACCCCACTTGGTTAAAACACATTATCATTTTTAAATATTCCTAGACTCAATTTGCTAATATTGTATTAAGAATGTTGCATCTAAGTTCATAATGGTTATCAGTCTGTCATTTTTGAGTTGTGAGATCTGTATTTGTTTCTGATATCGAGAGAATCCACGTAAAACATCTACTTCTGTCATCAGTAATAATCTGACCAGGGATAACACCAACAGTTAGAGAGGAACCTGTCATTACCTGTGGCAGCAGAGATATCAGAGATTCCAAAAAGAAAAGCAAGGTTAAAATTTCAAATATAATCACATGAAATTTCAGAAAGCCAGGGGATAGAAATATAGGAGAGCAAAATCTTAGAGGTCAAAACAAGTAGTTAAGTACTGCACATGATAATAAAAAGTAAAATCTTTTCCTAAGGCAGAGCCTGGCTGCTGCCTAGCTTCTTTGACAATTCTTGGTAGGCTTTCATGGCTTTATAAGGGCTTATACTTTAGGTAAAGTTATAGTCAGGGAAACGGTGGGTGTAGGTTGGCTCTGTAGAAATGAAGCATTACAGGAGCACTGCAGTGAGAAAGAAACTGATACTGATGATACTTCGGTCACACTAATAATACATGCTAATGATAATCATAGCAATCATGGTAATGACAGAAAATATATATATAATATTAACATGCTTCTATTTGCACATATACATATGTGAATAGAAACATTGATTTAAAGACATGAAAGTATAGAAATAGCCTACACCTGATAAAGATATGCTCATACACAATAACAAACCTCAGTATAAACAGAGATTTTGATGTATCACAGAATTCTGCAATAGATCACAATTTTGACACTATGGGAAGTGTCATTTTCAGAACTTTTCTTTATCTCCATTATCTCCATTCTCTATTTCCAACATTCCTGGAGACTGAACTCAAGGATCAGTAAATATTCTCAACCTTAACCATAGCAGACTTCATTCATCCCATATATGCTTGTTATTTTTCCCCATTGACAGAAGGCATTGTACCATGAAATATACAACATATCTCTGACACACCTGACGAAAACAAATGGGGAAAGATTGACTATTTAATAAATGGTGATGGGAAAACTGGCTAGCCAAATGAAGAAAGCTGAAAGTGGACCCCTTCCTTACACCTTATAAAATAATTAACTCAAGATGGATTAAAGACTTAAACATAAGATCTAAAACCATAAAAACTCTAGAAGACAACCTAGCCAATACCATTCAGAACATAGGCATAGGCAAAGACTTCACGACCAAAACACCAAAAGCAGTGGCAACAAAAGCCAAAATTGAGAAATGGGATCTAATTAAACTAAAGATAGCTTCTGCACAGCAAAAGACACTATCATCGGAGTGAACACACAACCTACAGAGTGGGAGAAAATTTTTGCAATCTATCCATCTAACAAAGGGCTAATATCCAGAATCTACAAGGAACTTAAACAAATTTACAAGAAAAAAACAACCCCATCAAAAAGTGGGAAAAGGATATGAACAGACACTTCTCAAAAGAAGACATTTATGCGGCCAATAAACACATGAGAAAAAGCTCATCATAGGCTGGGCGTGGTGGCTCACGCCTGTAATCCCATCACTTTGGGAGGCCAAGGCGAGTGGATCACAAGGTCAGGAGTTTGAGACTTGCCTGGCCACTATGGTGAAACTCTGTCTCTACCAAAAACACACAAAAAAACTTTAGCCAGGCGTGGTGGTATATATCTGTAATCCCAGCTACTCAAGAGGCTAAGACAGGAGAATTGCTTGAACCCATTAGGTGGAGGTTGCAGTGAGCCGAAATTGTGCCACTGCACTCCACCCTGGGTGACAGAGTGAGGCTGTCTCGAAGAAAAAAAAAAAAAAGCTCATCACCCCTGGTCCAATGAGATACCATCTCGTGCCAGTTAGAATGGCAATCATTAAAAAGTCAGGAAACAACAGGTGCTAGAGAGGATGTGGAGAAATAGGAATGCTTTTACACTGTTGGTGGGAGTGTAAATTAGTTCAACCATTGTGGAAGACAGTGTAGCAATTCCTCAAGGATCCAGAACTAGAAATATCATTTGACCTAACAGTCTCATTACTAGGTACACATCCAAAGGATTATAAATCATTCTACTATAAAGACACATTCACACATATGTTTATTGCAGCACTATTCACAAGAGCAAAGACTAGGAACCAACCCAAATGCCCATCAATGATAGACTGGATAAAGAATATGTGGCACATATACACCATGGAATACCATGCAGCTATAAAAAAGGATGGATTAATGTCTTTTGCAGAGACATGGATGAAGCTGGAAACCATCATTCTCAGCAAACTATCACAAGAACAGAAAACCAAACACCACATGTTCTCACTCATAAGTGGGAGTTGAACAATGAGAACACATAGACACAGGGAGGGGAACATCACACACTGGGGCCTGTCAGTGGGTAGGAAGGAAAGAGGAGGGATAGCATTAGGAGAAATACTTAATGTAGATGACGAGTTGATGGGTGCAGCAAACCACGACAGCACATGTATACCTATTTCACAAAACTGCAAGTTCTGCAAATGTATCCCAGAACTTAAAGTGTATGTATGTGTGTATATATATATACACACAAATGTAAATGTAAATGTAAATAAATTGAAAATGGTAAAAATAGAAATATGTTTCCTACACAAATAGCGACATAATAAAGCAAGATAGAATGTATGTTTGAGTTAAAAAAAATTGCTTAGAAGACAACTTGAATTCCATTCCAAGGAACTAGTTTTCAAAAGTTTACAACCAGATTTCAGTTTGGCAAAAGGCAACAATGCTGTTTTGAAAATAATTTCTGAAAAGAGCTTCCCCAGCAGTTCCAAATGGCAGTCCTGATACAAGGAAGTAGGGGCAATTTTGTTACCACCAGGAACACTGAATTTATTTTCAGACCTTGAAATTCTGGGAGGCCCTCAAATAATAATCAACTACAATATTTTACTTTACATAGAAATATTGTTTTAATGTTAATATAAAAGCTTGTATATGAACTAAAATTGTCAATCTGCCACTTTTAAGAAAGAAGAATCCATTATGTCCCTAATCTATAGTGAGTTGATATGTTCCATAAGCAGTTCTGGAAGGAGGCTACACTTAGAGCATAAATTGGTATAGATCGCTTTGCTCTCACAGATAGCGACACAATATTTTCTGCTGAATGGGAAAAAGTTTGAAGGCATAAATCAAGATAAAGCAATCATCTGACAAAGAATTACAAAGAGGCCCCATACCTTTTTCTTAGTGAACTCCGTGTGACACATTGATTTTCCACTGAAGATAAAAGCCAAAATCATGTGTCATCAATAGAAAGCAAGCAAAACTATTTGGTTCAATATGTTATGGTACTTAATGAAAAAAAACTTGCAGAGAAAAGACAAATCTAAAATGTTGCACATGATTCAAACAAGTCTGGATCAGAAGAGACATTTCAGAGGTCACTGCTAGAGAGTCGAGGATACATTAGAGAGAAATAAACTCCTGCTTTTTTGTTTATCTACTTACATACACAGATACTGTCTGATGAAGATGATTGATATCAGGTATGGTATTTGATGGTATAGTCATTTACAAAATAATTCATCCCTTATGATCTAATGCAATTTTCTTCATATTACACGTGTATATTTAAATACTTCCTTGTGAAGTGGAGGCTAGCCAGGCTGCTGTTAGCATATCCAGTACATTTCTGCAAATTCCAAAATGGCAAATCCCACAGTTGAAATTTCAACCTCTCTAGCGTCCCTCGGCTGGAGTGCATAATCACGGCAAAAGTCTGCAACATCAGAGGTGGCCGCCACAGACACAAAGTCTATGTTTCTCATTCCATTCTACCAAATCTAGTCAGCAGTCTGGGTGAGGGGGCTTGGCAGTATCTATGAGCAGAAAGCATTCAAATGGCTGGTATATGTGCTTCTGGGGAAACTAAGGGGAAAAAAGAGAGAGGGAGGGAGGGAGGGAACAAGAAAGAAGAAGGAAACTCAAGGAGAGAGGAAGGGAAGGAGGCTGGCAAGAAGGGATGGAGGGAGCAAGGGAGGGAGGAATAAAGGAAGGAAGTTACACCAAGTTTCAAAACTGGCCACGGACTGAGAAGGATTAAGAGACAAACGGAATTGAAAGCATTTATGTTCATACTCGGTATTTTTCTTACCCATTCTTGCAAATTAGTAATTTAAAAATTTTCATTTCCACAAATCCACGTGTTTTCTTGTTCCTCTCTCTCCGCTCTTTTTCCTTCTTTCCTTCCTGACTTTCTTCTTTCTTTTCAACATAGGTTATATAAATGTGTGAGAGCTATCACTAGTCTACATTAATCATCAGGATTTCCCTGTATATTTCCAATTAAGATGACCCATAATAATATTCTACTGTAATTTTGGAGGGTCCAAAATACTAGATGGCATTTAGTGTTTTGGAAATCATGACAAGTCTAACAGGACTTTAAAAAACCTATCAAGACATCTGATGTGTTTTCTTGCCCATACACTCTTTAATGAGGTCTGCTTGACCCTTTCTTCTTCCCTTCTCTAGTCATGGGTTCTTCACACTGAAAACTAAGCTTTGCATCAGTGTTTGACGAACAGGTGACATAATAAACTGCAGTTACATTTTAAATTCAGCTCAAGATGGTAGATGAGAAATCTAAGATTGTGAAGTGAGACTTAGCATGCTGTTCAGTATGCAACAAATCTGAGTGTTGCTCACACAGGATTCATACCAACAGGCTCCTTCCAAAACCTTTCAATGCAAATTCTAGCAAATGCACACTTGGAAGAAAAATGTTCCATGAAGTTGTATATGTAAATTTATACTTTCAGCATTTATGTATATAATTTCAGGGGAAGTGGGATCAACTTAACATTATTAAACATAGTCCAATGATACTTACAACATAACTTCAGAAACATTTTATTACTAGAAGTATTTTAAAAAGGATGTACCATTTAGGATTTAAGACACACCCCACAAATGAAAAAACAAATGAGATTATAAACAACATTTTTTAAGAAAATTATGCCATCTCTTTCACTACAAAATCCTCCTGGGGGAAAAATATCTTTTCCTTCATTATTAAAGGATGTTATCAGAGCACAGTGGAATTCTTTCAGATTTAGTCAGAAGGTTCTCTGGAGTTGAGAGATCTATTGGAGAATATTTTCTTTGAAAGTCCATGTCCTTTCCCCAGGCCTACATCATATATAAATAAACATTTCAGAAAAGGGGCCATGTTAGGAAAAAGTGGGTTGAAGATTGTAAGACCTGGTTCCTGGGTGCCAAATAATTCACAAGTTGGAATAAGCTGGGTTTCTGTAACACTTCTCTATGACTGCCATTGATACTGAACTATGCCAAGGCACTAAGTCCTACCAAGGAAAAGCCGGAGGAAAACAGGTGTAAGAAAACGTTTCCTGTCAGTGTGTCCAGAGATAGCATGAGTCAACAGCGGCTCCTCATGAAGCCATCGATTCGTAACACTGGAGTATCTAGAATGCATCTGGGTCGAATTATTAAAAAGAAAGTTCTTCTCAAGCTAGTTGTAATGGTAGCTACTTTAAAAAATTAATGTTCTGCGATTCTGATAAAAACCTATGTGGTGAACCAACAATAAAGGCGGCTGGAGATATTGGTATGAAATAGTTATTTTTCCTTATATACCTGGACGTTCATATAAGAAATTATACTTTTGGAAGGTCTGTCATATTCTCAGTGTATAAGAGTTGAATCATTTTTAGAAGTTATTGTCAGAATTTTGCTTTAATAGTGCAATAAAGTGTGCATTCTCTCTCTCTCATTTTCATTCAACAGCCTCTACAAATTGAGCCTGGCTCAAAGGTCTTTCCCTCTTGGAATATGACTCCTCCCCTGTCCCTCTACATAGGCTGTTCTATAACAAATTATTTTGCTGTCTTGATTTTTCAGAGACCTCATGCTAGTAGTAGAGAGCCAGGAGAAAGTGAGATGTCCTATATAAAAGGCCTGCTAGAAAAAGAAATCAGCACTGAGTTCTAAGGATACTGAACAACTTTTTAAAAAACAAGCAAGCCATATTAAACACATTAGTTACAACCAAATTAGATAAAACCATGAAAATTATCCAAGAAGAAAAAGTACATCACCTGTCTAGGTTTAAAATTGCTGAAGGCTGCCATCCAAGGACCATCTATGATAACAAATACAGCAGTCTGTATTGACACAAAGTTTTAGTGATAGACGTAATTACATTCTTCTGCTGGTGGTGTTCTAGAATAAATGGAATATCTGCTGATCAAATCTGAATGCATCCCATAATATTAGCATGTAGGATCCCAGATCTGCAGGCACTATCTCTTTCTCAGATCTACACTTTGAATATTATGTTAGTTAAAATGAGAAGTATGTTAGAAAATGTCTTTTACAAAAGAAATATTGGCTGAGTATGGCGGCTCATGCCTGTAATCCCAACACTCTGGGAGGCCAAGGTGAGAAGATCTCTTGAGCTCAAGAATTTGAGACCAGCTTGGGCAACATATCTATAAAAAATTTTAAAACTTAGCCGGTGTGGTGGTGCACACCTATAGGCACAGCTACTTCAGAGGCTGAATCAAGAGGATCACTTGAGCTTGGGAGTTTGAGGTTGCAGTGAACTATGAACATGGCACTGAACTCCAGTCTGGGCAACAGAGTGAGAACTTGTCTTCAAAAAAATAAAAAAGAAGAAAAAAATAGGAAATATTGTGTTCACATCTGCTATGGTACTCTTTCTTATATAAACTATTTCTTTGCAGTATTCTAGAGGATTTAAGACAAATTTACCACTGAATAATTTCATATGGTATATTATTGCATTAGTATAGTATGTTATTATATAATTAGTATAAGTGACCAGTGCTGCAACAACCACATTCCAAAAAGTATTGTGATCCTCCAAAATTACAATGTCTAAATGACATTATTCTCCTTCATGAGACCATTATACCTTAATTTTTCAGCACCATGAAAATCTACAAATGCCCTCTAAAATATATTTAGAAAACGTGGGGAAAAAATAGATACAGTTTCAGAAGATACATATATTTTGAAAATTAGCCTTTTTGGAATAAATTATTCTTTATGACATATAAATAAACACATTTTTCAGACTGGCGGGGTAACATTTGCATCAGTCAAAATAATTAGATTACTAAAACCTGTAATCTTATTAGAAAAATGGTTTATTCAGAGAATCATTGGAATTATTAGCCTTCAAGCTGCTATAGATTGAATCTGATCAAAATAATTAAGATAATATTATTTCATTTTTCAGTATAATATCTCCTTAGTATTTTTGTTTCTTATTTAATATGTGATTATATTTACTTCTGTGAATAATATGGATGAAGATCGTTACAGTGTCAAGATCACTGGGTTCAGAGCACAGAAACCTCAAGTCTATTCTTTTTTCTTAAATACCTGTAAGACTTTAAAGAAGACAGAGTTTCTGGACTCTAATTTCTCTATCTGTAGAATAAATGGGTTAGACCAAATAACTCCTTTCTGCTTATAAATTTTCTAATTATATGACTGAGCTTACACCTGGAAAACAGTCTATCTCCTGTATAAATTAATGATAGAAATGAAAACCACCACGTTTCATGAAATTAACCACATAAATATCAACATCAACTGCTCAGAAGGACTTAAGTGCAAGTATCACAGGAATTCTGAAGCACAGAGAACTAAATATAAGAAATGTAACACTCTTCGTATTTTCAAAGAAGATTTTAATAATATATGTAAACACAGTAGCCTGTTCATAAGAAAAAAGAAAAGGGACGTCTTAGCATATTCAGGGTTCAACCAAAACTACTACTGGAATGTAAATCAAAGTAATATTCACCTAACTGTCATAATTGGCATGAATAATTTTAAGTAAAACACTTTTATTTGATATTAAATGTGAACAATAAGCCAAAACAGAGAAAATTAATAAATTGATCATTTATTGAAACTGAAATAAAAATATATAATTATTGAAGTCTCTTATATACATAAACCAATCATTGCTTAAATGAGCTGACATACTAGCTCCATAGTTTTATGTCACTAAGGAACTCTTTTGAACACAATAAAGAAACCAGAATTGAGCACAAAGAATGATGAACTGGGAAGTTCATGGCTTTCTATCTACTAATTAGGAGTACAATCATTCAGTCAAACAGCCACTCAACAAACATTTAGCATACAGCTTCTGGATACCAGGTACTGGTGTAGGTGCTAGAGCAACAAGGAAATAGTCCCTGCATTCAGTGAGCTCACAGGCAAGTAAACAAGTAAGTATAAAGACTGCATGACTGATTGGGAGCGGTGGTTCATGCCTGTAATCCCAGCACTTTGGGAGGCCAACGTGGGCAGATCACGAGGTCAAGAGATCGAGACCATCCTGGCCAACATAGTGAAACCCCGTCTCTACTAAAAATACAAAAATTAGCTGGGCACGGTGGTGCACGCCTGTAGTTACTTGGGAGGCTGAGGCAAGAGAATCAGTTGAACCTGGAAGGTAAAGGTTGCAGTGAGCTGAGATCACACCACTGCACTCCAGCCTGGTGACAGAGTGAGACTCTGTCTCAAAAAAAAAAAAAAAAAAAAGACTCCATGATAAATGTGTATCTACAAAGGGCACAAAGGAATGAGTAGCTAATCCCCAAAGCCATATGGAGCAGTCAGTATAAGCTTCAGGAAAAGAAACTGAAGTAAAAAGCTAACCTGAATCTGAAAAAAATGAGTAGGTATTTTCCAAGCACGTTTCAGGGGAAAAGTTGCAGGATGCAGAAGTCCTCCCAAGTACAAAAAGAGAATGAACTCTGGACAACTGGCAATTTATGGCACACAGGAATCAGTAAATGTAGGGATGAGAGGCACACAGAAACATGGGCAAAAACAGGAATTTTGACTTTATTCCATAAATCATGGAAAGCCACCAATGGGTTTTAAGTAATAAAATACTAAGACCAGGTTTGCATTTTAGAAAGATCAATTTGATTTCAGTGAGGAGGTCCAAAAATGAGAGCAGCAAGGCCAGATAGAAGTCCTGCTGCAACTAGCTATGGTTAGAGATGCAGACCAAAACTAAGGTGAAATCATTTAGAAGAAAGAACGTGGATATAAGAGCCATTGGTTTGGCCTCTCCACATCATTTTTTTAATTTTATTTTCATTTATTTATTTATTTATTTTTTGAGACAGAGTCTCGCTCTGTCACCCAGGCTGGAGTGCAGTGGCGTGATCTTGGCTCACTGCAAGTTCTGCCTCCCGGGTTCACACTATTCTCCTGCCTCAGCCTCCCGAGTAGCTGGGACTACAGGCACGTGCCACCACGCCCAGCTAATTTTTTCTATTTTTTAGTAGAGATGGGGTTTCACCATGTTAGCCAGGATGGTCTCGATCTCCTGACCTCGTGATCCACCCACCTCGGCCTCCCAATGTGCTGGGATTACAGGCTTGAGCCACCATGCCCAGCTGGCCTCTCCACATCTTTACTGTTATACTGATAACATGGGGATGAAAATAAATATTATTTGTATTTAAACTATTATTGTTATGTGAAAATTAAACAAATAACATACTATGATAACATCGGAGGTTCAAGAAATATTAAGTCTTGAAAATAGGAAAGATGAAAGGAAGGAAACAGGGAGTGGGGAGGAAAGTAGGAGAAAGGAGAGAATATAGGAATGAGAGAGGAGGAAAATAATAAGAAAGAAGTAGAAAGCTAGGTACGGTGGCTCATGACTGTAATCCCAGCGCTTTGGGAGGCCGAATCAGGCAGATCACAAGGTCAGGAGTTCAAGACCAGCCTGGCCAATATGGTAAAACCTTGTCTCCACTAAAAATACAAAAATTAGCTGGGTGTGGTGGCAGGCACCTATAGTCCCAGCTACTCGGGAGGCTGAGGCAGGAGAATCACTTGACCCTGGGAGGCAGAGGTTGCAGTGAGCTGAGATCACACCACTGCACTCCAGCCTGGGTGACAGAGAAAGATGCTGTCTCAAAAAAAAAAAAAAAAGAAAAAAAAAAAAAGAAAGAAGTAGAAAAAGATATAGTATTTCTTAATCAGCAGAAGCTACTCTTATTTTTCAATACTCTACCTTTCTAATGTATCACTGACAAGGAAAGGTCTTGAATAATTGACTGAAGTCAGAATAGGTAAGGCACTCTACCTGTGGATACATGAGAGGCCTTAAAAAGTTCATGGAAAATGTATATTATGAAAAAAACTATGCAAAGGTTTCAATTTTGGCAGCAAAATAAACTCATACTAATTTATTATAGCATGTTTGAACAGGATCTAGTTTGAGACAGTAAGAAGGAGTAGACATTAGTTTGAAAAGAGCCCCTAGCAGAGCAATGTAAATTCTGCTAAAATTGAAGCAAGAACAAACATTAGATTATGATGAAGCTTGAGTGAAAGAATGGTGAAATCACTGATGCTTTACAAGAAGCTTGAGGGGACAATGCACCAAAGAAATCAGTAGTTCACAAGCGGACAGCTTTTCTAAAGAAGAAACGAGATGATGCGGAAGATGAAGTCCACAGGGACAGATCATCCATATCAATTTTCAAGGAAAAAAATTAATCTTGTTTGTGCCCTAATTGAAGAGGACTGATAATCAACAGCACAAACAATAGCCAACATCGTAGACATCTTAATTGGTTCAGCTTACACAGTTCTGACTAAAAAATTAAAGTTGAACCAACTTTCCACTGCATGGGTGCCAAAAGTGTTGTGCTCAGATCAGCTGCAGACAAGAGGAGAGCTCTCAATGGAAATTTTAAAGAACTAGGGTCAAGATCCTGAAGGATTTCTTTGAAGAATTGTAACAGAAGATAAAACATGGCTTTCCCAGTATGATCCTGAGGGCAAAACACAATCAAAGCAATGGCTACCAAAGGTGGAAGTGGTCCAGTCAAAGCTAAAGGGGATCACTCAAGAGCAAAGGTCACGGCAACAGTTTTTTGGGGACATTCCAGGCATTTTGCTTGTTGACTTTGTGGAAGGTCAAAGAACAATAATATCTGCATATCATGAGAGTGTTTTGAATAAGTTAGCCAAAGTTTTAGGGCAAAATACCTGGGAAAGCTTTAGCAGACAGTCCTCTAACACCACAATGTTTCTGCTCATTCCTGTCATCAAGCAAAGGCAATTTTGTGAGAGTCTCAATGGGAAATTGTCAGGCATCCACCTTACAGCTCTGATTTGGCTCCTTCTGACTTCTTTTTGTTTCCCAATCTCAACAAATGTGGAAAGGGCACCCATTTTTCTTAAGTTAATAATGTATAAGAGACTGCATTGACATTGTTAAGTTCCCAGGACCATCAGTTCTTTAGGGATGAAAACCGAAGATCACATTTTCAATGTTTATCTTTTAACTTCATTTTTCCACAAACTTTTTGAAGTTTCTCCATACAAATGTCTCCATACAAATGAGCACTTGCAAAATAAGCAGAGAGTCTCATTCAATGGACAGAAAGTTCTGTGCCATCTAAAAATTATCTTAAGCAAGTTCAATGTGTAGCAACAGACTGTATTGATAAATATCAGTTAGGTTGACTTCTGCAATGACCATGATGGAGTAACAAGAACTAGACTTTCTCTCCCTCCTGAAACAACCAAAAAAATGGCCAAAATGTATGCCACAAAAGTTTGCAAGACCCTGTAAAGTCAGTCTCAAACAAGGTGAGCCTATCAACTGCCCTAATTTATGCCTGGAGAAAGTTTTCCAGCCCACTACTCCAGGAGAAAAGCCCAAGAGGAGCCCATCGTTCTCCCTGAGCTGAGGGGACAGAGCTGAGAGTCCACAGAAACCATGTTGACATGAGCTCTCAGGACAAGGTTTCCGAGAAGAAGGGGCTGCACAGAAAGAGAACTCCAGAGCTCTGCAAAGGGTCCCCCTAAAGTACATAGCTAAGTAATTGTTAGGACAGGCCTAGAGAAAAGTACCTACGGTTGGGGAAACAACACCCAGATAAGATGAAAAGTAACAGTACACATGCTCACCAAGGTCCAGTAATAGTGCTTATTTTATCAGCCAAACCAGGAACACCTCAAGATTCCCAGGGATACCCAGAAGGATCTTGCCTCACTAGTTGGGAGTGATTAGCTCTAAAATGAGAACTGGTCTGATCCCACCTAATGAATTTTTAAAGCAAGACCAAAAAGAGTCAAACTCTTTCCAACTAAACTTAAATACATACCAATACAAAGATCAAGAATATTTATATATACTTCCAGCACTCAATAAGATAAAAGTCACCATATCTGACATCCAGACACAGTTTAGCAGAGACACAACAGTAACAACAAAAGACAGAAGAACGTGGCTCATAATAAGGAGAAAAATCACTGAGTCAGAACTGATCCAGAGTAAATCAAGGTGCCAGAGTTATCAGTTAAGAACATTCAAATGCTTATTGAAACAGTATTCTATATGTTCTAAAATAGAGACATGCAAGATACACTAAAGGAGGCTGGGCGCAGTGGCTCACGCCTGTAATCTCAGCATTTTGTGAGGCCGAGGCAGGTGGATCACGAAGTCAGGAGTTCAGGACCAGCCTGACCAATATGGTGAAATCCCATCTCTACTAAAAATACAAAAATTAGCGGGGCATAGTAGCATGCGGCTGTAGTCCCAGCTACATGGTAGGCTGATAGCACGTTAGTCATTAAAGAAGAAAAGATAGACACCTCTCAAAATAAAATATATAGAGAAAATAAACTTTTAAAAAACATGAACAGAGCAATAGTAGACAGTAAATTTCAAGTAACTGAATTTACGTGTAATCTCAGTTCCCAAAGGAGAGGAGAGGGAAGATGTGAAAACATTTGGGACTTTGAGTCAGGCAAAGCTTTCTTTGATATGACCCCACAGCATGATTTATATAATAATATATTGATAAGAAGAACTCATCAAATTTAAAAAAAAGAATCTGCTCTTCAAAAGAATCTATTAAGAGACTGAAAAGACAAGCTGCAGGCTGGGAGAAAATATTTGCAATTCATATATCTGATGAAAGGCTTGCATCAAAAATATATTTTAAAAGCTCAAAATTTAATAATGAAAAACAAACAACCCCATTTAAAACTTGGGTGAAAGACTGGAACAGACATTTCAAAGTAGACATTTGTTTGGTAAATAAGCACATATGCTCAACATAATTAATGCTTAGGGCAATGCAAATTAAAACCAAAATGAGACGCCACTATCTATTTTTAAATAGCTAAGATTAGCATGACTGATAATAGCCAAGCACTGGCTTGGATGTGGAGAAGCTGAAACTCTCATACACTGCTGATGGGAATACAAAAAAGTGTAACCTTTGAAAAACAGTTTAAGAGTCCCTTAAAAAGTTAAACATACTTCTGCCGTAAGACTCAGCCATTGCACTCCTGGGTATTTACCCAAGAGAGATAAAAGTAGGTGTTCATATAATGATATCAACACAAATGTTCATAGCACATGTATTCATAATAGCCCAAACTAGAAACAGTCTAAATATCAATCAATACATTAATGAATTAACTTGCTTTATCCGAATTAATTATGGATACATACTATAACATGAATGAATCTCAAAATAACTATACTAAGTGAAACAAGGCAGACTCTAGAGGTAAAACATGCAGAGAAAAAAACATAAAATGTCAGACAAAAAAGTGCATAGTGTAAAATTTTATTTATATACATTTTTTGACTGTATAAATTACTGTCCAGTGACAGAAAGCAGTTTGGTGGTTTTTAAGGGCCAGGAATGAGGGGCCAGAGAAATGTATTATAAAGAGGCATCAGGAAACTGGAGGTGAAGTATATTTCCATCACCTCGATTGTGTGCTGATGGTTTCTAAACTTTCAATATTTTTAGTTTATTATATGTTATACAAAATAAAGCTTGTAATAAAAATCAAAAGATTGAGCCATCCTTGTTTTCTCTATAAAAGAGCAGAATTCTCCTTTTAGAGATTTGGAAAGATTATTAAAAGATAAGTTACAAAATACAGTACCTGACACGTATAAAATATAAAATAATTACTAGCCATGCTTAATTATTTTGTTTTAAGTCTATATGAGTCAAGTTTTAGTAGAAATATGGGCTAGAAAAAAAAACAGAAAGCGGGACTCTGTGATCCGACTTGGGCTTATAGAACAGACTGCACTAGTTTGTTGTCATGCTGCTAATAAAGTCATACCCAAGACCGGGTAATTTAGAAAGGAAAGAGGTTTAAGGAACTCACAATTCCACATGGCTGGGGAGGCCTCACAGTCACGGCAGAAGGCAAAAAAGAAGCAAAGGCACATCTTAAATGGTAGCAGAGAAGAAAGCTTGTGTAGGGAAGCTCCCATTTTAAAAGCATCAGATCTCGTGAGACTTATTTGCTACCAGGAGAACAGTAGGGGGAACCCGCCCCTATGATTCAATGATCTCCACCTGACTCCATCCTTGACATGCGGGGATAATTACAATCAAGGTGAGATTCGGATGGAGACACAGCCGAATCATATCAATGACTAATGAGAGTTACGTCCAGAACCTAATGAAAACCTGTCTGAGGCCACATTCCCTGTAAAGCAGATTTGAGATAGAGATTTGTGTAGAGAACATTTAACTGGGTAAAATCCTAGGAGCCAACAACTGTGGCTAAAAAGCTGAATTGGACAAAGGGAGTTGAGATGTGAGGCAGTCACAACAAATACCTCAGCTAATCTCAAGGGGGAGCTGAGAAGCTGGGGTGACCCTTCAGAGTTGCCCTAAATTGAGGCAGGAGTATGGAGTTTTAATACCTTTCACTGGCCATTCTTCAGATATGAGTTGTCCCCAAGGATGGACATCAGCTTGACAAGTTATTAATTAGATCTCCTGAGAATAAATTCTAGAGAGAATCAGCTGAGAGGCATGATTTGCCAACACTCCCAATAGCTGGGCAAACTTCAGTTTTGAGGGAGGATTTGGGTTACACATAAAAGTCTCCACAACCAATTATTCATGGGAAATTCTATGTAGGCAGAGCTATTTCATGGCCAGTTAATCAAAACTACATAATCTATTTGGTTAAGCAAAAGAAATTAAAAAGATAAAATAAAATCTATATATTAACACTCAAAAGTTTTTAATGCATTTGCCTTGCATTTCGTATGTTTTGCCTTGCATTTCGGATATTTTGCCTTGCATTTGTTTATTTGCTTTCAAAAACCTTTAGAGAACAATAATTACTAATATAATATGGAGTAGCACAGCATAGACGAGGGAAGCTAACTCTCTCCCTTTTCCCAGAACCTGGAACAGCTAAAGATCCTAAGCATTGTCAGCTTTGGTATCTGACATAGTTTGGATGTTTGTCCCCTTCAAATCTCACGTTAAAATGTGATCCCCAATGTTGGAGATAGATGCCTCCTGAATGGCTTGGTGCTGTCCTCTTGGTAATGAATGAGTTCTTACCCTGTGAGTTCATGCGATATCTGGTTGTTTAAAAGAGACTGGCACCTCTTCCCTGTCTCTCTTGCTTCCGCTCTCACCATGTGATATGCTGGTTTCCCTTCACCTTCCACCATGATTGGAAGGTTCCTGATGCCCTCCCTGGAAGCAGGTGCCAGTACTATGCTTCATGTACAGCCTTCACAACAAGGAGCCAAATAAACCGCATTTCTTTATAAATAACCCAGCCTCAGGTATTTCTTTATAACAATGCAAATGGGATAACAGAGTATCATTCATGGACAGTGAGTGTATTAGTCAATTTTCATGCTGCTGATAAAGACATACCCAAGACTGGGTAATTTATAAAGAAAAAGAGGTTTAATGAATTCACATATCTGTACCGCTACCTGTATAAATATGGGAATATCTTCACCGCTACCTGTACAAACATGGAAATATCTACACCGCCATCTCTTTAAACATGGAAATATCTACACTGCTATGTGTATAAACAAGGAAATATCTACAGTGCCATCTCTATAAACATGGAAATATCTACACCGCTATCTGTATGAACATGAAAATATCTACAGCGCCATCTGTATAAATATGGAAGTATCTACACCGCCATCTGTATAAACATGGAAATATCTACACCGCCATCTGTATAAACATGGAAATATCTACACCGCCATCTGCATAAACATGGAAATATATACACCGCCACATATATAAACATGGAAATATCCAAGCCGCCATCTCTATAAACTTGGAAATATCTACACCGCTATCTCTATAAACATGGAAATATCTACACCACTATGTGTATCAACATGGAAATATCTATACCGCTATCTCTATAAACATGGAAATATCTACACCGCTATCTGTATAAACATGGAAATATTTACAACGCTATCTGTATGAACATGGAAATATCTACACCGCTATCTGTATAAGCATGGAAATACCTACACCGCTATCTGTATAAACATGGAAATAACTACACCGCCATCTGTATAAACATGGAAATATCTACACCGCCATCTCTATAAACATTGAAATATCTACAACTCCATCTGTATGAATATGGAAATAACTACACCGCAACCTGTATAAACATGGAAATATCTACACCGCCATCTGTTTAAACATGGAAATATCTATACCGCTATATGTATAAAAAAAACATGGAAATATCTAAAACGCTATCTCTATAAACATGGAAATATCTACACCGCTATCTGTATAAACATGGAAATATTTACAACGCTATCTGTATGAATATGGAAATATCTACACCGCTATCTGTATAAGCATGGAAATACCTACACCGCTATCTGTATAAACATGGAAATACCTACACCGCCATCTGTATAAACATGGAAATATCTACACCGCCATCTCTATAAACATGGAAATATCTCCACCGCCATCTCTATAAACATGGAAATATCTCCACCGCCATCTCTATAAACATGGAAATAATTACACCGCTATCTCTATAAACATGGATATATCTACACCGCTATCTGAATAAACATGGCAATATCTACACTGCTGTCTGTGAAACAGGGAATTATCGACACCGCTATCTCTATAAACATGGAAATATCTACACCAATATCTCTGTAAACATAGAAATATCTATACCGCTATGTGTATAAACATGGAAATATCTACACCGCTATGGGTATAAACATGGAAATATCTACACCGCCATCTGTATAAACATGGAAATATCTACACCGTCATCTCTATAAACATTGAAATATCTAAACCGGCATCTGTATGCACATGGAAATATCTACACCGCCATGTGTATAAATATGGAAATATCTACACCGCTATCTGTATGAACATGGAAATATCGACACCACCATCTGTATAAACAAGTAAATAACTATAATGCCATCTCCATAAACATGGAAATATCTACACCACTATCTGTATAATCATGGAAATATCTACAGCGCTATCTGTATAAAAATGGAAATATCTACACAGCTATCTGTCAATACAAGGAAATATCTACACCGCCATCCCTATAAACATGTAAATATCTACATTGCCATCTGAATAAACATGGGAATATCTACACCGCTATCTGTATGTACATGGAAATATCTACACCGCTATCTGTATAAACATGGAAATATCTACACTGCTATCTGTATAAACATGGAAATATCTACAACGCTCTCTCTATAAACATGGAAATACCTACACCGATATCTCCATAAACATGGAAATATCGCCACTGCTATGTGTAAAAACATGGAAATATCTACACCGCCATGTCTATAAACATGTAAATATCTACACCGTCATCTGTATAAACATGAAAATATCTACACCCTGTCTGTATCAAAATGGAAATACCCACACTGCCATCTGTATGATCATGGAAATATCTACACCGTTATATGTATAAACACAGAAATATCTACACCGTTATCGGTATAAACATGGAAATGTCTACACTGCTATCTGTATAAACATGGAAATATCTACTCTGCTATCTGTAAAACAGGGAAATATCTACACCGCTAACTCTATAAACATGGAAATATCTACAATGCTCTCTGTATAAACATGGAAATATCTACACCGCTGTCTGTATAAACATGGAAATATCTTCACCGCTATATGTATAAACATGTAAATATCTACACCGCTATCTATATAAACATGGAAATATCTACACCGCTATCTGTGTAATCATGGAAATATCTACACCGCTATCTCTATGAACATGGAAATATCTACACCGCCATCTGTATGAACATGGAAATATCTACACCGCTATCTGTATGAACATGGAAATATCTTCACCGCCATCTGTATGAACATGGATATATCTACACAGCCATCTGGATGAACATGGAAATATCTGCACCGCTATCTGTATGAACATGGAAATATCTACACCGCTATCTGTATGAACATGGATATATCTACACAGCCATCTGGATGAACATGGAAATATATACACCGCTATCTTTATGAACATGGAAATATCTGCACCGCTAACTGTTTGAACAGGGAAATATATAAACCGTTATCTGCATGTAAATGGAAATGTCTACACAGCTATCTGTATATACATGGAAATATCTACACAGCTATCTCTTTACACATGGAAATAACTACACCGCTATCTGTATGAACATGGAAATATCTACACCGCCATCTGTATGAACATGGAAATATCTGCACCGCCATCTGAATGAACATATAAATATCTACACCGCCATCTGTATTAAGATGGAGATATCTACACCGCTATCTGTATAAACATGGAAATATCTACACCGCTATGTGTATAAACATGGAAATATCTACACCGCTATCTGTATAAACATGGAAATATCTACACCGCTACCTGTATAAACATGGAAATATCAGCACCGCTATCAGTATGAACATGGAAGTATCTACACCGCCATCTGTGTGAACATGGAAATATCTTCACCGCCATCTGTAGGAACATGGAAATATCTGCACAGCCATCTGTATGAACATATAAATATCTACACCGCCATCTGTATTAAGATGGAGATATCTACACCGCTATCTGTATAAATATGGAAATATCTACACCGCTATGTGTATAAACATGGAAATATCTACACCGCTATCTGTATAAACATGGAAATATCTACACTGCTACCTGTATAAACATGGAAATATCAGCACCGCTATCTGCATGAACATGGAAATATCTACACCGCCATCTGTATGAACATGGAAAAATCTTCACCGCCATCTGTATGAACGTGGATATATCTACACAGCCATCTGTATGAACATGGAAATATCTTCACCGCCATCTGCATGAACATGGATATGTCTACACACCCGTCTGGATGAACATGGAAATATCTACACCGCTATCTGTATGAACATGGAAATATCTACACCGCAATCTGTGTAAACATGCATACATCTTCACCGCTATCGGTATAAACATGGAAATATCCACACCGCTATCTGTATGAACATGGAAATATCTACACCGCTATCTGTTTGAACATGGAAATATCTACACCGCTATTTGCATGAAAATGGAAATATCTACACAGCTATCTGCATATACATGGAAATATCAACACAGCTATCTCTTTGCACATGGAAATAACTACACCGCTATCTCTATAAACATGGAAATATCTACACCACCATCTGTATGAACATGGAAATATCTGCACCGCCATCTGTATGAACATATAAATATCTACACCGCCATCTGTATTAAGAAGGAGATATCTACACCGCTATCTGTATAAACATGGAAATATCTACACCGCTATCTGTATGAACATGGAAATATCTACACCGCTACCTGTATAAACACGGAAATATGTACACCGCTACCTGTATAAACATGGAAGTATCAGCACCACAATCGGTATGAACATGGCAATATCTAGACGGCTATCTGTATGAACATGGAAATATCTACACCGCTATCTGTATGAACATGGAAATATCTACACCACTAGCTGTATGAACATGGAAATAGCTACACAGCCATCTGGATGAACATGGAAATATCTAGACCGCTATCTGTATGAACATGGAAATACATACACCGCTATCTGTATGAACATGGAAATATCTACACCGCTATCTGTATGAACATGGAAATATCTACACAGCCATCTGGATGAATATGGAAATATCTTCACCGCCATCTGTATGAACATGGATATATCTACACAGCCATCTGGATGAACATGGAAATATCTGCATCGCTATCTGTATGAACATGGAAATATCTACACCGCTATCTGTATGAACATGGATATATCTACACAGCCATCTGGATGAACATGGAAATATATACACCGCTATCTGTGTAAACATGCATACATCTTCACCGCTATCTGTATAAACATGGAAATATCTACACTGCTATCTTTATGAACATGGAAATATCTACACCGCTAACTGTTTGAACAGGGAAATATATACACCGCTATCTGCATGAAAATGGAAATGTCTACACAGCTATCTGCATATACATGGAAATATCTACACAGCTATCCCTTTACACTTGGAAATAACTACACCGCTATCTGTATGAACATGGAAATATCTACACCGCCATCTGTATGAACATGGAAGTATCTGCACCGCCATCTGAATGAACATATAAATATCTACACCGCCATCTGTATTAAGATGGAGATATCTACACCGCTATCTGTATAAACATGGAAATATCTACACCGCTATGTGTATAAACATGGAAATATCTACACCGCTATCTGTATAAACAAGGAAATATCTACACCGCTACCTGTATAAACATGGAAATATCAGCACCGCTATCAGTATGAAAATGGAAGCATCTACACCGCCATCTGTATGAACATGGAAATATCTTCACCGCCATCTGTATGAACATGGAAATATCTGTACCGCCATCTGTATGAACATACAAATATCTACACCGCCATCTGTATTAAGATGGAGATATCTACACCGCTATCTGTATAAACATGGAAATATCTACACCGCTATGTGTATAAACATGGAAATATCTACACCGCTATCTGTATAAACATGGAAATATCTACACTGCTACCTGTATAAACTTGGAAATATCAGCACCGCTATCTGCATGAACATGGAAATATCTACACCGCCATCTGTATGAACATGGATATATCTACACAGCCATCTGTATGAACATGGAAATATCTTCACCGCCATCAGTATGAACATGGATATGTCTACACAGCTGTCTGGATGAACATGGAAATATCTACACCGCTATCTGTATGAACATGGAAATATCTACACCGCAATCTGTGTAAACATGCATACATCTTCACTGCTATCTGTATAAACATGGAAATATCCACACCGCTATCTGTATGAACATGGAAATATCTACACCGCTATCTGTTTGAACATGGAAATATCTACACTGCTATTTGCATGAAAATGGAAATATCTACAAAGCTACCTGCATATACATGGAAATATCAACACAGCTATCTCTTTGCACATGGAAATAACTACACCGCTATCTCTATAAACATGGAAATATCTACACCACTATGTGTATAAACATGGAAATAACTACACCGCTATGTGTATAAACATGGAAATATCTACACCGCTACCTGTATAAACATGGAAATATCAGCACCGCTATCAGTATGAACATGGAAGTATGTACACCGCCATCTGTATGAACATGGAAATATCTTCACCGCCATCTGTATGAACATGGAAATATCTGCACCGAAATCTGTATGAACATATAAATATCTACACCGCCATCTGTATTAAGATGGAGATATCTACACCGCTATCTGTATAAACATGGAAATATCTACACCGCTATGTGTATAAACATGGAAATATCTACACCGCTATCAGTATGAACATGGAAATATCTACACCGCTACCAGTATAAACACGGAAATATGTACACCGCTACCTGTATAAACATGCAAGTATCAGCACCGCTATCGGTATGAACATGGCAATATCTACACGGCTATCTGTATGAACATGAAAATATCTACACCGCTATCTGTATGAACATGGAAATATCTGCACCACTATCTGTATGAACATGGAAATAGCTACACAGCCATCTGGATGAACATGGAAATATCTACACCGCTATCTGTATGAACATGGATATATCTACACAGCCATCTGGATGAACATGGAAATATCTACACTGCTATCTGTATGAACATGAAAATACATACACCGCTATCTGTATGAACATGGAAATATCTACACCGCTATCTGTATGAACATGAAAATATCTACACCGCTATCTCTATGAACATGGAAATATCTTCACCGCCATCTGTATGAACATGGATATATCTACACAGCCATCTGGATGAACATGGAAATATCTGCACCGCTATCTGTATGAACATGGAAATATCTACACCGCTATCTGTATGAACATGGATATATCTACTCAGCCATCAGAATGAACATGGAAATATATACACCGCTATCTGTGTAAACATGCATACATCTTCACCGCTATCTGTATAAACATGGAATTATCTACACTGCTATCTTTATGAACATGGAAATATCTGCACCGCTAACTGTTTGAACAGGGAAATATATACACTGCTATCTGCATGTAAATGGAAATGTCTACACAGCTATATGCATATACATGGAAATATCTACACAGCCATCTCTTTACACATGGAAATAACTACACTGCTATCTGTATGAACATGGAAATATCTACACTGCTATCTTTATGAACATGGAAATATCTACACCGCTAACTGTTTGAACAGGGAAATATATACACCGCTATCTGCATGAAAAAGGAAATATCTACACAGCTATCTGCATATACATGGAAATACCTACACCGCTACGTGTATAAACATGGAAATATCACCGCTATCAGTATGAACATGGAAGTATCTACACCGCCATCTGTGTGAACATGGAAATATCTACACCGCTATCTGTATGAACATGGAAATATCTTCACCGCCATCTGTATGAACATGGATATATCTACACAGCCATCTGGATGAACATGGAAATATCTACACCGCTATCTGTATGAACATGGAAATATCTACACCGCTATCTGTGTAAACATGCATACATCTTCACCGCTATCTGTATAAACATGGAAATATCTACACCGCTATCTGTATGAATATGGAAATATCTACACCGCTATCTGTTTGAAAATGGAAATATCTACACCGCTATCTGCATGAAAATGGAAATATCTACACAGCTATCTGCACATACATGGAAATATCTACACAGCTATCTCTTTACACATGGAAATAACTACACCGCTATCTCTATAAACATAGAAATATCTACACGGCCATCTGTATGAACATGGAAGTATCTGCACCGCCATCTGTATGAATATATAAATATCTACACCGCCATCTGTATTAAGATGAAGATATCTACACCGCTATCTATATAAACATGGAAATATCTACACGGCTACCTATATAAACATGGAAATATCTACACCGCTATCTGTATAAACATGGAAATACCTACACAGATACCTGTATAAACATGGAAATATCTAAACCGCTATCTGTATGAACATGGAAATATCTACACCAATATTTGTATGAACATGGAAATATCTTCACCGCCATCTCTATGAACATGGATATATCTACACAGCCATCTGGATGAACAAGGAAATATCAGCACCGCTGTCTGCATGAACATGGAAATATCTACACTGCTATATGTATGAACATGGAAATACATACACCGCTATCTGTATGAACATGGAAATATCTACACCGCTATCTGTATGAACATGGAAATACCTTCACCGCCATCTGTATGAACATGGATATATCTACACAGCCATCTGGATGAACATGGAAATATCTGCACCGCTATCTGCATGAACATGGAATATCTACACCGCTATCTGCATGAACATGGATATATCTACACAGCCATCTGGATGAACATGGAAATATCTACACCGCTATCTGTGTAAACATGCATACATCTTCACCGCTATCTGTATAAACATGGAAATATCTACACCGCTATCTTTATGAACATAGAAATATCAACACCGCTAACTGTTTGAACAGGGAAATATATACACCGCTATCTGCATGAAAATGGAAATATCTACACAGCTACCTGCTTATACATGGAAATATCTACACAGCTATCTCTTTACACATGGAAAAAAATACACCGCTATCTGTATGAACATGGAAATATCTACACCGCCATCTGTATGAACATGGAAATACCTGCACCGCCATCTGCATGATCATATAAATACCTACACCGCCATCTGTATTAAGTTGGAGATATCTACACCACTATCTGCATAAACATGGAAATATCTACACCGCTATCTGTATAAACATGGAAATATCTACACCGCTATGTGTATAAACATGGAAATATCTACACCGCTCTCTGTAAAAACATGGAAATATCTACACCGCTACATGTATAAACATGGAAATATCAGCACCGCTATCTGTATGAACATGGAAATATCTACACCGCCATCTGTATGAACATGGAAATATCTTCACCGCCATCTGTAGGAACATGGATATATCTACACAGCCATCTGTATGAACATGGAAATATCTACACCGCTGTCTGTATGAACATGGAAATATCTTCACCGCTATCTGTATGAACATGGAAATATCTTCACCGCCATCTGTATGAACTTGGATATATCTACACAGCCATCTGGATAAACATGGAAATATCTACACCGCTATCTGTATGAACATGGAAACATCTACACCGCTATCTGTGTAAATATGCATACATCTTCACCGCTATCTGTATAAACATGGAAATATCTACACCGCTATCTGTACGAACATGGAAATATCTACACCGCTACGTGTTTGAACATGGAAGTATCTACACCGCTATCTGCATGAAAATGGAAATATCTACCCAGCTATCTGTATATACATGGAAATATCTACACAGCTATCTCTTTACACATGGAAATAACTACACCGCTATCTCTATAAACATGGAAATATCTACACCACCATCTGTATGAACATGGAAATATCTGCACAGCCATCTGTATGAACATATAAATATCTACACCGCCATCTGTATGAAGGAGATATCTACAACGCTATCTGTATAAACATGGAAATATCTACACCGCTATCTGTATAAACATGGAAATATCTACACCGCTATCTGTATCAACATGGAAATATCTACGCCGCTATCTGTATGAACATGGAAATATCTACACCGCTATCTGTATCAACATGGAAATATCTACGCCGCTATCTGTATAAACACGGAAATATGTACGCCGCTATCGGTATGAACATGGCAATATCTACACGGCTATCTGTATGAAGATGGAAATATCTACGCCGCTATCAGTATGAACATGGAAATATCTTCACCGCCATCTGTATGAACATGTATATATCTACAAAGCCATCTGGATGAACATGGACATATCTACACCGCTATCTGTATGAACATGGAAATATCTACACCACTATCTGCATGAACATGGAAATATCTACACAGCCATCTGGATGAACATGGAAATATCTACACCGCTATATGTATGAACATGGAAATACATACACCGCTATCTGTATGAACATGGAAATATCTACACCGCTATCTGTATGAACATGGAAATATCTTCACCGCCATCTGTATGAACATGGATATATCTACACAGCCATCTGGATGAACATGGAAATATCTACACCGCTATCTGTGTAAACTTGCATACATCTTCACCGCTATCTGTATAAACATGGAAATATCTACACCGCTATCTTTATGAACATGGAAATATCTAAACCGCTAACTGAACACGGAAATATATACACCGCTATCTGCATGAAAATGGAAATATCTACACCGCTATCTGTATGAACATGGAAATACCTACACCGCTATCTGTATGAACATGGAAATATCTACACCGCTATCTGTATAAACACGGAAATATGTACACCGCTATCTGTATAAACATGGAAATATCTACACCGCTATGTGTATAAACATGGAAATATCCACACCGCTATCTGTATAAACATGGAAATATCTACACCGCTACCTGTATAAACATGGAAATATCAGCACCGCTATCGGTTTGAACATGGAAATATCTACACCGCCATCTGTATGAACATGGAAATATCTTCACCGCTATCTGTATGAACTTGGATATATCTACACAGCCATCTGTATGAACATGGAAATATCTACACCGCTATCTGTATGAACATGGAAATATCTAAACCGCTAACTGTTTGAACAGGGAAATATATACACCGCTATCTGCATGAAAATGGAAATATCTACACCGCTATCTGTATGAACATGGAAATACATACACCGCTATCTGTATGAACATGGAAATATCTACACCGCTATCTGTATAAACACGGAAATAACTACACCGCTATCTGTATAAACATGGAAATATCTACACCGCTATCTGTTTGAACATGGAAATATCTACACCGCTATCTGCATGAAAATGGAAATATCTATACAGGTATCTGCATATACATGGAAATATCTACACCGCTATCTGTATAAACATGGAAATATCTACACCGCTATCTTTATGAACATGGAAATATCTACACCGCTAACTGTTTGAACAGGGAAATATATACACCGCTATCTGCATGAAAACGGAAATATCTACAGAGCTATCTGCTTATACATGGAAATACCTACACAGCTATCTCTTTACACATGGAAATAACTACACCGCTATCTGTATGACCATGGAAATATCTACACCGCCATCTGTATGAACATGGAAATATCTGCACCGCCATCTGTATGAACATTTAAATGTCTACACCGCCATCTGTATTAAGATGGAGATATCTACACCACTATCTGCATAAACATGGAAATATCTACACCGCTATCTGTATAAACATGGAAATATCTACAACGCTATGTGTATAAACATGGAAATATCTACACTGCTATCTGTATAAACATGGAAATATCTACACCGCTACCTGTATAAACTTGGAAATATCAGCACCGCTATCAGTATGAACATGGAAGTTTCTACACCGCCATCTGTATGAACATGGAAATATCTTCACCGCCATCCGTATGAACATGGAAATATCTGCACCGCCATCTGTATGAAGATATAAATATCTACACCGCCATCTGTATTAAGATGGAGATATCTACACCGCTATCTGTATAAACATGGAAATATCTACACCGCTATGTGTATAAACATGGAAATATCTACACCGCTACCTGTATAAACATGGAAGTATCAGCACCGCTATCGGTAGGAACATGGCAATATCTACACGGTTATCTGTATGAACATGGATATATCTACACCGCTATCTGTATGAACATGGAAATATCTACACCGCTATCTGTATGAACCTGGAAGTATCTACACAGACATCTGGATGAACACGGAAATATCTACACTGCTATCTGTATGAACATGGAAATACATGCACCGCTCTCTGTATGAACATGGAAATATTTAAACCGCTATCTGTATGAACATGGAAATATCTACACCGCTATCTGTATGAACATGGAAATATCTTCACCGCCATCTGTATGAACATGGATATATCTACACAGCCATCTGGATGAACATGGAAATATCTACACCGCTATCTGTGTAAACATGCATACTTTTTCACCACTATCTGTATAAACATGGAAATATCTACACCGCTATCTTTATGAACATGGAAATATCTACACCGCTATCTGTTTGAACATGGAAATATATACAGGGCTATCTGCTTGAAAATGGAAATATCTACACTGCTATCAGTATGAACATGGAAATACATACACCGCTATCTGTATGAACAAGGAAATATCTACACCGCTTTCTGTATGAACATGGAAATATCTACACCGCTATCTGTATTAACATGGAAATATCTTCACCGCCATCTGTATGAACATGGATATATCTACACAGCCATCTGGATGAACATGGAAATATCTGCACCGCTGTCTGTATGAAGAGGGAAATAACTACACCGCTATCTGTATGAACATGGATATATATACACAGCCATCTGGATGAACATGGAAATATCTACACCGCTATCTGTGTAAACATGCATACATCTTCACCGCTATCTGTATAAACATGGAAATATCTACACCGCTATCTTTCTGAACATGGAAATATCTACACCGCTAACTGTTTGAACAGGGAAATATATACACCGCTATATGCATGAAAATGGAAATATCTACACAGCTATCTGCATATACATGGAAATATCGACACAGCTATCTCTTTACACATGGAAATAACTGCACCACTATCTGTATGAACATGGAAATATCTACACAGCCGTGTGAATGAACATGGAAATATCTGCACGGCCATCTGTATGAACATATAAATATCTACACCGCCATCTGTATTAAGATGGAGATATCTACACCGCTATCTGTACAAACATGGAAATATCTACACCACTATCTGTATGAACATGGAAATACCTACACCGCTATCTGTTTGAACAGGGAAGTATATACACCGCTATCTGTTTGAAAATGGAAATATCTACACAGCTATCTGCATATACATGGGAATATCTACACAGCTATCTCTTTACACATGGAAATAACTACACCGCTATCTGTATGAACATGGAAATATCTACACCGCCATCTGTATGAACATGGAAATATCTGCACCGACATCTGAATGAACATATAAATATCTACACCGCCATCTGTATTAAGATGGAGATATCTACACCGCTATCTGTATGAACATGGAAATATCTACACCGCTATCTGTATAAACATGGAAATATCTACACCGCTATCTGTATAAACATGGAAATATCTACACCGCTACCTGTATAAACGTGGAAATATCAGCACCGTTATCAGTATGAACATGGAAGTATATACACCGCCATCTGTATGAACATGGAAATATCTTCACCGCCATCTGTACAAACATGGAAATATCTGCACCGCCATCTGTATGAACATATAAATATCTACACCGCCATCTGTATTAAGATGGAGATATCTACACCGCTATCTGTATGAACATGGAAATATCTACACCGCTATGTGTATAAACATGGAAATATCTACACCGCTCTCTGTATAAACATGGAAATATCTACACTGCTACCTGTATAAACATGGAAATATCAGCACCGCTATCTGTATGAACATGGAAATATCTACACCGCCATCTGTATGAACATGGAAAAATCTTCACCATCATCTGTATGAACATGGATATATCTACACAGCCATCTGTATGAACATGGAAATATCTTCACCGCCATCTGTATGAACATGGATATGTCTACACAGCCGTCTGGATGAACATGGGAATATCTACACAGCTATCTGTATGAACATGGAAATATCTACACCGCTATCTGTGTAAACATGCATACATATTCACCGCTATCTGTATAAACATGGAAATATCCACACCGCTATCTGTATGAACATGGAAATATCTACACCGCTATCTGTTTGAACATGGAAATATCTACACCGCTATCTGCAAGAAAATGGAAATATCTACACAGCTATCTGCATATACATGGAAATATCTACACAGCTATCTCTTTGCACATGGAAATAACTACACCGCTATCTCTATAAACATGGAAATATCTACACCACCATCTGTATGAAAATGGAAATATCTGCACCGCCATCTGTATGAACATATAAATATCTACACTACCGTCTGTATGAAGAAGGAGATATCTACACCGCTATCTGTAAAAACATGGAAATATCTACACCGCTATCTGTATGAACATGGAAATATCTACACCGCTACCTGTATAAACACAGAAATATGTACACCACTACCTGTATAAACATGGAAGTATCAGCACCGCTATCGGTATGAACATGCCGATATCTACACGGCTATCTGTATGAACATGGAAATATCTACAACGTCATCTGTATGAACATGGAAATATCTTCACCGCCATCTGTATGAACATGGATATATGTACACAGCCATCTGGATGAACATGGAAATATCTACACCGCTATCTGTATGAACATGGAAATATCTACACCGCTATCTGTATGAACATGGAAATATGTACACAGCCATCAGGATGAACATGGAAATATATACACCGCTATCTGTATGAACATGGAAATACATACACCGCTATCTGTTTGAACATGGAAATATCTACACCGCTATCTCTATGAACATGGAAATATCTACACCGCTAACTGTATGAACATGGAAATATCTTCACCGCCATCTGTTTGAACATGGATATATCTACACAGCCATGTGGATGAACATGGAAATATCTACACCGCTATCTGTGTAAACATGCATACTTCTTCAAAGCTATCTGTATAAACATGGAAATGTATACACCGCTATCTTTATGAACATGGAAATATCTACACCGCTAACTGTTTGAACAGGGAAATATATACACCGCTATCTGCATGAAAATGGAAATATCTACACCACTATCTGTATGAATATGGAAATACATACACCACTATCTGTATGAACATGGAAATATCTACACCGCTATCTGTATGAACATGGAAATATCTGCACCGCTATCTGTATGAACATGGAATATCTACACCACTATCTGTATGAACATGGATATTTCTACACTGCTATCTGTATGAATATGGAAATATCTTCACCGCCATCTGTATGAACATGGATATATCTACACAGCCATCTGGATGAACATGGAAATATCTAAACAGCCATCTGGATGAACATGAAAATATCTATACCGCTGTCTGTGTAAACATGCATACATCTTCACCGCTATCTGTATAAACATTGAAATATCTACACCGCTACCTGTATAAACATGGAAATATCTACACCGCTATCTCTATGAACATGGAAATATCCACACCGCTATCTGTATGAACATGGAAATAGCTACACCGCTATCTGTATGAACATGGAAATATCTACAGCACTATCTGTATGAACATGGAAATATCTACACCGCTATCTGTTTGAACAGGGAAGTATATACACCGCTATCTGCTTGAAAATGGAAATATCTACACAGCTATCTGCATATACATGGGAATATCTACACAGCTATCTCTTTACAAATGGAAATATCTACACCGCTATCTGTATGAACATGGAAATATCTACACCGCCATCTGTATGAACATGGAAATATCTGCACCGCCATCTGAATAAACATATAAATATCTACACTGCCATCTGTATTAAGATGGAGATATCTACACCGCTATCTGTATAAACATGGAAATATCTACACTGCTACCTGTATAAACATGGAAATATCAGCACCGCTATCTGTATGAACATGGAAATATCTACACCGCCATCTGTATGAACATGGAAAAACCTTCACCGCCATCTGTATGAACATGGATATATCTAGACAGCCATCTGTATGAACATGGAAATATCTTCACCGCCATCTGTATGAACATGGATATGTCTACACAGCCGTCTGGATGAACATATAAATTTCTACACCACCATCTGTATTAAGAATGAGATATCTACACCGCTATCTGTATCAACATGGAAATATCTACACCGCTATCTGTATGAACATGGAAATATCTGCACCGCCATCTGTATGAACATATAAATATCTACACCGCCATCTGTATTAAGAATGAGATATCTACACCGCTATCTGTATAAACATGGAAATACCTACACCGCTATCTGTATGAACATGGAAATATCTACACCGCTACCTGTATAAACACGGAAATATGTACACCGCTACCTGTATAAACATGGAAGTATCAGCACCGCTATCGGTATGAACATGGCAATATCTACACGGCTATCTGTATGAACATGGAAATATCTACACCGCTATCTGTATGAATATGGAAATATCTTCACCGCCATCTGTATGAACATGGATATATCTACACAGCCATCTTGATGAACATGGAAATATCTACACCGCTATCTGTATGAACATGGATATGTCTACACAGCCATCTGGATGAACATGGAAATATCTACACCGCTATCTGTGTAAACATGCATACATCTTCACCGCTATCTGTATAAACATGGAAATATCTACACTGCTATCTTTATGAACATGGAAATATCTACACCGCTATCTGCATGCAAATGGAAATATCTACACAGCTATCTGCTTATACATGGAAATATCTACACAGCTATCTCTTTACACATGGAAAAAAATACACCTCTATCTTTATGAACATGGAAATATCTACACCGCCATCTGTATGAACATGGAAATACCTGCACCGCCATCTGTATGAACATATAAATATCTACACCGCCATCTGTATTAAGTTGGAGATATCTACACCACTATCTGCATAAACATGGAAATATCTACACCGCTATCTGTAAAAACATGGAAATATCTACACCGCTACATGTATAAACATGGAAATATCAGCACCGCTATCTGTATGAACATGGAAATATCTACACCGCCATCTGTATGAACATGGAAATATCTTCACCGCCATCTGTAGGAACATGGATATATCTACACAGCCATCTGTATGAACATGGAAATATCTACACCGCTATCTGTATGAACATGGAAATATCTTCACCGCTATCTGTATGAACATGGAAATATTTTCACCGCCATCTGTATGAACATGGATATATCTACACAGCCATCTGGATAAACATGGAAATATCTACACCGCTATCTATATGAACATGGAAACATCTACACCGCTATCTGTGTCAACATGCATACATCTTCAGCGCTATCTGTATAAACATGGAAATATCTACACCGCTACCTGTACGAACATGGAAATATCTACACCGCTACCTGTTTGAACATGGAAGTATCTACACCGCTATCTGCATGAAAATGGAAATATCTACCAAGCTATCTGCATATACATGGAAATATCTACACAGCTATCTCTTTACACATGGAAATAACTACACCGCTATCTCTATAAACATGGAAATATCTACACCACCATCTGTATGAACATGGAAATATCTGCACCGCCATCTGTATGAACATATAAATATCTACACCGCCATCTGTATGAAGAAGGAGATATCTACACCGCTATCTGTATAAACATGGAAATATCTACACCGCTATCTGTATAAACATGGAAATATCTACACCGCCATCTGTATCAACATGGAAATATCTACACCGCTATCTGTATAAACACGGAAATATGTACACCGCTATCGGTATGAACATGGCAATATCTACACGGCTATCTGTATGAACATGGAAATATCTACACCGCTATCTGTATGAATATGGAAATATCTTCACCGCCATCTGTATGAAAATGGATATATCTACACAGCCATCTGGATGAACATGGAAATATCTACACCGCTATCTGTATGAACATGGAAATATCTACACCGCTATCTGCATGAACATGGAAATATCTACACCGCCATCTGGATGAACATGGAAATATCTACACCGCTATATGTATGAACATGGAAATACATACACCGTTATCTGTATGAACATGGAAATATCTACACCGCTATCTGTATGAACATGGAAATATCTACACCGCTATCTGTATGAACATGGAAATATCTTCACAGCCATCTGTATGAACATGGATATATCTACACAGCCATCTGGATGAACATGGAAATATCTACACCGCTATCTGTGTAAACATGCATACATCTTCACCGCTATCTGTATAAACATGGAAATATCTACACAGCCATCTGTATGAACATGGAAATATCTACACCGCCATCTGTATTAAGAAGGAGATATCTACACCGCTATCTTTATAAACATGGAAATATCTACACCGCTATCTGTATTAACATGGAAATATCTACACCGCTATCTGTATAAACACGGAAATATGTTCACCGCCACCTGTATAAACATGGAAGTATCAGCACCGCTATCGGTATGAACATGGCAATATCTACACGGCTATCTGTATGAACATGGAAATATCTACACCGCTATCTGTATGAACATGGAAATGTCTTCACCGCCATCTGTATGAACATGGATATATCTACACAGCCATCTGGATGAACATGGAAATACATACACCGCTATCTGTATGAACATGGAAATATCTACACCGCTATCTGTATGAACATGGAAATATCTACACCACTATCTGTATGAACATGGAAACATCTACACCGCTATCTGAATGAACATGGAAATAACTTAACCGACATCTGTATGAACATGGATATATCTACACAGCCATCTGGATGAACGTGGAAATACCTACACCGCTATCTGTGTAAACATGCATACAACTTCACCGCTATCTGTATAAACATGGAAATATCTACACCGCTATCTTTATGAACATGGAAATATCTACACCGCTAACTGTTTGAACAGGGAAATATATACACCGCTATCTGCTTAAAAATGGAAATATCTACACCGCTATCTGTATGAACATGGAAATATTTACACCGCTATCTGTATGAACATGGAAATACCTACACCGCTATCTGTATGAACATGGAAATACCTACACCGCTATCTGTATGAACATGGAAATACCTTCACCGCCATCTGTATGAACATGGATATATCAACACAGCCATCTGGATGAACATGGAAATATCTGCACCGCTATCTGCATGAACATGGAAATATCTACACCGCTATCTGCCTGAACATGGATATATCTACACAGCCATCTGGATGAACATGGAAATATCTACACCGCTATCTTTGTAAACATGCATACATCTTCACCGCTATCTGTATAAACATGGAAATATCTACACCGCTATCTTTATGAATATAGAAATATCTACACCGCTAACTGTTTGAACAGGGAAATATATACACCGCTATCTGCATGAAAATGGAAATATCTACACAGCTATCTGCTTATACATGGAAATATCTACACAGCTATCTCTTTACACATGGAAAAAAATACACCGCTATCTGTATGAACATGGAAATATCTACACCGCCATCTGTATGAACATGGAAATACCTGCACCGCCATCTGCATGAACATATAAATACCTACACCGCCATCTGTATTAAGTTGGAGATATCTACACCACTATCTGCATAAACATGGAAATATCTACACCGCTATCTGTATAAACACGGAAATATCTACACCGCTATGTGTATAAACATGGAAATATCTACACCGCTCTCTGTAAAAACATGGAAATATCTACACCGCTACATGTATAAACATGGAAATATCAGCACCGCTATCTGTATGAACATGGAAATATCTACACCGCCATCTGTATGAACATGGAAATATCTTCACCGCCATCTGTAGGAACATGGATATATCTACACAGCCATCTGTATGAACATGGAAATATCTACACCGCTATCTGTATGAACATGGAAATATCTTCACCGCTATCTGTATGAACATGGAAATATCTTCACCGCCATCTGTATGAACATGGATATATCTACACAGCCATCTGGATAAACATGGAAATATCTACACCGCTATCTGTATGAACATGGAAACATCTACACCGCTATCTGTGTAAACATGCATACATCTTCACCGCTATCTGTATAAACATGGAAATATCTACACCGCTATCTGTACGAACATGGAAATATCTACACCGCTACCTGTTTGAACATGGAAGTATCTACACCGCTATCTGCATGAAAATGGAAATATCTACCCAGCTATCTGTATATACATGGAAATATCTACACAGCTATCTCTTTACACATGGAAATAACTACACCGCTATCTCTATAAACATGGAAATATCTACACCACCATCTGTATGAACATGGAAATATCTGCACAGCCATCTGTATGAACATATAAATATCTACACCGCCATCTGTATGAAGAAGGAGATATCTACACCGCTATCTGTATAAACATGGAAATATCTACACCGCTATCTGTATCAACATGGAAATATCTACGCCGCTATCTGTATAAACACGGAAATATGTACGCCGCTATCGGTATGAACATGGCAATATCTACACGGCTATCTGTATGAACATGGAAATATCTACGCCGCTATCAGTATGAACATGGAAATATCTTCACCGCCATCTGTATGAACATGTATATATCTACAAAGCCATCTGGATGAACATGGACGTATCTACACCGCTATCTGTATGAACATGGAAATATCTACACCACTATCTGCATGAACATGGAAATATCTACACAGCCATCTGGATGAACATGGAAATATCTACACCGCTATATGTATGAACATGGAAATACATACACCGCTATCTGTATGAACATGGAAATATCTACACCGCTATCTGTATGAACATGGAAATATCTTCACCGCCATCTGTATGAACATGGATATATCTACACAGCCATCTGGATGAACATGGAAATATCTACACCGCTATCTGTGTAAACTTGCATACATCTTCACCGCTATCTGTATAAACATGGAAATATCTACACCACTATCTTTATGAACATGGAAATATCTAAACCGCTAACTGTTTGAACACGGAAATATATACACCGCTATCTGCATGAAAATGGAAATATCTACACCGCTATCTGTATGAACATGGAAATACATACACCGCTATCTGTATGAACATGGAAATATCTACACCGCTATCTGTATAAACACGGAAATATGTACACCGCTATCTGTATAAACATGGAAATATCTACACCGCTATGTGTATAAACATGGAAATATCCACACCGCTATCTGTATAAACATGGAAATATCTACACCGCTACCTGTATAAACATGGAAATATCAGCACCGCTATCGGTTTGAACATGGAAATATCTACACCGCCATCTGTATGAACATGGAAATATCTTCACCGCTATCTGTATGAACTTGGATATATCTACACAGCCATCTGTATGAACATGGAAATATCTACACCGCTATCTGTATGAACATGGAAATATCTAAACCGCTAACTGTTTGAACAGGGAAATATATACACCGCTATCTGCATGAAAATGGAAATATCTACACCGCTATCTGTATGAACATGGAAATACATACACCGCTATCTGTATGAACATGGAAATATCTACACCGCTATCTGTATAAACACGGAAATAACTACACCGCTATCTGTATAAACATGGAAATATCTGCACCGCTATGTGTATAAACATGGAAATATCTACACCGCTATCTGTTTGAACATGGAAATATCTACACCGCTATCTGCATGAAAATGGAAATATCTACACAGGTATCTGCATATACATGGAAATATCTACACAGCTATCTCTTTACACATGGAAATAACTACACCGGTATCTCTATAAACATGGAAATATCTACACCGCCATGTGTATGAACATGGAAATATCCGCACTGCCATCTGAATGAACATATAAATAACTACACCGCCAACTGTATGAAGAAGGATATATATACACCGCAATCTGTATAAGCATGGAAATATCTATACCGCTACCTGTATGAACATGGAAATATCTACACCGCTATCTGTATAAACATGGAAATATCTACACCGCCATCTGTATCAACATGGAAATATCTACACCGCTATCTGTATAAACACGGAAATATGTACACCGCTATCGGTATGAACATGGCAATATCTACACGGCTATCTGTATGAACATGGAAATATCTACACCGCTATCTGTATGAATATGGAAATATCTTCACCGCCATCTATATGAACATGGATATATCTACACAGCCATCTGGATGAACATGGAAATATCTACACCGCTATCTGTATGAACATGGATATGTCTACACAGCCATCTGGATGAACATGGAAATATCTACACCGCTATCTGTGTAAACATGCATACATCTTCACCGCTATCTGTATAAACATGGAAATATCTACACTGCTATCTTTATGAACATGGAAATATCTACACCGCTATCTGCATGCAAATGGAAATATCTACACAGCTATCTGCTTATACATGGAAATATCTACACAGCTATCTCTTTACACATGGAAAAAATACACCTCTATCTTTATGAACATGGAAATATCTACACCGCCATCTGTATGAACATGGAAATACCTGCACCGCCATCTGTATGAACATATAAATATCTACACCGCCATCTGTATTAAGTTGGAGATATCTACACCACTATCTGCATAAACATGGAAATATCTACACCGCTATCTGTAAAAACATGGAAATATCTACACCGCTACATGTATAAACATGGAAATATCAGCACCGCTATCTGTATGAACATGGAAATATCTACACCGCCATCTGTATGAACATGGAAATATCTTCACCGCCATCTGTAGGAACATGGATATATCTACACAGCCATCTGTATGAACATGGAAATATCTACACCGCTATCTGTATGAACATGGAAATATCTTCACCGCTATCTGTATGAACATGGAAATATTTTCACCGCCATCTGTATGAACATGGATATATCTACACAGCCATCTGGATAAACATGGAAATATCTACACCGCTATCTATATGAACATGGAAACATCTACACCGCTATCTGTGTCAACATGCATACATCTTCACCGCTATCTGTATAAACATGGAAATATCTACACCGCTACCTGTACGAACATGGAAATATCTACACCGCTACCTGTTTGAACATGGAAGTATCTACACCGCTATCTGCATGAAAATGGAAATATCTACCAAGCTATCTGCATATACATGGAAATATCTACACAGCTATCTCTTTACACATGGAAATAACTACACCGCTATCTCTATAAACATGGAAATATCTACACCACCATCTGTATGAACATGGAAATATCTGCACCGCCATCTGTATGAACATATAAATATCTACACCGCCATCTGTATGAAGAAGGAGATATCTACACTGCTATCTGTATAAACATGGAAATATCTACACCGCTATCTGTATAAACATGGAAATATCTACACCGCCATCTGTATCAACATGGAAATATCTACACCGCTATCTGTATAAACACGGAAATATGTACACCGCTATCGGTATGAACATGGCAATATCTACACGGCTATCTGTATGAACATGGAAATATCTACACCGCTATCTGTATGAATATGGAAATATCTTCACCGCCATCTGTATGAACATGGATATATCTACACAGCCATCTGGATGAACATGGAAATATCTACACCGCTATCTGTATGAACATGGAAATATCTACACCGCTATCTGCATGAACATGGAAATATCTACACCGCCATCTGGATGAACATGGAAATATCTACACCGCTATATGTATGAACATGGAAATACATACACCGTTATCTGTATGAACATGGAAATATCTACACCGCTATCTGTATGAACATGGAAATATCTACACCGCTATCTGTATGAACATGGAAATATCTTCACAGCCATCTGTATGAACATGGATATATCTACACAGCCATCTGGATGAACATGGAAATATCTACACCGCTATCTGTGTAAACATGCATACATCTTCACCGCTATCTGTATAAACATGGAAATATCTACACAGCCATCTGTATGAACATGGAAATATCTACACCGCCATCTGTATTAAGAAGGAGATATCTACACCGCTATCTTTATAAACATGGAAATATCTACACCGCTATCTGTATTAACATGGAAATATCTACACCGCTATCTGTATAAACACGGAAATATGTTCACCGCCACCTGTATAAACATGGAAGTATCAGCACCGCTATCGGTATGAACATGGCAATATCTACACGGCTATCTGTATGAACATGGAAATATCTACACCGCTATCTGTATGAACATGGAAATGTCTTCACCGCCATCTGTATGAACATGGATATATCTACACAGCCATCTGGATGAACATGGAAATACATACACCGCTATCTGTATGAACATGGAAATATCTACACCGCTATCTATATGAACATGGAAATATCTACACCACTATCTGTATGAACATGGAAACATCTACACCGCTATCTGAATGAACATGGAAATAACTTAACCGCCATCTGTATGAACATGGATATATCTAAACAGCCATCTGGATGAACGTGGAAATACCTACACCGCTATCTGTGTAAACATGCATACAACTTCACCGCTATCTGTATAAACATGGAAATATCTACACCGCTATCTTTATGAACATGGAAATATCTACACCGCTAACTGTTTGAACAGGGAAATATATACACCGCTATCTGCTTAAAAATGGAAATATCTACACCGCTATCTGTATGAACATGGAAATATTTACACCGCTATCTGTATGAACATGGAAATACCTACACCGCTATCTGTATGAACATGGAAATACCTACACCGCTATCTGTATGAACATGGAAATACCTTCACCGCCATCTGTATGAACATGGATATATCTACACAGCCATCTGGATGAACATGGAAATATCTGCACCGCTATCTGCATGAACATGGAAATATCTACAGCGCTATCTGCATGAACATGGATATATCTACACAGCCATCTGGATGAACATGGAAATATCTACACCGCTATCTGTGTAAACATGCATACATCTTCACCGCTATCTGTATAAACATGGAAATATCTACACCGCTATCTTTATGAACATAGAAATATCTACACCGCTAACTGTTTGAACAGGGAAATATATACACCGCTATCTGCATGAAAATGGAAATATCTACACAGCTATCTGCTTATACATGGAAATATCTACACAGCTATCTCTTTACACATGGAAAAAAATACACCGCTATCTGTATGAACATGGAAATATCTACACCGCCATCTGTATGAACATGGAAATACCTGCACCGCCATCTGCATGAACATATAAATACCTACACCGCCATCTGTATTAAGTTGGAGATATCTACACCACTATCTGCATAAACATGGAAATATCTACACCGCTATCTGTATAAACACGGAAATATCTACACCGCTATGTGTATAAACATGGAAATATCTACACCGCTCTCTGTAAAAACATGGAAATATCTACACCGCTACATGTATAAACATGGAAATATCAGCACCGCTATCTGTATGAACATGGAAATATCTACACCGCCATCTGTATGAACATGGAAATATCTTCACCGCCATCTGTAGGAACATGGATATATCTACACAGCCATCTGTATGAACATGGAAATATCTACACCGCTATCTGTATGAACATGGAAATATCTTCACCGCTATCTGTATGAACATGGAAATATCTTCACCGCCATCTGTATGAACATGGATATATCTACACAGCCATCTGGATAAACATGGAAATATCTACACCGCTATCTGTATGAACATGGAAACATCTACACCGCTATCTGTGTAAACATGCATACATCTTCACTGCTATCTGTATAAACATGGAAATATCTACACCGCTATCTGTACGAAAATGGAAATATCTACACCGCTACCTGTTTGAACATGGAAGTATCTACACCGCTATCTGCATGAAAATGGAAATATCTACCCAGCTATCTGTATATACATGGAAATATCTACACAGCTATCTCTTTACACATGGAAATAACTACACCGCTATCTCTATAAACATGGAAATATCTACACCACCATCTGTATGAACATGGAAATATCTGCACAGCCATCTGTATGAACATATAAATATCTACACCGCCATCTGTATGAAGAAGGAGATATCTACACCGCTATCTGTATAAACATGGAAATATCTACACCGCTATCTGTATCAACATGGAAATATCTACGCCGCTATCTGTATAAACACGGAAATATGTACGCCGCTATCGGTATGAACATGGCAATATCTACACGGCTATCTGTATGAACATGGAAATATCTACGCCGCTATCAGTATGAACATGGAAATATCTTCACCGCCATCTGTATGAACATGTATATATCTACAAAGCCATCTGGATGAACATGGACGTATCTACACCGCTATCTGTATGAACATGGAAATATCTACACCACTATCTGCATGAACATGGAAATATCTACACAGCCATCTGGATGAACATGGAAATATCTACACCGCTATATGTATGAACATGGAAATACATACACCGCTATCTGTATGAACATGGAAATATCTACACCGCTATCTGTATGAACATGGAAATATCTTCACCGCCATCTGTATGAACATGGATATATCTACACAGCCATCTGGATGAACATGGAAATATCTACACCGCTATCTGTGTAAACTTGCATACATCTTCACCGCTATCTGTATAAACATGGAAATATCTACACCGCTATCTTTATGAACATGGAAATATCTAAACCGCTAACTGTTTGAACACGGAAATATATACACCGCTATCTGCATGAAAATGGAAATATCTACACCGCTATCTGTATGAACATGGAAATACATACACCGCTATCTGTATGAACATGGAAATATCTACACCGCTATCTGTATAAACACGGAAATATGTACACCGCTATCTGTATAAACATGGAAATATCTACACCGCTATGTGTATAAACATGGAAATATCCACACCGCTATCTGTATAAACAAGGAAATATCTACACCGCTACCTGTATAAACATGGAAATAGCACCGCTATCGGTTTGAACATGGAAATATCTACACCGCCATCTGTATGAACATGGAAATATCTTCACCGCTATCTGTATGAACTTGGA